>NC_138373.1:10079774-10119190 GCF_054177405.1 Leptonychotes weddellii | reverse complement strand
GTTGTGATTATTTTTTCTAAACAGGTAGCTGAATCGGTAGGCTAGGGAAGGAAAGTTTTGTGTGCAGGGAGGAAGCATGAAAAAGATCTAATTCATCATTTACCACAAGAATTAAAAAAAACAACAGAACATATTTAAACTAATAAATCAACAAGAAGCAGTAAAAAACACATGTATTCAGTGAATGCACCCGTGTCCACAACTGGGAGCGCACTCAGTCCGTGATGAGGGTATAAACACGAGATGCTTTTATTTTTCTCCTCTGATCTCTGCCTTCAACTGCGCTATATTGAATTTCATCTTCCCTTCACTTAATAACCTCTTGGCCAGGCCCCACAGCTTTCTGATCCTTTTAAGAAAGGTGTGAAATGTCCAATCCACCTTCCTTCATTTCAACACTGCAATCTCAGATCCTGTTGAAAGCTCTCCTTCTCCCCCATCTTGGGCTGAGGCTCAGCCAAGGAACTCAATGCATGTTGGCCATTTCAGCCCCCTCCTGTTTGGTCAGGAAGTGGGGATCAGAGTAAAGGGGCAAACATCTCTATGTTGACCTGATATTGCTAATGTCACCTCCTAGTTAACCCTGGCTCATCTTAGTGCTCAACCACATGGCAAGATTTTTGGTGCTGATTTCCCTCCTAGAGCACCCATATGACTTTTTTGAAGGGCCTTCGGGAACCTTCCCCAGGTTTACCTCTTCGGACCCCACCTAACCACACATCCTGGCCTCTCGCTGCGACTATCCCTTCCAGCAGAGTGTCAACAAAATGGCTCAAGCTTGGCTAACTTCCCCAGCACCCCCTTGGTCTGTAAGAAATCCTGCATCCTTACCATGATTTCGCCAAGGCAAAAGCCTTTGAGAGTTTTTGGTGTTCTGCCCATCGAGGCTGGAGTGGAAAAGGAACAGCAAGGCCATTGAGAGGTCAAGACCTCTCAAGAGCCAGACCACCTGAGATAGAAACCCATCTCTGCCATCGGTCAGAATGGCTTCCCCTGCCTAATCCTTAGTGACCTCATCTGTAAAACAGCAGGATTTCTTAAGGTCGCTACGATAGTTAAATGAGTCAATGGATCTAAGGAGTTTAAAACAGGACCTGGGACAAGCATTATCTGTTCTGATTATTTCTGCCACATGTTAGTAAGAGCTTGGGAGATTAGTCTCGCCATCCTGTCAATTCTCATTAGACTGTGGGAGTTCTTAGCACCTGTTATTTTCAGCTTTGAAGCCATAGCTGCAATTTGGGGATGAAAGCAAAAATCTATTTATCGTCCAGCTATACATATTATTCAGAAATATGGAGATAAATACTGGAAGAAATAGCTAAAAGAATAGACAGTGATTGCCTCTAGAGAGCAAGATAGGGGGTTGATAAAGCCCTGCAGAGGACTGAAGTGACTTCTACAAGCCCTTTGAGTGCTATTTGGTATTTGAAAAACTAGACGTGTGCATTACCTTGATAAAAATTAACTCTTAATTTTTAAAGAAGGAAACACTCTGAGAGTGTAGAAAAAGAAGTCGTGTGTTAATTAGCATCTCTTTTGTTTTGATCCTATCATAAGAATGTCATGACAAACTTGGAAAAAATGGTAGCTATCACCCAAGGCTGTCACCAAATTGGGACTGGAAAATTTGTGTGTAAACAGTGCAAAGCAAAAAACAAAAAACCCGTACGTGCCTTTTTAACTCTTTTTTTCTTTCCTTCTTTTTTCTTTCATAAGCAAAAGGAGCACATCCTCTCATTTTTATTGAACAAAACATTTTAAGACTAAATGTTCAGTAGATCGGTACAGTATTTCTTGATAGACTCTCAGATTTCTGACCAGATCTGGGATTCTATTGTAGTAGCACTGATTGGTTTTAGGCGGTTCATTACTTCATGAGTTACCTGTCACCTTCCTTTTCATGCATGATGGTGTATTCTGTATATTTGATCAGAGACCTTTGGGAAACTGGGTGAGTTCTTCCTATGGCAGGAAGGCCTCCATAACTTTCGTAAATGAATGAATGAATGAATCACTAACTTCTTACTAAACATCCAATGCGTGCGTGCAAGATTAAGGGTTTACAAATGCGAAAGACCCAAGAGACGCTAACAGGCATTTTTTGTCCTCGAGGCCTGTCAGTTAAAGGAGCAATCAGGCTGAATCTGGACCATGTTGCTAGAGCAGTTAGAGCAAAGGGTCGAGAAGTACCCACCCTGGCCAAGGGACCATGGGCTTATTTCATAAGAACAAACACTGGCAACTGGCATTTGCTCAGTACTTCGCTGCTTCCAAATACTTTCCAAAACTCGCCTCACTGTCATAACAGGCCCGTAGGGTAGGTATCATCACCTCCATTTTAGGTACGGAGCATCCTACCCCTGTAGGATCAAGTAGGTCAAGGGGCATGAAGGCATGGGCTCCTGCATGTGGGGGCAGAAAGCAGCTAAGGCAAAGCGGGGCCAGATCCCTGCCTCATTGTCCAGAGCTCTTCCCTTCCGTGCAATCCCTTAGCTGTCCAGGGTGTAGGTACAGAATTACTCCAAGCACCCCAGCCCACCCCAGATGGGTGGAGTGACAGGTTTTGTGGTATAACTTCAGGACACATGTAGTTGAGGTCAGAAGACTCGGCCCCACCTCTAGCACTACTTTGTCATCTGACCTTGGGCTAGTCACTTCTCCTACTCCAGATCTCATGTCTAAGACCAGGGCTTAAGTCAGCAGATCAGGGGCGCCTGAGTGGCTCAGTCGTTAAGCATCTGCCTTTGGCTCAGGTCATGATCCCAGGGTCCTGGGATCGAGCCCCGCATCGGGCTCCCTGCTCGGCGGGAAGCCTGCTTCTCCCTCTCCCACTCCCCCTGCTTGTGTTCCCTCTCTCGCCGTCTCTCTCTCTCTGTCAAATAAATAAATAAAATTAAAAAAAAAAAAAAGTCAGCAGCATCAGAGAGGTGCCTTTCAGCATAGAGGATTGGAATCCCATAGAACTCGATCACTGGGAGGCAGCATGGTTTGAAGATTCCAGAAGCTGACAGACCTGGCATGGACTTCTGGCCCTACAACTTTTTTTTTTAAGATTTTTATTTATTCATTTGAGACACAGAGATAGAGAGAGAGAGAGAGCATGAGCAGGGAGAGAGGCAGAGGGAGAAGCAGGCTCCCCGCTGAGCCAGGAGCCCGATGTGGGGCTCGATCCCAGGACCCTGGGATCATGACCCAAGCCGAAGGCAGATGCTTAACCATCTGAGCCACCCAGGCACCCCATGGCCCTACAACTTTCTGTGTGTATGGCTGTGAGCGACTCACAGGTATTCTTATCTGGAAAATAGAGAGTGTATATGAAAAGCTATATGCTAAGTGCCTGGCTCTTACGAAGTATTAAACAGCGATCACTCCTTCTCCACCCCCATCTGTTTTAGAGCTCATTTTCTGCTCAGGATTCACATGGCTTAACTCAAAGAAATGGCTCTCTAATGGTGGAATCTGAGGGGCAGTTATAGGCAAAAGGGGAACGCTGTGGGACAGATTCATCCGGTCATGTCCCAAACAGTTGAGTCAAGGTAAGTCCTTGTACCACCCCACAATGGACTGAAGTCATAACCTCCCCTTCTTTCCCCTCCTGGTGCCCGGACCCACCCTGGCAGGCAATCCAGACAGAATTGGCTGAGCCACAGCCCCACCCCCTACCTATCCCAGTAAGGTTCATTGTGCTCTGGCTTTGTGCAACCAGCTGCATATCTGAAGATGCCAACTGTCTGTTCCCTCACAGCTGAAGGGAGAATCCAAATGTGGGATGATCACAATCGGAGCGGCTGTGGGATAGCGGGGAGCCCGCTGGTGCTATGTGGGGGCTCACTTACCCAGCCCACCTGAGTGAGCGTGGAAGAAAAGAGCAGCCAGACAGTTCATGTTCTGCTGGACCCTGCAGACTCCACATCAGAGCAATTCATTCTGCTTGTCTGGGACCAGGGATGGAATCTTGTAATCTGCCTCCGGAGCCGGGAAAGTGGCAGAGAAGGACTTCACACCTCAAGCACTCCGCAGTTTGTTTTTCTGTTAAAAATGATAAGTGACTTCAACACATGGAAAAGTACAGAACATGACCAGAACAGCACTGCGCTCGCCACAGAACTTAAACAGGTGTGAACATTTTGCCATGTTTGATTCAGTTTTTTGGGGTTTTTTTTTTCCTAAAGAAATAAGCCATGGCATTCACATCTAAAAATCCCCAACCCCCCTTCTCCTCTCAGAAGTAGCAAACGCCTTAGCTTCCGTATGAAGCATAATTCCTTTGTACGTGCTTTTACTACACTGTGTAAATTTGGAAACAACCCAGATATCCAGCCTCAGTAGATTGAATGGATTCTTTTTACTATATTCACACAAGGGAAATCCAAATGAGCAAGGGGCAGCTAGATACATGATCATGGAAGAATACTCCTAATATAATGTTAAGCAAGAAAAGCAAGGCTAGAAAGAATATGTATAATTTAATTTCATTTAAATAAAGTTCATAAGCAAGCAAAACTAGTTTTTTTTTTCTTTAGGGTTATATACACAGGAAGTCAGGCTACTGGTTATCTGTACAAGGACGGAAGGGGCTGGATTGTATTAGAAAGGGATACACGGGTGCTTCTGGGGTGCTGGCTCTTAGATTACACAGTGGTTCACTTTATAACAATTGAATTATAAATAGGTATGCATTTTGTGTACTTTTTTCAATGCATGGTTCACAATAAAAGTGTCCAAAATACCCTGCTTTTGTGGGTTTTAAAACTGCACAATAATGATGTTAAATTGTGCACTTTTCCATCAGTTATATGCACTTTTGCAGCCTGTTTTTATTCACATTTATGATCTTCTGCTTTATCCGGTTTGACACATGTCAATCCAATTCATTCCTTTTCATTGCTGCCGAGCGTCAGAAGCATTAGCCACAGGTTAACTTTTCCATTCCCCACCTGAGCACCAGTTAGGTCAGGTCCACGTTTTGTGATTGAAGCAGTCCAGTAGAGGATATTTTGTACTTTCCTCCCCACGCACAAATGTGAGGATTTCTACTAGAGTCAAGCGGACTTGAAATTGCTGCATCCTGAGACATTTATATCTTTGACTCTGTTAGAAACTGTCAACTTACTCCTGGAAGTAATTGTAACATTTCACACATTCAGAAGAACTCTGACTCCCTACGACCACCCCATTATTTGGTGTTACCAGACTTCTTAGCCTCTGCATGTATGCTGAGCATGCATTCCCCCACTCCCCCGAGATGCAATCTCTTGCTGTTCTAATTTGCATCTCCCTAATTTTTAGGGACACTGAGCATCTTTTCATGTGTCCTTTGGCATTTCTGGCATTCTCTTTTATGAATGATCTGCTCTTATCCCTTGCCCATTTTCTGTAGAGCTGTTTGTCTTTTTCTAATTGATATGTAGGAGTTCTTTATATATTCTGAGTACTAATCCTTCAATGCTATTATGAATTGCAAAGACCTTCTCCCAGTCTGTGGCATGTCTTTGTACCTCCTTACAAATAATATGGCAAGAAGCTGAGATGAGATGAACCACTTAGTTAAGAAGGGCAGCTTTCTGAGTCAAACTATCTGGTCTCTTATCTTGGTCCAGTCACCTATAAACTAGCCACTTGGCATTGGGAAAATTACATGATTTCTCTGTGCCTTGGCATCCTCATCTTTAGAATAATATACTTTATGTTATATTCATATAAACATATGTATGTTTATGTATATATTCTAATAATTAGAATTAAATGAGATAATATGTGCAAAACACTTGGAACAGAAAGAGACAATTTGAAAAATAGTAGCTATTTTTATGGTGTCTGTTATCACAGACATTTAAAATGTTGATGAAGCCAATTTTATCAGTCTCCTTTTATGATGTTTTCCTTTTCCATCCGATTTAAGATATCCTTTCCTATACCAGGTCATCGAGATTTCCCCCAGATGTTCTTCTAAGGGTTTTATGGTTTTGTTTTTTTCCATGTAGGTCTTTCATCCGTATAGACTTTATTGGAGGTATTTATGTGTGGTAGGGAAGTAATATGATGTCTCCTTTAGGGCTGGCCATTGGTCCCAGTACAACTTATTGAATGGCTGGGTCTGGCTAAGGGACAATAGAGACACATTTGGTTTAGTTCAATGGGACATATATACATGGTCTACAGTGACTTTCTCTAACCATCCTGGCTTTCAAGAATAATGCCCACTGCACACAGCCAGCTCCCCTGGATCCTGACACAGCATCAGATGCAGGAACAAGGTATGGAACACACGTGTGCAAGGTTTTTCTTACATCAGGCAGGTAATAATGTGAGTGGAGCGTTCAGTTCGCATTGATGGCCGATCAAAAGCGGAAATGCTGTCATGTTAGGAATTCACTCAATGATACTGTGCCTACAATTACACACACACCCCACACTTATGTTTTCTGATGAGATTCATGCCAAATTGAATATATTCGAATCTGTGTGTTTGTAGGTCACAGACCTGTCGTGAGACTGCAAACAGCAAGTGCAGCTGTGGGAGTCACGTGTTTCCTGCAGTCCAATTATCAGTAATTAAAAACAAGGTTCCATCTGACTGGGGGAATTAGCTTTCCATCCTCTCTTCGGAAAATACAATGAAAGCACTGTTATACAAAGAGGTGATCAAAAAGTATGCAGCCAAAAAATATAGAAAAAAATGTATAAGGGTTTGTCAAGCCATTTGTTAATGACAATATATTGATATTTTTCTGAGTTTTGTGGTTTTTGTAGTGTTTTTCAGGGCTTTGCAATGTGTAATTTGTCAGATTTCTTGTCTTCTTAAAAGCTTTTACTTTCACATCTGATTTTGTAATCTTTTCCGAGACACCCCCACCCCCCCACCGCCTAGTGTTTCAACTTCCCGGCTCTCAAAACCTGGATCTGTCCCTGCTAGTACATTCATGTTTTCAAAGAAATTAGATTATTGGAGAGAGTTCTCTTTCTCTGTGGCTTTCCAGATGATAAAACAGAAAATCAGAAAGGTAGATCCATTTGCCTCAGGTCACACAGCAAGGTAGTGGTGGGGTCAGGACCAGAACCTGCGCCTCTGAGATAGATTCTTTGCTTTCTCTCATGAGGTGCCTTGTGCACCATGCTCTCCCCATCCCCTCACTGGCCCCAGGACTACTGCATGACACCCATTCTAATGGGCTGATTCTGAGTGTGCGTTACAATGTGATCCCATATCTCAGCCCCTGGAGTCAGACTTTCCTCATCCGTTCTCTCTCCCAGAGGAAAGGTTCATGATTTCCTCGGTGTGTTTCTCTGCTCCCTCTCAGGAAACGTTCTGTTATTTGTGCTCCCTGACCAACTGACCTTTCCACTCCAGCAGGTCACAAAATACCATGTTCTCTCTCTCCAATGCAAGTGTCATTCGCTTGTCATTCGCTGCTTAAAATACTTCAAAGGCCCCCTGTGGCCACAGAATAAAGCCAGAATTCTCTGGCATGATGTGGGCCAGCTCAGCTTCCCAGCCTAACCTTTGACCACTGCCCATTCATTCATTCACTCACCTGTCAATCAGTCATCTCTATGTCTTTTCCTGAGTTCTCTCTAAAATTCCCCCAAATATGCCTGCTTTACCCAACATCCGCAGATGGCAAAATGGAGTCTCAGAGAAATCAGGGGACTTGCTCAAGTGTAGAGAACACCCTCAATTTCCTACATAGCACTGATTCCACCTTTTCTTCTTCCCAGAGCAATCTTGATCTTGTTAAAGTAACTAGCCTTCATCCACACAGCCGCCGCTCCCAGCTCTAGGTCTGCAGGGATAGCAATTAGTCGAAGCAAAGGTTGACAAACTTTCTGCAAAGAAGCAGAAAGAGAACGTTTCAGGCTTGTGGGCCACGTGGTATCTGTTGCAAATTCTCAGCTCTGCCACAGTGTCAAAAAACCACAAATGATACATAAACCCATAGGTGTGTCTGTGCTCCAGTAGAACTTTATTTACGAACACTGACATTTGCATTTCATATAATTTCATGTGCCATAAAATATTATTCTTTGGGGGGTTTTTTTCCCCAGCCATTTAAAATGTAAAAACTTCTCTTAGCTCACTGACCATACAAAAGCAGATGGTGAGCTGGATTCGGTCCTGCAGACTGTGGTTTGCCGTCCCCTAATCTAAGCCATTCAGTGTGTGTTCTCCTGGCGATGCCGGGGAAGACACACCACCTAAGGGGACCTGGTCCCAGCCAAAGACTCTTAGAGGGTGAATAACCTTACAGAACTAAGCTTCCAGAGGATTACAGAAGGTGGGGATCGTGGGAGAGATAGAAGCAGGTGCCTCTGTTGCTGTGGTTTTGCCACCCATCCACTAAGATCACAAATCCGAGGCCTCTCACGAAGACTGATTCCCTGGTTCCAGTCTCTAACCAGGGTCCTTAATCTCCCTCCCGAGGCTGCAGTTGGCACAGGTGAAGATTGGCACTCAACTTTGGCACTACATCTCTGGAGTCTTCATTCAGAGATCAGATGGAGTCCTTCTGGGATTTCAGACTTGGTTCTCTGCCCTCTATAGGAACAGAGAGTGATCTGACCTGCTCCCTCCTGGTCCACTAGGAATGGTGGCCGGCCTCAGGAGACAGGGCCTGGGACTCCTGCAGAAAAGACCCAAATCTTATCAGAAGGAAGAGATAGAGGTGCTTCTGATATGCTGTACAATTTTCCAATATTGATTTTGATTCAAGAGACCAATTAAAATTACCTACTCCAATCAGTCGCCATACTTACCTGTTCGATAATGTGTCTAAATTCATTAACCGTTTTTGTTTTACCCATATTTCATTTTAAAGTTTAATTTTATCTACACATCCACTTCATTTTCCTTATGCAAATAATGGTTTTATGACTATATTAGCAATATCACTCATTACCATCCTTTGCAAAGCCAGGAGGGAATTTGCCACTTTGGAGAATATCCAGTCCTTTTCATTGGAGAGTTTGTGTAAAGGCGACATTGACGAGATCATTTGTAGTCACCAATCAAGTGACAAGCATAACTGTGACACAGAGGCTCTACTCAGGAAAAAGCCCACCACTGAAGTGTCCTCTTCACCCTTCCCAGAGCTGAGCTCAGGCTTAAAAAGTCCTGGTGGCAAAAGGAAAAATTTCCTGGGATGCTAGAGTTCACCACTGACATTTCCTCTTGGTAAAGTGAAAACAGTCAGTGACACCAAAAGTATGTTCAGGAGACATTAAATATTGAACATCTCCAAAGGGTTGGGGGGAGTCCAGTGCATTTCACATGGCAAACTGCCTCCCAAGATCAATCTTTCAATTATCTGGGCACCTTGCTAAAGACCGTTTTCTGGTGCTTTCTGCAAGAATTATTCATTGAAACGTTAGTCTGTCTCTCTCCCCACCCAGTGGGATTCTCCAGAATGTTCTTAGGGAGGGTGGTATTGAGTGAAGACATCACCACGAGGCCAAAAAGATGACCCAAAATACCAGAATTGGGGAAGAAGAGCTGGAGGGTCTCAGCCTCACAGAGAAAAGGAAAGAACTCACATTTGAGCCCTTGAGAATGTGCCCAGGGCTGTTTCAAATGCTCTGCCTACTCTGTCTCAGGTAAATCACGCCTCAAGACTGCAACCTTGGTAGCATCATCCCAGGCTTATAAAATGAGAAGATTAAGACTCAAGGAAGTATCCAGTGTGATGGATTACAGACCATGTCAGTAAGCACGTGACATGCCATCGTGCGGGATTTAATTAATCCTCGCAAAGGAACTATGAGATGGGTATTAACCCCATTTCACAGATATGAAAACTGAGGCTCGGAGACACAGCTCCAGTCCTCGAAACCCGCAGGTAGCAGAGTTGGACTGTACTTCACACTTGTCTGACTTCCCAAGCCCTGTGCCCTCAGCAGGGACACAATGCTAGACGGTCTGCCTCCAGCCCAGGCCCTCGCCCAGTGCGCAGGAACTGCTCGGTGAGGCCGTGAAGGGACGAAGCCATGGGACACACAGCTGGAGGGCAGAGCGAGTCGGAATGTCAGGAGCCATTACGAGCCGTCAGGCACCTTTGCAAATTGAAAGCATCCTGCTGGTCAGATTTTCTTTTCCCTTTTTTTCTTTTTTAATTTTTATTTTTGGCGTAGAATTAGCAAACTCGTAAACTATTTCAAGTGCATATGTGGGATGATTTGATCCACATAGACACTGGGGAGGGATTCCCCCCACTGAGTTAATTAACACAGACACCACCTCCTCTATTTACCAATTTACCTTTGTGTGTGTGTGTGTGTGTGAGAGAGAGAGCGAGCGAGCGAGAGAGAACATCAGAGCTCTGGTCTCTCAGCCCAGGTCAGATTTTCAGAGTCTGCAAAAGGGCAGCCACCAGAGAGGCCAAGGGAACTGAGGGTAAGGGACCTGAGCGGGCAAAGCCCCTGCAAGGCATTGGCCACAGAGGCCAACAAATTCTTCCCCTGCAATTTGCTCTTGTCACCTGTCCTCATGCAGCCTCCCCCGCATTAATCTGCCGGTGACAGTTCAGCCCCGAGCTGACACTCATCCCATGCTTGTGTGACAGGCATTCTGCAAAGCCCTTTCCACACCGTGTCTCCTGTCTCCTCAACAACATTTTTTGCGGGGAGGGTGCTGTTGAGAAGGTATTTTCAAGGTAGGTGTGCAGGCCAGAGGGACACCGTCTTGAGTGCCATGTGAAATGCACTGTTTCCACTGCCATGGAAACAGGGCTGAAAACACACCCAGTTATCCAACAAAGACATTTTCCAATAAACGCGCCCCTGGCTGTGATTCAAACTGATCTTACGAAGGGAAGAGAAAAGGGCCTGGGGGAGTGGGTGAGCTTGCGTTGTCTGTGAGCTTAGTCTCATGGCGCAGGGCATGATGGACTTCTTGCAAAGAGCTCAGGTTTGCAAGGCTGACAATGCGGTGTGGGTCACGCATAGATGCTCCCTTACACATCCACGTGCACACACACAGTGTCCCCTGTGTGAAGAGCTCGGGACTAAGGTGGGAGCTCGTTCCACTCCTGTCTCTGCGGATGTGAGTTTGGACACATCCCTTTCCCGCTACCTCTCTGTATCCTCGCCTTGAGTTGGTCTTCTCGGGAGATGTGAGCGGAGGCTTCCGGTTGCCCCAACAACACTGGGGAAGGGAAAAGGAGCCCTGAGGATATTTGCTGGGCCAGGACCGAGGACGCTACTTATCTGGCAATAGGAAATGAAGGTTTGCCCTGCCCCAAATGCTAATGGTATCCAGGTTTAAAAAAAAAAAAGCTCTTGGCCGTCTGTTCCTGAGGTTCCCCATTCCAGACAAAGTAAGTTCAAGGCTTCTGCGTTCCGCTCAAAGGCTGGAGTAGAGGAGACTTGGCCAGGAGACAGCAGAGGGGCCAACCAGGCCCACGGTGTCAGTACAAGTCCCCCCTGCTGTCTATCAGGCTCCGCCCACCTGTGCCCTCCAGAGCTGGCCCCTCACACCTGTCCTGATCGGCTTCTGCTGGGGGCTCCCACTGCCAGCCTGACCCCACCCGGACCCGGACCGGCTCCTTCTCTTTCCTGACAAGGACTGCATGGTCCATGGTGCGTGTGCTTCCTTTGAAATTCCCTAATTATGCGAATTTTATAACTGTAGCTCCTATAAGAGTCTGTGTTGCTCATGGTAAAATGAGGCTGGCAAGATGTTCTGGAATCGTACTCAGAGGGGTGAGTGGAGGTCCTTCCCTGTGACACTACCGCACGGGAACATGAAAGTCTCTCTCCCTTCCCGTTGTATTGCATCAGGTGTGGAAGCTAAGACTTGAGGGCAGCGGGGGCAGGGCCCTGAGGTCATACACATCCAGCAGGTCAGGGTAACATTCTCGGCTTCATGGAACATGTGAGTGTGTTTGCCATTCCCGCGCTAGGGGGTCAGTCCTTTCCAACCTCGAAAGTGAGGTCCAGCCTAAAGCAGGAAGAAAGTCACAAAACAATCCGCCAGGCAGCGGTGACGGGGCCCCCCCTCACCTGGGGAGGACGAGCCCGAGAGGAGGGCAAGGGCGAAGGGGTCCCACCCAGGCAGGGTAGTCTGCCTCTGGGACAAGCAAGTTGTCTAGAACTGGATCAGCAGGCTACTCGAGTCAAGGTTCCCACTGACAAGACCCACTTTGTTCTGGTATCAAACGCCGCCTGATAATGGACACCGGGGCTCACAGGGTCAAGGCTGGAGGCTCTGTGGCCATGGCATTCTAGAACAGATCCTGCTACCTACAAACCACTCCTCCGCTACATGCTGGGGACCCCAATCCCGGGCCCTATTCAGCTGCCTTGGAATGCCGGACACCCTTTCCCACCCTCACCATGAATCAATTCTGCAAAAAGCCTCCTCCCTCGGGTCACCGCCTGCTCCAGAGCTCTTGGGCAATCACCTCTGGTCTGCATCACGGTGCCCTAGTTGCGAAGGAGACTGGGAAAAAAGGAATCCTGGCTTCTGTCTTGGGAGGCAAGACTCAAAAGCTTGGAAAGATCCTGACATAACAAGGGTGTTCAAAAGATGCCTGGACAGCCCAGGATGCATATCTAGCCTGGGGACTCATGCGGACGGTGTCGGGGGCACAACACAATTAGGACAGGGGGCCAGGTCGGGCGGCTTCCTGTTCTCTTCATTCAGCGGTCCCTGCCCAACACCATGGCCACTTTAAGCGGACTAGTTTCTGGGGCCCCCTGTCGCTTCCCACTGGCGCCTGTCCACAGAACCACCCTTTTGGACTGTGGCTCTTATCTTCCAAGCACAGACATCCCCCACCTTCTTAGGCTGAAACTGAGGTGAAATTCACATCACAGAGAACAAACCACTCTGAAGTGTTTTATTCATTGATCTGTAACACATTCACATTGTGGTGCAACCATCACCCCCAAAGGAGACCCCGGATCACTCACTTGTCACTCTGCCCCACTCCCCCATCTTCTGCTGGCCTCTGGCAACCACTAATCAGCTTTCTGTCTCTATGGGTTTAGCTACTGGGGATATTTCATGTAAGTGGAATCACACACTAGGGGCCCTTTAGCTTCTGGCCTCTATCACTTGAGGTAATGTTTTCGAGGCCCATCCATGTTGTAGTAGCCATTTGTGTGTTGATACATTGTATCAGCTTCCTGGGGTTGCTTTAAAAAGCACTGCAGACAGTCGGACCATGGGGGGCTCCAGCAGCCAAAATGCATGGTTTCACAGCTCTGGAAAGCAAAGCAGCAAGCTGGAAGTCCAGGTGTGAGCAGGGGTGGTTTCTTTTGAGGGTGGTGAGGAGAATCTGATCCAGGCCTCTCTCCCTGGCTTGCAAATGGCCATACACGCCCTGTGTCTTCATATCAGCTCCTTCTCTGTGTGTCTCTCTCTGTGTCCAAATCTCCCCTCTTTATAAGGACACCAGTCACACAGGATTAGACCCCATCCTAATGACCTCCTTTTAACTTGGTTCCCCCTTTAAAGACCCTGTGTCCAAATACAGTCACATTCTGAGGTGCTGAGGGTTAGGACTCAAAACATACGAATTTTGGGAGGACGTCATTCAACCCATGACACATTTGTTCACTGAAGATTAGGGGAAACAAAGACTCTCCAAATATTGTTAGCACAGAGAAGTCTGGTAGATTTGCATCCTGTGATGGCTTGAACTTGGCTTTTGGTCATTATCAGAAGCCTGACACTCTCTCCATTGTCCTGTGTTCTTGAGGTCAGTCACCTGTCTACGTCTTGGAGTTCCTTTTCAGATCACAGCAGGGGAACAGAGTTCTCTGTGAAAGGCTCATTCTTCTGGCTCTTGGGTGCCACCTCTTGCACACAAAGAATATGCTTTTATATTTCAAGGGCCTTCAGACACCTGCTAGGGCAGCATGCCCACTTCAGCCCCCACCAACCCAGGACCATTGCATATGCCCTAACTCTTGACTTTCCCTCCCTCTCTCCCAATCTTCAGAGGCCTGATCTACCACCAAGTCATAATGGGGGTTAACAAGTTTAATCAGATCAACTAATCTTTGATGTTGGTTGGCCCTTCCAAGAAAACTGGAGGTCTTTCCCCAGATAAAATGTTCGTAAAAAACATGATAATGCCAGGGATCCTGAGGCCTGGAGGGAGGTGCAGCATCAAGTCCTGGCAGCTGGTCCTCCCACATCCCCCTTGCCAGGATAATGTGATGTACACATCTCTTTCTTTTTCTTTCTCTTCTGCAAGCACTGGAGTCAGACTGGCTGAATGATAAGGGACCTCAGTCCAGTGGAAGAGACCAGGGACCCCACCTTGTAAGACACGACTTACAGTTAAATTATCAGCACTTGTGTATTGCACCTTGCTTACCTAGGATTGGAAATTTGGAATGTGACATGTAGTATAAAATCAGTATGTGGATATTTTGTTTTGTTTAAAGATTTATTTATTTATTTGAGAGAGCGAGAATGAGAGAGAGTACATGAGAGGGGGGAGGGTCAGAGGGAGAAGCAGACTCCCCGCCGAGCAGGGAGCCCGATGCGGGACTCGATCCCGGGACTCCAGGATCATGACCTGAGCCGAAGGCAGTTGCTTAACCAACTGAGCCACCCAGGCGCCCATATTTTGTTTTTTGATACACTCTGATATGAGGGAATCTGAAATGTTTTATCAAAATAAAGCTTAAAATCTTACTTTAAAAAAAAATGGTATGTGAGTGGCCAGCCACGTTCCACTCCCTGGCCTCAGTCTACCCATTTGCTAAGTGGGGCTAATTCTACCCATCCTACTCATCTTACCAGGCACTTAGGATAATGAATGAGACATCACTCAAAACAACACTCAAAAAGGCAATGCAAATATGAAGGGTTTTTTTTTCCCTCCCCTACTGTTGATTCATTTCGTACTGGGAAAAAAAAAAAAAAAATATATATATATATATATATATCTCCAATATAGCTTCACACAGAGGTGGGGCCTCAGGGAATGTTCTCTGAGCTCACCAGCCTTTTCTGACCTCACCCAAACAATTTTTCCTGCTTCCATGGAAGAAAATCCAACGCTTCATTGAGTGAATTAACCTCAGATGTTAGCAATGATTTCTTCATAGCTATAGGGAGGTTGCCCGGGTTATGTCAAAGTACAACTCAGCAAGGGAGGCCAAAAGCCAATCTATTGGAAAAGCAATCTGGATTTATCTGAAAAAGAGATTTATCCTTCCAAGAGCAGGGAACAGAGCAAGGGATGGGTGAGAGCTCCCCGATCACTTACTTCTCTTTTAACCTTTGAACTGTGAGTCTGTGTTACATCGTTCCGAGTTCAGAGGGGTTGAGGCCACTTCCATGCAAAACAGTGTACAGTGTACAGTAAAACAGATGAAGTGGAAGAAAGGTGTTCACCAGGACTGCATCGGGCAATTGCCTGTGCTCGTGAGATGAGCCGGCCCTGTTTCCACATGCTTCCATATGCTACATTAACTTTGCCTCCAAGTAAGGTTTTTACTCAGACAGTGAAATAATTGTTCTCCTAACAACATGTGACAACAGGGAAATGCCTGGTATTCATAGTGACACATTCTAATCCATCCTAATGTGTAAAGTGAGTGATCCCTACAGGATGTGGCAAATCTTAAAGGTGCCATCCCTCCCCAATCCGAAGCCGGACTTAATCTGTGTTACAAATTAGGGCTCCGATGCTGGAGAGATCATTTACTCTTGCCTGTGTGCGGGAACCGTGCGCACTTCCAACTATACTGATCACGCTGACTACACGAAAGAAGGAAGGTGCTCGAAGGGTTGCAGGGGAAGAGAACCGTTCTGGTTATTGTTCCCCTATAACTTCCTCCCGCACACTTTCCATCTGGTTTGACTGGCGAGTAGCCACTTGCTCTTCTCAAAACTCGCTTTGCCAGTGGATAATACTCTGGGGAGCTCATCTGCAGTCTGGTCAAGATGTGGGGATGCCACTGGTCCAAGCCAGGACATTTGAACTCATCTAAGGAAAGGGAAAGAGAACAGTTTCAAGATGTCTTACATTGTGCAAGGGCGGGGCGGGGGGGGGGGTTCCCATTTCCGGCCCTTCTGACAACCATGTGATGTAGATTGGGTTCCAGCCTGTGCGAACAGTGAACACTGGGTTCCATCCTGGCCTCTGAAGGGCCAGTGACCACAGCTCCCTGGGCCCTGCGCTCAGATGGTCAGCTCTGGGTGGGACCTGGGAGTCTGCATTTGTAGCAAGTTCCCAGGTCATGCTGCTGCTGCCATGGGGTGACAAGCTCTCATAGGGATTACTGTCTCCATTTTGTGTTGGAAGGCATGGAGACATAGGACCCCATCATAAGCCTGATAACCTGCACCCCCTGCTCCGGCCCCAGAGAATCTGGCTTCTCCTCAGCTACAGGCCTCAAGTTCTTCCTTGGCAGTCCAAAATTTCTCTTCTAGATGGAGGAAGCAGAAATCAGATGGGGACCACGACATCTGTCTCTCTCCCATCCATCTTCAGCACTGCTGAAGCAGGGGCCCTGCCTGTCTATGACCCTTCATCTGCTCTAATTATCATCTAAAAACCCCTCTTGCATTTTCCCCTGCCTCTCTGGCAGCTCCTGATATGTGGGGCTTTGGCTTCCATGACATTTCACCTGCAGATCCACCCTGGTTCACGTGCCCTCATTTCCCTGTTCTGGACGTACTGGTTTTACACCTGAGCTCAGCAGACGGTTTTCTTACAAAGGTCCTCCTTACCGCCTCTTCGGAGCTTCGGAAAATTGTGCATTCAGTGCTCAGGCGCCTTGCTGAAGCCATTCAACCTCTCATAACGGTACTGATGATTTTTCTGAGCCTTTTGATACCCAGTAGGGCCCGTGCTGCCTCCCTCCTCACCTTGGTTGCCACAAACACACGCTGTTCCTCTTTATCCTCAGGACTCCCTGTCTCCTCTGTCTCACCTACCAAGTCTGTGCTGTCGGTTGGGGTCGAGCCCAGAGTAGCAGTTTCCTCTCACTGCCCTTTCTAGCCTCTGGGAAATGATATTGGCCTACCCCTCAAAATATGTCAGAGCCTTTGGATTTTATCTGAGGGGACCTCCCGGTTGATGTCAGCGTGGGCTGGATATATATTCGGTCACTCCTGCATTTTGACTCTGGGCCAGCTGGGGCATTCCTGTGCCTCTGATCTCCTCTCCCCAATTCCTTCCAGAATGCTTCCACCCACACAAGGGAACATGCAACCAGAGAGAGGTGACCTGGGCGCATACAGCCACTCCAACTTCCCCAGATAGAATTAATGTCTTTCTATTTAAAAAGTCACTTGGGGGACGCCTGGGTGGCTCAGTCGGTTAAGCATCTGCCTTTGGCTCAGGTCATGATCTTAGGGTCCTGGGATCGACCCCAGCATCAGGCTCCCTGCTCAGCATGGAATCTGCTTGTCCCTCTGCCCCTCCCTCCTCATGCTCTCTCTCTCTCTCCCCTACAGAAAGATAAATAAAATCTTAAAAAAAAAGTAACTTGGTGAAATTTTAAAATTATAATTCTGAGAAATTAAATATAATAGATATTCCATATAGCACACTGGGTTGTAGCGTTTTTCCCTAGTGAGTCTTGTAAAACACCACCTCCCACTAGATACTCATGAGCCATTTTCCCTTCCAAGACTCTATTGTCTGCATAACGGAATCTACTGCACGATGCTCAGAACCACAAGCTTTTATGTTATTGATTTTTTCCCTAATCCAATTAAGGTAGGTTTTGAAGACTCTTGGCAAGATTGCTTGGACACAGATGTCAGCTCTTAATAGGCCCCTGCTCTTCCATAGGGTCATACTGGAATGGTACCCACAACCTACAGTGGAACACCCTGACCCGCAAAACAAGCCCCCCACCCCAGGAGGGTCCTGGGCCCTCAGCTGTGACCTCTCCAACCTCTCAACCTGAGGTCTTCTGCCTGGGGAGTGTTCCGAGAGCCCTGGCCCCTGAGTCGGCGATGGGAGGAGGGTACCTGATGTCCCCAGTCATTGGGGTGGACAGGAGATCAAGCTGCCCATACATTCTGGGGCATGCTCTGGTCCACTGTGGTTGCCTCTGAGACACTCTTGGTCCAAATACACATGGTATTGCTCAGGCCAGAACACAGAGGCCCCAAGACTCAGAATACCCATGTGCCAGGCTTCACAGGTCCTTCTTTTGGGTGCCTGTGACCTTGGTGTTTGAGATCAATCCCTAAGCATCCCTGTGCTACAGCTTTGAGGCTCCTTTCCACCTTGAAGTGCCACGTGGGAACACCCCCTTTACATCCTCCATTGATCTCACAAACCACTCTGTTCCTGACTTCAGATATCCCCACTCTTCAGGCTCCATTTTTGTGACAATCCAGCTGTGTTCTTCTATGAGCCAAAAAATAGGAGACTCTTAAGATAAGAGTTTACTCCTTGGAGCAAGCCCAGAGCATCAAGTCACAAAGCTCAACTTGCCCTCTTAAGAAGGAAGGGACGGGGAGCCCTCTCTTTCTTCAATAACCCCCCCCAAAATGAGGCAGCATCACTATCTCATTCTGTGTGCCAGGCTCCTGGGCTTCTGCCTAAACACCACCACCCCCCCACCGACCCCGGCACCAGCCACCTTCCAGCCAGTCCCTGGATGACATCCATGCAGAGAAAAAGGGATATCAGGTCATGCCGATGTTCAGCGTCTCTGAGCCATGGCTGGGGGCATGCATATTATGCACCAAGCCCTGGGACAGAGGTCTTGTCCACTACCCCTTTCCGGCATTCCACCTGGGGGAGCCTTCCCCTTACACCGCTCCCCCTCAACCCAGGGCAACCATCTATGTGGCTAAGGGGTGATGAAGAGCTATTCTTATTTGATCCAACCCACACCCAAATTCTTTACCCTCCCCTTAGCACAGCCAAGCACCCTTCCAGGCCTGTAGTTGATTCCAATTCCCTTTTGTAATGGAGTTATTCATATTAATCTCTCATGCTTGTGAAAATTAATGAGGGGAAATCTCATTTAGAACAGAGTTGGGAGGCCAGCAGGAGGAGCTCCCATGCACTGCCACTCAAGGTCAATGGCAAAGCCAACAGGAAGAGACTACTTTCAAGCTGAGGCTACTTTACCACCCGAGCAGGAGGAAGAAAGGCTTTCTCCTCCCCCAGCAACAGCCCAGCCAATGACAGACTGTCACCACTCAGTCAATGAGAAACCACTACACTCTGAGCTCCCTGTTTCCTCCAATGGACTTGTTTTAACAAGCCTCCTCAACGTCCCCCTCTTCTATAAAAAAGCCGGCCTCTCGTTTGTTGGATGGACTTGCCTGTGGTTTTTCCATAGCTTGTTCGTCTCTGATTGCAGTTCTTTGCTATTCTCAAATATACCCATTTTTGCTGGTAACCTAACTTTTTCAGGTTAGCATGCTGTCTGAATATCCATGAAGTCATGCCCTAACACCAGATCTTCCGTTCCTTAGGAGGGAATGTGACCAGCTCTTCCTTCATACCTCCCTGCCCTACACAGGCACGCACACAGAAGATGTGTAGAAGACACGCAATAACTATTTTGATTTTCATTCTATTATCTGACAATAATCCACGTTTGTGCCTAGGAAGGTCCTACTTGTTCCTACCTCCCGGAACAATGACCATACACTCTGGGGTTGTGCCACACCTTGCATGTTCTGGGTCTTTTCTCTTCTTTCCTCCTCATCAGGTCAGTGCTTTAGCTCTTTGCTTACCTGCCCCTGAAAGAATCGGAATGAGTGTCACATGGCCCCATGGAAGAGTGCCTCACAATTAGAACTCACCAGGGGTGTGGAGAGAAGAGAATTGGAGCAAAAGCTGCATGCAGGTCCTGGGGAGTGACTGCTGAATGGGTGCAGAGTTTCAGTTTTGCAAGAAGGGACGTCTGGAGATGGATGGTGATGGCTACCCAACAGTATGAATGCTCTCAAGACCGAGGAACTGCATGCTTAAAATGGTTAACGTGGTGAGTTTTATGTTACGTATATTTTACCCCAATAAAATTAATAAATAAGGCTCTGGGAAGATTTCTCAGCGTGACAACCCAGCCCTGCCCCCAGACGTGGGGGCTGGGAGCAAGAAATGCTCCATCGTGAAACGTTTTAATAAAGGATGCTAAATTATATGCTGCTGGTATTAATAGCAATCAGGCTCATAGAACATGGGATCTAATGGCTCATAAATGAGATGCAAGTTCATTTTTCCAGACCCACTATAATAAACTAATTATTTTGGAACTCTCCAATTATGCATTTTTCAAAAAGCCGAATTGCATTAAAAAACATGTTATGGCTTTATAGATCTTGTCTGTAGGGAGAGGAGGAGATCCATCTGTTCTACAAGTGCCCGGGGAGAGGGAGACAGACAGAGAGACAGACAGTCACAGGCGATGGATAAAGGATAAGCAAGCTGCCACATGACAAATGTAGTGAAGGAAGACAAAGAGCTGTCAGTTTCCTCATCAATTACGGCCGGCCACTAACCCAGGAGAGAGCAAATTGCCACAGCCATCAGAGGTGGCTCTGTTAGAATTATGGAGTTTGAGATCTCCACTGATTTATTCAGTGCCTGGGGTACAGAAGGGTGTCTGTTGCTTTGGGATTAAGATTTCTCTGCTCAAAGCTCAGGGATAGCCTGTCGATGTCAGAAACACTCTAGCTCTGTATCTCTAGGTAGGAGTGGGTGTGTGACACCCCAGAGGATGTTGACATGCCCCCCGAGGCCCAGGGTGAAGCTCCGGGGAGGGGGCTGACATGCCACAAACTCTCAGATGAGGAAAGGGAGGGCCTCTAAGGGATGAAACGTTCCCAAGCATTTCTGAAGGGCCCACATGCCCACCTGGTTACCTGCATGGCCAGTTGGCTTTAAATCCCAGCTCTGCTGCTCTCATCCCACGGGACTGCCTCCCATATTGCTTTGCCATTGGGGTGAGAGGTGGGGTGGCTTGAGGTTTATTCTTTTTATAGGAAATATTCTATGCTCTTTGTAGAGTAACGGATATGACCACTTCACAGCCATAGGATGCATAAGGTTGGTCCCATTGCTTTTATTTTTTTCCAGGGAATAACTGAGCCTCTTCACATTTAACTGGCAGGACACCTCTTTTTTCCTCTTGAGGCTTCTCTCCCTCCAAATTGTCCAGAATGGGAGAATCTAATTTCTGCACTCAGGAGGAATTTGTACTGGAGTCTCTGCCTTATCTCCTTCTCTCCTTGCATGCATCCGTGGGTTGGGGCTGGTGGCCCCTGCGTGGTGCCTGATTGAGAGCAGAAACTGCCACCAAAGTTGTTGAGCAACCATTTCAATTTCACCGGGAAGAAGGTTCTTTCCATGGCCAAGAGCCCTGAATGTGGGCACCCAGGGGCATCGACCCTGTTGCTCCCTTCTCTAGTTCCCACACTTTAGTGGCTCTCAGGACTTGTCATTCTCCACCCTCGAAACCAGTGTTGGATTCTCTAATGTTTCTCCACTCCTCAGGAAGAAGCCCAGTCATGGAGTCAAAGGCAATCTTTCTAAAGGAGAATCCTTCAATGAAGCCAAGGGGCCCACAGAATCTTCTGGAAAACAGGAGGTATGGGCAATTTGCTGACATCACACTCTAGGAGAGAGGAAAACCCCATGAATTCTGTGTCGGTTGGACAGAGCACACCCACCCCATCCACAGATCACCAACATTCTGCCAAATGTCCTTCTTCGCTTTTTCTCTGTCCCCTATGTAGAGCTTGTGCCAAAACCTCGTTTCTCCGATTCCAAAATACACATTTTTCTGTTTTCATAAGATGTTAACATTTCTAAAATTCAGATGTGTATGTTTAATTGATCCATGCAGACATTCTCTGAAATTATTATCACATCCATACATTGTTTTCATGAGAGGAATTAGGGGAATAAATCAAATAAATATTTTCAAGCACATGAATAAATATTTACTTCACCTCACCAAATTGGGACCATAACACTCATATATAGTTTGCATCCCACTTTCCTTTACTTGCTATTATATCATGAACATATTTATTATCATTAAATATTCTTCAAACTCATGATATCAGGACTTCTATTCAAAACAAACTATTGTACAGATGTGTCTCAGTTTAATTGCCCACTTGCCTGTTGTTGGACATTAAAATTGATTTTTTTCAGAATCTATGTTATGAATATTCTTATATATGTCCCTCTTGGTAAATATTGTCAAAATACTGCCCAAAGACCTTTTATTTCTTTTCAGGCACACGACTTTACTTCTTTCTCTACATCTGTGCCAGCTTTGTGTATTATCATTTAAAAACAACAATTTTGATAATTTGATAGCCCAGAACTACCTGATTTCCATTTGCACTTCAGTGAGGATGAGGATGGTTGCAGACTGTTTTCTTTTTTTTGTTAAGTTCAATTAATTAATACATAGTGTATTATGAGCTTAGTGATTCATCAGTTGCACACCCAGTACTCATTACATTAGACTGTTTTCCAACCCAACGTATCCCCTCCTTTGTAAGCTGCCAGGTCTTGCCCTTTGTCCACTGACCTTTTCATATCCTAGTGCTTTTCTTTTTTTTTTTTTTTAAAGATTTTATTTATTTATTTGAGAGAGAGAGAATGAGAGACAGAGAGCATGAGAGGGAGGAGGGTCAGAGGGAGAAGCAGACTCCCTGCCGAGCAGGGAGCCCGATGCGGGACTCGATCCCGGGACCCCAGGATCATGACCTGAGCCGAAGGCAGTCGCTTAACCAACTGAGCCACCCAGGCGCCCTATCCTAGTGCTTTTCTTAACACAGGTGCGAATATGTACAGAGAAGCCCCTTGACGTACCACCATCGTAAATGAATAAACAGGCATTTAGAAGTAAGGGTGGTGAATTCTATCTCCCGCAGCAGGACGGCCCCTAGCATGCTGAGACTGATCCCGTATCTCTAGCAGCCCAATATTCAATGAATTAATTAATTAAAAGTAATAACAACGGTCTTCTAGTGTCATATTGACGGCAAGTATTTTCCAGTTTATTTGCCTTTAAATATGTTTACCTGCACACACATAGGCTCTTTCTCATCTCCCCTTGTACCACTTCTACTCAGTGGATGTCTTCCCCATCCACAGCTGCGTTCCGTGGTCAACTTCATTTTCAGCTCACTTTCCCACTCTTCGCTGTTTTACGTTTTTCTTTCTCGTATTCTGAATGGAAGCCAAGCAGCTGGACGGGCCCCAACGATGGCTCTTTTGAACCAAATGCTTAGGTAAACAGTCCCCTGCACCAGGAAGGGCACCTGAGGAGGTGGTTTTTATTGACCTGCATGTTTTCCTGCATCTGCTGCCTGCTGGACTTCTAGAGAGAATAATTTTTTTTTTCTTTTGAGAATCCTATTTTATTTATTTATTTTTGAATTTTATTTTATTATGTTATGTTAATCACCATACATTACATCATTAGTTTTTGATGCAGTGTTCCATGATTCATTGTTTGCGTATAACACCCAGTGCTCCATTCAATACGTGCCCTCTTTAATACCCATCACCAGGCTAACCCATCCCCCCACCTGCCTCCCCTCTAGAATCCTGTTTGTTCCTCAGAGTCCATAGTCTAGAGAGAGTAATTTTTAACAGCAGGCTGAGCTCCCTCTGCCCGGAAGGATGTCATAAACACCAGTCCTCGGCTCGCGGTATGAGGCTTCCCATGAAATCAGTTCATTTTTCTCCCCCAATCTGAGAAGCAAGCCAAACAGGGGCTTTATTTACAAAGGTTAAACATTCCTTTAATCGGATGCTGGCATTTAAGCCCAGAGCTCCCTCCCCTGCCCCTCGGTCCTTCTCCTCCATACTTGGAGAAGTGCCTAACAGAAATGTCCAGGGAAAATTTCATTTTAATGAAGAGGAGATGAGACGGGTCCCTTTGGAGACTTACATTACACTTGGAGCCACCACAAAATAATGAATTGAATCACAGAAGGGTCCCCAGCCAACTGGTTGTGGAGCAGAAGAAACGTGAGAGTGGGGAGGAGCAGGATTTGGAACATGCCTGTCCTGTTCTCCACGAAGCGCTGTTTCGTGTACTGAGAACAAGATTCTTTTCCAATGCACGCACATCATCTGACCATCCGAAATCAGTCACAAGGTCTTGTGTGGACATAGAGAACACCCACAAGAGACAGAACCAAATTTCAGTCCACGCCTGGCCACTGGCTAGCAAGTAGCAACAGGCATGCCACACCCTCACCAGACCTTGGGTAACACCGTGAAAGTGAGTCCTATGTCCCCTCCCATCTCTGACACTCTGTGCCTCCTGTCTGCCTATCTCAGTCAAGCTGATAGTGTCCATGGAGGGTCAGGGATGATGTAGGCAGAGGAAGGGCACAGGATAAATCAAGAGATGTGCACCGTTATGTATGTCCTCTATGAGACTATTGTGTCCACTCAAAAAGTCAAGAGCCTAAATCCCTTGTGTCCATGCTAACAGTAAGGGGTACAGTCTTTCATACTGGGGTCAGCTGTTGATTCTTTAAGATGAAGGAAGAGGAACAAAGCATAAAGAAATTTTGCCTCAGAAGAAAATTAAAACAAAACACACGGTCGTCTGGGCAGCTCAGTCGGTTAGGCGACCGACTCTTGGTTTCGGCTCAGGTCATGATCTCAAGGTCATGAGATCAAGCCCCATGCCGGGCTCCACACTCTGTGGGGAGTCTGCTTGGGATTCTCGCTCTCTCCCTCTCCCTCAAGCCCCTCCTCCCTTACTCTCTTAATTGATTAATTAATTAGCCACAGAAAGAATACATGCTTAGTAAGCACTGGTTTGGGTCAGGCACGTATGTACACATAATATTGCCCATATTCTACAGATGTAGAAACTATATTCCCCTCCCTCCTGATGGACTATATGCTTCATGGAGGCTAGATCTCTTCCATCGTTGAGTTCAAATGTGCTCCCTACATCCATCAGGATCCTAACAGTGACAGAAGGCAAGATCTGCTGGGGTTTTGAAGAGACTTTAGTGAAGAGCTTCTTTGGAGAGGTGTGGGCAGTGTTAGGACACCAGCCAAGGATGTTGGGGCAACACCACTGGGCCTAAAGAAGCAAGAGGAAGAAGAGCATTATGTGAGGCTAGCTGAGATCTTGAGTTGGTCACAGAAGAGTAGCCATAGAGGAGAATAGAGCAGGGTGGAAAGACAAGGAAGAATGCCTGTGCATCTCACCACCCACACTCCCATTCCCTGCCTGTGCCTTCCGTTCACCAGATATAACAGGCAGCCCCATGGCCCAGGAGACCTGGCGAGAGATCACCCTGCCTTCCAGAGGGATCAGCATTCTGGGACACAGAGGTGAGCAGAGATAGGCATGGAAAAAACCCGGAGGCAAAGTGAGAAGAATCAACACACTTCAATCTTTTCACTACGTGTCTCAGCCTTAACCCCACCCTGTACTCCAAAGGTCACTTAAGAACAGCAAGGGCAATGCAAGATGGTAGACCAGAATTGACCACCCCAAGAACCAGTTTCACTTCTCATTCAAAGCATCTCAATTATACCCAATTATTTTAAGAGTTGTCTTAAAGCCTTATTGCTTAGGAGCTCATCAGCAATATGCCACCGGGCTGACTTTAAATAGATAAAATGTAACCTAAAAGGCCTGTCACATTTATTTCCCATCTGCAGATTTTCTAACACCTTCACTTTGCTCATCTCCCTGTCCCCCCAGATTTTCAATGGCCTCACAGAAACTTGGCTGGCTAGATCCCATCCCCAAACGTGTGTCATGGACAAACACTATGAAATAGCTTCATTATGGCCATATTTGCATATCTTTCCACTCTCCCTTCAAGTCAATTGGCCCAAGGTCCACCATTCTACTTTATCTCTCTCCATCACCTCCAGCTCATCCCCATACCCATTCCTATTTTCCCAGTGTAGATCTTGAATGTTATGGAGAAGGCAACCCAGCTCACATCGTGGACTCAGAACTGTGAAAAATGCAAAAGACCGTCTTGTCTAACTGCCCATCTGAAACATGGGTCTCCCATGCAAGAGCATCCCTTGCTTGAGCTCCAGCAGTTCTACACTGTGATTTCTCCATTGAGATTCATCAGAAGTACTTAGACCTTCCCTGTATGCCCCAGATAATTAGAATAGCAGATGTAGACAAGGTTGTAAGGTCCAGCTGTCTAAGCATTACAGTCTAGACCTGTTTCAGAGACTCCTCCTCCTTGGGGCCCCACTTGAAACTGGCAATCAAGTGGGCTACCTAGTGAATGGGTCAGAATAGCTTCCCCAAACGTGTCATAGATAATCTCCAAAAGCCAAAAAGGCCCATTAAGTGTGTATCTCTTTCTTCTTCCTGGTGAGCAATGTAACATGCAGCAAGTTACCTCTCACTTGAAAAAATATATATACCGACCACTCCTGGACCACTTGAAACCTAGAAACTTTATGTGGCAGATCGCTGAATTTTCATGGGATTTATCTTCCATCCTCTGACATATGGCTGTTGTCCTGAGGCAGTGGTGGTCAAACTTCCCCATGCACTAAAATCACACCAAGAGTGCTTCGTAAAACCCAGATGGCTACATCTACTCCAAGCGATTTGGATCAAATAGTTCTGAGATGTAGTCTGATGATTGGCTTTTCTAGCAAGTTCCCCGGTGCTGCTGCCCGGGACCACACTTCGAGGGTCAACATACTAACCCATCAAAGGTGCCTATTGATTCTTAGTCACCAGATCCTGTTAGCCCAATCTCACCAACGTAAAGCACAAATGTGACGTTCTGGCGTGTATCAAAACAATCAGGATTCCTCCAGATGGCTAGGTCAGTGAACAGAAGTGTCAACACCGGTCCAAGGTAAAAGCATGAGGGTATGCTGTTATCCCCATCATGTGAAGGCAATTAACTTATTTTTACCGACAAGGCTAGAAAAATAAAGCTTTTGTAGGTCAATAGCTGTGTACCAGATGCAGGGTGGAAGAGAAGGGGAAATATATTGATTCGCTCCAGTAACAGTACTGTATCCGAAACACCCACTTCGATTGGAATTTCCACCTTGTTGTGTTAATGATAAACCCCTGTCAGTCTCCCATATCCTCACACCTTCTACACAGGCCAAAGACGAATTAAATGAAGATGTGCTAGAATTACTACCCTGCACCTGTCAAATCTTTTATGATGGCAGTAACCTCTGCTACACCCCCCAGCATTACAATGTTATATGCATTTAGTGGTACGTAACATTATCACACCATGCATCATATAGATGTTATATGTAATAATATATACTATATAATGTGATTATATAAACATACATATACATTCCATACATATGCATATATATTAAATTGTATATTACAATGATTATTTGTGTATATATATTACCAATCAGAATATGCTCTTCTGTGCCTGGCTCCTGGCTTCTTTTGTTTACATGATCATAATATTGATCCAACACTTATATATATAGCTATTATATATAGTTATATATGCAAATATATAATAGTATATATAAGTATCATATACAGTTTTATGTATTTACATATACAATTTATTCTTTTTATTGTTGAATAATATATGATAAACCACAATTATTACAACTATTTTCCTATAGATGAACATTTGGGTTATTATAAATTTTGGCTATTATGAAAAAATGCTGCCATGAATATTCTTAAATTTCATATATATATATATGAAGTTGGAAAAATTAAGCTATGGTGATAAAAATCAGCAGTGGCTGCCTCTGGGATTTAGGGATTGATGGGCAGGAGACATAAGAAACTTTCCCGGAGGTGATAACATGAAATTCATTAAGCTGTATCCTCAATATTTATGCATTTCACTATATATAAATTTTACTTGAATTTTTAAAAATATAAACATAAAAAGGATTAAAAATGGGATAAAGACAAGGCCACTACTTTCTTATTTGTCGCATTTGCATGAGCTAGATGAAGTGTTCCCTCTGGGAAGATGTAAGCCTGTGGGCATATGGCTTAACTATGAGTGAACAGTGCCTTTGTACAAATTAGCAAAAAAAGATCTCTTCCTTCTGGTAATGGCTGAGCATGGCTTGGATTTAAGCTCCCACTCGCTCGACCTACACACCTGTATGCAGCAACCCTGGGTAAAAGAGTGGTAAATGCATGTGCCTGATGGCCCATAATTTCTGCCATGAGGGCATCAATACCAGGGCGCAAACACCTCAACTCACAGTGGTCATCTGGTTGTGTGGCCAGAGGCCTGGCTGCAGATGATGAGCACCCCTCGGTCATCCTCTCTAAAAGCCCAATTCTGGTGCCCTGGACCAGATGACTCTCATCTTCAGGCTTATGGATAATATTAGCACATAGCTAATATCTAGACATCATTTGGCCCCACAATTTATAGAAACTAAAAGAAGAATAGACCTTTTGATTGGTCTCTGTCTCTTCTTATCCTAGAATTTATCATTTCTATTTTATAAAAAAGTGTTTTTTTAGTCCAGCTCAACAAGGAGAGACAGCCCATCATTTGGTACATGCTAATATTTGCAACACGTATTTCAACCCACAAAATATCGAGTGTTTTGTTTTATCTTAGGGGGCAAAAAATCTCCCCTTAATTTGATCCAATGTATTCATCTCACAAACCACACCAAAGCTTACAAAGTCCTACCTCTGGGCATGGAAAGAGTAGGGTGGACTTTTTACATAGTTGCTGAAAGAACAACACATAATTTGAAGTTTTTCCCACATTCTATTATAGTGATCTAAAGGGAAGCTCATATTAGTAGAATTACAGTCAACCAATCATTTGCAGAAGATAAAGTGGCAAGTTGGAAATGAGTCAAGCACTTATATATTATGTGGCAAACCTAATTCCATGTTAACCAAATTGCGTATCTATGTTAAATTACTCTATCGTGTGTTTGTTTCCCACTTTGGGGCTTTCCTTGTAACAGAAGGTGGAACAGGCTGGTTGAACAATCCACTCAGTGACCGTGGTAATTCTCATGCAGCCCACCTACCTACTGCTTTCAATTATTACCTCGTCCTTGAAATTTACATCAACTATTTCCCAGTTCTTACTGATCTTGATGTTATCACTAACATAATTAACTGCTTTGGGTAGGACACTTCTAAATTTCCTCCTTTGCTCGATGTTTTAAGGGCTCATCTTGTGACTCCACTGCCTTGATGTGGGATAGCTGGCTGGATTGAAGGAATCTGGCTCGTTGACTGAGCCTGAATGGTGATGACAAGTTTGGTTCTAGCAAGGGGCATTTAACATCTGTGCTCTACGATGTTCAATGTGGCCAGGAAGGACAATTCTTCAAAATAGAAACCCTAAACCTAAGACATACATCAAGACAGATGGTTGAGGGTGTATGGTAGGACAAGTAGACAGTTCATGCATCATTGCCTCAGTGGACCTGAATTTTTTCATCAATACAATGGATGGGAAAGTTGGCCCCTCACTGCTTCCTCTTCAATAAAATTTCAGTGAATCAAACATTTCTCTCTCAGACCCAATCCTGAATAGACTCAATTCTTATTTATAAAACTTATTCATCTCAAATATAAAATCAATGAATGCTCACTTTAGGAAAAAAAGTCAAGGAAGAAAAATAAACAAAATTTTAAATCATCCACTACCCCAAATTAACTACTGTTAATCATTTTGTATAGTTTTCTTTCAGGTACTTAAAACATTTTTTATTGATTCCTTCTATAAATATTGTTTGATACCTTTTGACTCCTAATTAATATATTCTGAATACCTTTGTTGTCTACAAATGTTTCCTAAATCATTATTTACTTGCATTGTCCAATCATAGAATGTAGAACTTATTCAATCAGTCTGTATTATGGAATATTCATCTGCTTTCAATTTTTTTGGAAATATAAATAACACTGAAATGTAAATGTCTATAATAAAGGTTTTTCATATAGCTTTAATTATTTCCTTAAAAACAAAAATCTAGAAATGAAATTCTGGATCTGCATCTGTATATATATATATATATTTTTTTTTTTTTAATTTTATTATGTTATGTTAGTCACCATACAATACATCATTAGTTTTTGATGTGGTGATCCACGATCCATTGTTTGCGTATAACACCTAGTGCTCCATGCAGTACGTGCCCTCCTTAATACCTGTCACCGGGCTAACCAATCCCCCCTCCCCCCTCCCCTCTAAAACCCTGTTTGTTTCTCAGGCCCATAGTCTCTCATGGTTCATCTCTCCCTCCGATTTCCCCCCTTTCATTTTTATTTTCCTTCTCCTAATGTCCTCCATGGTATTCATGTTCCACAAATAAGTGAAACCATGTGATAATTGACTTTCTCTGCTTGACTTATTTCACTTAGCATAATCTCCTCCAGTCCCATCCATGTTGATGTAAAAGTTGGGTATTCATCCTTTCTGATGGCTGAGTAATATTCTATTGTATATATGGACCACATCTTCTTTATCCATTCGTCTGTTGAAGGGCATCTCGGCTCTTTCAGTTTGGCTATTGCGGACATTGCTGCTATGCATCTGTATATTTTTAAGACATTTAAATATTCTATCAAATTACCATCTAGAAAGATTACACTCCCAGCATTGGGTTGAACTGCCCAGTTACATCTAGTCTCACAATCTTAGAGTGTGACCATGTGAATTTTTAAATCTTTGCCAAATTGATGAAAAGAAAAGAGCATCTCAATGCTTTATTTTGCAGCCTTTGATTATAAATAATGTTGGGCATTTTTTTCATACGTTGATTTGAGAGCATTGTTCTGTTAAGAACAATTTCATTGCATTTATTCTCTATTTTGTTTTATTCTCCTTCTTAATAAACAGTTCTATTCCCCAAGCTGCTGTAAAACACCTTTTTTCCCTTTGTAGTAAGTGCTTTATTTTCATATCCTTAATTAAAGAAGACACAGAAACAAGACGTGAATCAGTGTGGTCCTCACAGGCAAACTGGGCCAACCGTGTGTGTTTTAGTTCCTTGGAAGTCAAGCTGCTAGAAGGCTGGTGGTCTCTGGGAAGGGGCGCTGGCCCAAGGAACCTCCCAGGCAATCCTGATTCCTCAACTTCCCCACAACTGCTCTTCCAGAAGCCCACAGTGACCTCTTAATTTTCAGATCCCAGATCTCCTTCCCTAGCTTCTTAGACCCTCTGCAGAAATTGCTCTCCACTGTTCTCCATCAGCCTTCCTTCTCTTGGCTTCTCTGAGATTGATCACCTCTGCTTTTCCAGATATTGCCTTAATTACCCTGTCTCCACTTGCTCCACCAGCTCCTCTGTTCATTTACCCCACACTTCTCTCCTCCCACCTGCATGCATTTCCTAGGGCTACTGGGACAAAGTACCATGAACCAGGTGGTGGTCCCAGTTCTTGGAGGCTAGAAGTTCAAAATCAAAGGGTTGGCATGGCCAGACTCCATCTCATGGCCCTAAGGAAGAATCCTTCCCTGCCTATTCTAGTTTTTGGTGTTTGAGGCATTCCTTGGTATTCTCTGGCCTGTAGCTTCATCCCTACAGTCACATGTCCATGTCAAGGCACATCATCTTCCCCATGTGTGTCTCTCTGTGTCCAAATTTCCCCCTTTTCTAATGACGTATTGGATTTGAGATAAGTAAGTGCTGATGCAAATTCAATAATTCCTAAAACTCCCAGAAATAGAGAAACTAACCCAAATGCTTTGCAAATTCAGAATTTGGGTATTTCTTTGATAAATAAGTCACTTAATATTATTGGTTTAATAAAACAGCTATGCCTTCTGAGTTACCACATGTATGTGGCCAATGTGCAGAATGAAAGTTTTAAGTATGGAATTTTCAACAACACTTCTGTTTTATAAAATCTGTCATAAAACAGTTTTCAGAACCTTTTCGGTAAATCACAACTGAATTGTAGAAAATCTATGAAAAATTGTGAAAAAGGAATCTTATCTCATAAGTTCGACCCGGCTATGACTGGATGGACTTATCTATAAGGGTTTTTTTTGTATGAACTTTAGTATCAATACTGATGTAAAACTAGAGTTCGGTTTTCTATCTGTTAAAACAACCAAGTTTCCTTGGACTATTGGTCTGCTCTTAATAAGAGATTGTAGGAGGTTTTCCTTTACCTTTTGTGTAATCTGCTTTGAAAACAAAGATTCTGTGTCTCATCAGAATGATCTCCTGTGTTCATGTTGACTTTGCCACGTCCTTGCGTATATAAAAAGAACAATATTCTCACTTTTAAAAAAGTTTTTTTTTTTTAATTCCGATGTTACCGCCTATAGTTACTTTGGAAACCTTTTATTGTTACTTTGGTGAACTAAGTAGCTATATATTGTTTCACAGTGACCTATGATTCTATTTAGCGAAGAGTTCAAGCCTTTTGGTATTTCCAACAACTTTTCCGAAATCAAATCCTAAGTGAAATCTTCTTGCTTTCCAACTGAGTTTGATATTTCCCAGAGGGTCCCTGGAAAATCTAAAAGGCTTTCTTTTTGCACCTCATAAAATGAGAAATGTAAAAAAATAATTGAGTTTATTTAATATGTTCAATTGCATGATAAACATTGTCATATAAGAACTGCTTATCCTTCCCTAGGTTATATTTATATGGGTAAATGCTATTAATATAAGTATTTCAGAGATTGTATCAAGTTCCTAAAAATATGTCAGTGTCCTCGTTCTCTGTTTGTCCTGATGGTGTTTTGCCTGGTATTAGACAAAAATAAATATAATACCATCAATCATAAATCTGGTTATTATTTTAAACCATGGCCTGTCACAGAAACAACCAAATTTCCTTGTCAGTCGTGTCATTTTTATCATGAACTCTCATCAGATCTTTAATCGTGGACATTTTAAGTCTTTTGTCATCCACAGAGAGCTTTGTGTTTTACTCTGATTCTTCTTCAAAAGCATCTGCAATCAGCTATAGGCCAGAGTGCTTCACCTTCATCAAAAAACAACTAGCTCAGAGACCCATGGAAAGGACTGTGAGATACTCTGGGGTCCAGGCATTGTGAGATAACTAAGATTATACCACTGGGCTGAGTAAGGATTTCCAGAACTCTGGTGGACAAGCAGAAGTGGTTCATAAGATGGCTAACCTACGATCAAGCAGAAAAAGAATTAATTACATGGGATTGAAAGAACCAGTAAAGCATGATTATGATTTCTCTATGGCTTTTGTTTGCTTTGTTTTTGTTCCTTTAATGTTCTATTTTGTGAATGTAAGGAACTCTTTTCCCTTTTCTCTGGAACTATCTAAAACTCACAGAGACTTAGCTGATTCTTGTTTTGTAAACAGAAATGAAACATTTATCCTTTTCTCCTTGCCTGATCCCTCCAGAATTTTGAAACTCTTATTGTGTATTCTTATTTTCAGGGCAATACAATTATTTATATGAGTTCAATAAGAATCTGTCTTCCTTGTAACTGAACATGACTGGAAACATTGGTTTTGTAACCAAGGCTTTGACTGCAGTGTTATACTTGAGAATGATGTGTACAGAATCAGATGGGACCAGACAGTTTTAAAGAACTAAGATTGACTTTGAAAATTCAGCCAATGCTTACAAAGTTCTTCTGGGGAAACTGGCCTGATATCGAGCTTACAGAGTTCCCAGCCTCACAGGTGAGCAAGGAAGGTCACTTCCTGGCCAGCATAGGAAATTAAGGATATTTTGAGACCTTGAGAAAATAAATGAACCCAAATGCATAGGTCCTGTATGTGAGGTCTGATGGTGAATTCTTGGCTTGGCCTCCTAACTTCAAGAGGCTTCTAGAAATCTAATCTGAAATTTCTTATGGAAAGTCCCAGCAAACCAAACCTTAAAATATCTATGTGGTGAATTACCACTCTTGTTGCACTTATGTAAATCATCAGGCCAAATCTAATGAGACCAGACTTATTCTGTCAACAAGAATAACCTTACTTTGGTTACCTTTGATCAGAAAGGGGGGTGACAGTAAAACAAAATTTTAGGCTTCAGTGGAAAATCATAGCACATCCTTGTGGGTTATTAGAGTCCGGATCTCCATTTCTGATGACTGGCTCCTCATGGCGGAAGCAGGTGAGCTACAAAGGTCTATTGTCTCCACCCTCTCCACTGTGCAGTTCAATGGACACTCATTGAACAAAGCATCAACCTTAGCCCTTTTCAGAATCTGGACCCATCTTTATCTTGTCCATGTCATGCTCTTCCTATTTCTCTGTTCTTTTATTTACCTAGTCCCAGATTCTGGATGTATGTCCTGTTGCCAGGCCAATACTTGTCTCTTGACATGATGAAAACTTGACATCTTTTGACCCACTCACATATGCACTAAGGGAGGCCTAACCAGTTTATATGACTTCTCTTATTTATTTGAAAAAAATTAAAAGTCACTGGATTTTTCTAAGAGACAGACAGAAAGGAGGCGTTTGTGGGCCCACCAGAAACTCACCTCATCTGAGATGACATTTAGCAGAGGTGCTGGAATATGTTCAATTCACTCAGGATGTTGTATAGAATCAGCCGGATGACACATGCTTTTTGGTGAGTATTTTGTTCCCTTCCCAAAATAGACACAGGCTTTGGAGAAGCCCCAAAGTCCTTCTTCTTGGCTCCAACCCCACACTTTCCACCTGCCTACTCTGTCACCTTTAGGCCTTAAAAACAAAACAAAACAAAACAAAACAAAAAAAAACCCCTAAAGCATAATGACTAATTCCTGGTTGCAGTCAATCTTAACCTTTTAGAGATTAAGTTTCATATACATTCTCAAGCGCCAGAGTTTTTGCAAGCATCATAGGAAAGATGAGAAGGTATATACTAATTTTTAAGCATAAACAAGTTTGGGGGCTGAAAAAAAATCTTTCCAAAGTTATCACAAATTTGTCCACCCCCAAAACTGTGTGACTGGGAAAAATTACCTCTTTTACATTGTCACAGTATGTGAGAATATCTAGCCCTGGTTGGGTGTTATGGAATATTTCTTATAGTGGATGGTACCCCACCCTATGTTGCATGTTCCGCTCAACATTGCACTCCAGAAAGAATGGAAATGGTATGCACCCTCAGCTGTAGGAAAGAACAATTTCATACTTTGATTCAGATTAGTCTGCATGCATATACAGAACTCAAGAAACACTGTGTGGTAGCATGCTTTTTGAAAACTTTGCCTTAGTGAGTCCCATCAGGTTCTAGACTAGACGTTAGTGCCACTACAAGGCTAACAGGGTTGAAATGGGGGAGTGTCTAGGAGCCATGCACAGGCCAGAGGGAACCAGGGTATAAGGTGACTCAGGAGGTAGTTCATATAGTCATCAAAGCATTGGCCAGAGATGGGCAAAACCAAAAAGGTGAGCTTGTTTGGTGCTCAATCATAAAATCAGCTAGAAGGAAGTGGGCACAATGGCCAAGGCAGGATGTGCCAAGGGGACTACAGGGAACTGGTGGGAAGACTGAAGGAAGTAAAACAGGGAAGGAGGAATGAAGGTGCTAGAAAGAGAGAGGTCATAGAGGAGTCAATTAGGAAAGATCTTGAGTTTTCTGAAAAGACCAATGAACTCCCAAATTATTCTTGGTAAAATGGGGACTACAGGGAACTGGTAGGAAGACTGAAGGCAGTAAAAGGGGAAAGGAGGAACGAAGGTGCTAGAAAGAGAGAGGTCGTAGAGGAGTCAATTAGGAAAGATCTTGAGTTTTCTGAAAAGACCAATGAACTCCCAAATTATTCTTGGTAAAACCGTGCCAACAAGGAATGCAGTGGACAGAATGTGCCATAAGGATGGAGCATCCAGTCATCAGAGGTTCACAAAGAGGGATGTCAGTCAACTAAGAAACTCCCATGTTCTTGACAAGTGGTATCTTGCACACATAGAAGCCTGAGACTCTAATTCAGCCCCTGTGTCTAATGAACAGAGAAGCCAGGGACTCTAGCTCAGCCTCTTTTTGCCTGGGATTCAAATCCAGCTTCTAGAGTATACTTAGAATCTTAAAAAGCAAAATCTGAGCAATGGATTGGGTCAGGAGTCAGACTCATGAATGGATCCCTGATGTATCAGTCAGGAGTGAAGATGAAGCCTTAAGGTGCATACCTGGGGTCCCAGACAAGAGGTCATGGGATCCAATGATGAATCTGATCCTGTCCAAGTCACAGGCACCATAACTGTTAAATAAGAAATTATTCCGACACCCATTGAAACAGGAAGATTTTATTCAAGACTACTGCAATAGTGGTGAGAGGATGTGCTCTACTCTGACCTCAAAGGATTCTTTTTTTTTTTTTAAGATTTTATTTATTTATTTGAGGGAGAGAGAGAAAGAGAGAGAGAGCATGAGCACAGAGGGAGAGTGAGAGGGAGAAGCAGACTCCCTGCTAAGCAGAGAGCCCAACGTGGGGCTTGATCCCAGGACCCTGAGATCATGACCTGAGTGAAGGCAGATGCTTAACCAACTGAGCTACCCAGGGTCCTCTGACCTCAGAGGATTTTAAGCAGTGTTTGGTCCAAGAGAGACTTTGTCACTATAACAAAATACCATAAACTTGGTGGCTTAAAGTAACAGAAATTTATTTCCTCACAGTTCTAGAGGCTGGAATTCTGAAATCAAAGGGTTGGCAGGGGCATTTTCCCTCCAAAGAGTCTAGGGGAGAATGTATTCCTTGCCTCTTCCAGCTTCTAGTGGATGTCAGTATTTGTTGGTTTGTGGTCACCTTGCTCTAGGCTCTGTTTCTGTCCTCACACCACCCTCCCCTGTGTGGGGGGGGGGTATTGGACCTCCCTCTGCCTTTCTCCTCTATGGACAGTTGTGATGGTCTTTCCTGGAGGTGTTGCTGGTTTAGAGTCCACCTGGAGAGTCCACAGTTAATCTCCTCATCTCAAGAACCTTAATTCAATTACATCTGCAAAGACTTGTTTTCCAAATAAAGCGTTTCAAAGATTTGATGTGGTTTCATTTGGGGAAGGGGATGCGTTTTTTAGTTCAGTAAGTTTGAAACATACTAGGTTACATAAAGATGCAGAGGCCTGGCAGAAAGGTTTTTATTCTCCTTTTATTTCCTATTATAAAAGAAAATTTGCATTGGACCTATTAAACAGACAAGGAAGACTTTATTAGAGACTATTGCAAATAGGGGAGAGAGATTGAACTCCACTCTGAAAACAACAAGGAAAGCTGAGGGATTCTAGCTAAAAAGCAGGGTAGGAGAAAGGATGAAAAGTTACCAAGAGGAATTGGGTTAGGTATGGAGGGTGGAGAGGAGAGGTATAAACTGAATACCACAGGTGGGGGGAAGGGGTGCTTAGCTGGGTATCGAGGTTCAGAGAACTCTTGCTAAAATTGTCCTCAGCAGACCAAGAACTAAGCCTAATCCAGGACAGAGCTCAGAGGAGCCTGACCAATGTTAAGTCAAGAAGGGAGTCCTAGTCACTATAAACCATAATGCCAAGTAATATCCAGCTCCACATACAAAGCCTCTCCTTATACCTGAAGGTGAGAGTTAATTATCTGAATGGTCTGAGGCATGAGGCTGGTCTTTAGGAGAGAATAACAGAGAGATGCTTATCATCTGCACTAATTACTAATTTTGTAGGCACTAAATTCAGGATAGAGTCTCCCCCCGGGGAAGAAGGAAGGGGGACAATGTGTTCCAGGAGCATTTTGAAAAGCTTCAATAATTTTGCTTTAATTTTTCATCTGTATGGGGGATACATGAATACATATTAAATTATTCTCTATACCTCATATGTTTGGCATATTTCATCATTTTACAAATTAGGATAACACAGTGTTGTTTAAGGGCAATTATAAGGGCTAAGCACAAGGTGAAGTAAATAAAATAGGCCTGGAAACCAGAAAATGCTATAGAGAAGTGATGGTAATCTATTTGGAGCTGGATAGATACTTTGGAGTTTACTAGATAGATAAAGGGAAAGAAGATGTCCCAGCCCTGTGAATGGCCAGAGTACGCATGAAGCAAAGTACACAAAGTATCCAGAAATAGCAGAAAAAGCTCTCCTTCTTCTTCACAACTTTCTAAAATAGAACCGTATACTTTTAGTGGAAAGGGACCATGCTTTACCTCTTTGTATCCACAGCACCTATCCCAATGTCTGTTAGTCGATATCTGTGGAATAGCATTGATTGTAGAATTTAGCATGGCGCTAAGTACACAGTAGCTACTCAACAAATCAATCCATTGATTCAAAGCAATACAAAACAATGGGAATCTGGGATACAACCTGAAAACCACAGAGCCAGAAAACATAAGACACGGAGGCCATCTTGCCAAATCCCTCCTTTCCCAGATGAAGAACAGGAAGCCCTATGAGGTTAAGTGGCCTACCTCAAGCTACAGATCACATCGGAGGCACAGCCGGGCTGAGACTAAGGCTACGGATTCACTTCATATGCTGTTTCCCCTAAAACACGTGCTCTGGCCTCCCTACACACCATGTGACCAAGATGGAGTCAGTAAATGGTTTTGTCCCAAATGCTCACGCTAGAAATGTTGATTCCAAGAAGATTCCATGAGCCTGAATTATACTTCTTTCCAATGTGAAGGAGGCCAGTAAGGGGACCCTGTTGTCAAGGAGTCCTGTTCAGAGCTCAGCGGGAGGGTGTGGGATGTACCTTTGAGCCTGTCTCTCCCATTCTTGTTGCTCTGTTTTTGTAATACCAAAAAATTACAGTGTACCAGATTCTGTCAACTGCTGTTGCTTACCAGATCCCCTTAAAAGTATGTAACATTTTTAAACCATTGTTTTTAAAAAGCCACTTTAAAACATGACATTTATTAGTCTTTATATTAAGATAAACTATAAAGTTATCCCCAATATAGATGTTACCCTTTGATTTAGATTCCAACTTGAGTAAATGAGGCAAGGAACATTAAAAGCGGAGCGGCTTTTAGGACCCACTGGGTAATGCTAGAATTTGTGGCAAGCTAAAAACCAGCAGAGCATATGTGATCCAGTCCTGGTTAATCACATTTGGGGCCCAATTAAACCTTTCCCGCCTTGCTCCAGTTTCTACCTGGGCCCCGGTGAAGGGACCACGGCAGATGAAATTGCCGTCTGCAGGGGCGCCTGGGTGGCTCAGTCGGTTAAGCGACTGCCTTCGGCTCAGGTCATGATCCTGGAGTCCCTGGATCGAGTCCCGCGTCGGGCTCCCTGCTCGGCGGGGAGTCTGCTTCTCCCTCTGACCCTCCCCCCTCTCATGTGTTCTCTCTCATTCTCTCTGTCTCAAATAAATAAATAAATAAAATCTTTAAAAAAAAAAAAAAAGAAATTGCCGTCTGCAGAAGGAAATTTCAGCTGAGGCTGGTGAGGACAGGTTCACTGCTCATTAACCGGGCTCTTTGCAGATTCTGAAGGACAAGGAAGAACCAAGCCAGGGTGAAGCCCATGATAGGAGACTCAAGCCCCCAAGAGATGCTCTGTGTTCTGTCTTCCTGCGAACCAGAACCTTCACCTCCCGCTGAGCATGTGGCAAGGGTCCTCACGCCTGGAAGGGCA
>NC_138373.1:10046660-10079274 GCF_054177405.1 Leptonychotes weddellii | reverse complement strand
AAAAAAAAAAAGTGTTTGGTTTAATAAGACAGGGATGAGGGGATGTCTGCAGGGGTGCCGGAGGAAAGATCCATCAGGACTGAGAGCAAGAGAGTCATTATCAAGAGGTATGCTTCTCTACGGTGCCCATGAGCTTTAGCTGGGGGTGCCCCTCGAGAAAGAAACAGAGCATAGGAGAGAAGAAACATCTGCTACCAGGCTGTCCACAGGAGTTGGTGCAAAACAGGGGAGCTCGAGGGAAAATGGACCTGGGGTCCCCTGAGCAGAGCCACTGGTGACCGCATGACAGCCCTCCTCTCTTCTCCTCTAGTTCAGACCCATTCAAACGGAATCAGGAAGAGCTCATCAGCCATCGGAGGCCCCTGTCTGTCAGGATGGCCCTCAAAGCTCAGCGTCCCACAGCGCCTCCGCATCTGAGGCGCATCCGTTTCTCGCTGGGTGACTCACAACCAGATGACTGCCTTTTCTTCATTCATTCCTTCAACAGATCTCTATCGAGACCCTGCTGCCACAGCCTCATCCGAAGCCCTGGGGCTTTGAAAAAAGTCCTCGCCCTCAAGGAAATTACATCCTGCTTGGGGTGGGAGCTAGATCATACGCGGATAATGCGTAATCCTGGACAGTGAAAACTTGTAGAGAGAAACAAATACGGTGGCATGGTGGGGAACAACTCAGGGAGGGTTGGCCCTCTTTATGGTGGAAGTCAGAGCAAGCCACATCGAGGAAGGAACTCTGGAGTGGAGAATTAAGGCATGAAAAAGGAGTAGTCATGTGAAAAACGAAGGTCAGGACCCTAGGCACAGAGATCCACAGATTGAGATCTGCACGTGTGGGAGAGTGCGACGGGCACACACAAAGGAGCCCGGGTGGCTGGAGCAAAGCGAGCAAGGGCAAGAGGGGGTCTGGAGACGGGGCCGGAAGCTTCTGAGCCAGGCGGGCACGCAGTCTGCAGTTACATATAAGTGTGGGCAAAGCCAGGGCACGGTTTCAAGCAGAGCACTGATGTGATCCAGCTTCCATTCCGAGAGCCTCATTCCATGTGAACAGTGGGTGGGCAGGGACGAGATTAGGGACAGAGAAGCCAGTTCGGAGGCCACTGTGGTAAACGATCTCAGACGTGGTGGGATTCGGGCGAGCGTGATGGCAGCCAAGGGGGAGATGAGCAGCTGCAGGGGAAATGTGTTACGGAAGCAGATCAGGGCTAATTGGGTGTGTGGATGAGGGAAGGAGGGATTTGGGCTTTGAGCAGTTGAAGAGCTGGTGGTGGCATCCACTGAGATGGGGGGCATCAGGCGAGTCACCCACAGATGTAGGCATTTGTGGGTGCAGACAGAGGTGGGACGTGTGGGTGGTTTTCCTGAAGGGAGGTCTTCCTTTAGACAGGTTGAGTTTGAGATGTCCTAGGCATGCCACTGAAATGTCAAGCAGGCATCTGGCCGTCCATCCGGAGTTTGGGGAGATAGCCAGCTCCGCTCCCTGTGTCTGCATTCGTATTCTGTTAGCCTCCCTCAAAGGAGACAGAAAGGTGTCACAAACAGGATCTCAGCCTGCCAACAAAGAGATGGGGATTTGAAATCTCCTTTGGGCCAGGGATTTCATCCCTCTGAAGTCCTCTTGTTTTGGAGATCCAAAAGGTTAGGTCGTAACAGGCACACAACACATGTTAGCTTCTTTCTCTTCCCTCTTCTTGCCCACGCCACTGCCCCCACCCCCAGCTCCCCCAGTTACTACCCAGGTCTGGGGGCTTCCTGGGTCCGAAAAGCTTCCAAATGAGGCTGGGGTTTTGTTCTTAAATAGGGAGTCATTTGCCAGATCTCGACTGCTCATGGAAACCGCTTTCGAATCCCCAAAACTTTAGCTTAGAGCCACTTGCTGGCTGAAGGAAATCCCCTGTAGATACTCACGTGCTTCTTGGCTTTGAGGCTGCAGCTGAGTTAGCGCCCGAACCCCTGACCCGCCCAAATGGATGTGTCTCCTGCTAGGTCTGGACCCTTCCCTACTCTGCCCTGTATTCTTGGCCTGAACGATCTTGCCTTCCTCACTCCTCTCAAGATAACTGCAAGAGGTTGCTGGCTCGTCTCCCTGTCTGTGCTCTCCCCCAGACGTATCTGTTGTGAAACAGAGCCCTATCCATGTCACTATGTTTCCTTCCACAGAAACATCCACCGGCTCCATTCTGCTCACAAAGATAAACACAGGGTCACCCTGGCATCTTAAGCAATGTGCAAATGTCCCTGGCTTACCTTTATGAACTTCTCTTGGTCCCCTACTTTACATATATATCCATATTTTCTCTGTGACATTCTCCAACTTTTTGCCTCAGGACCCCTTTGTATTTTTAAAAATTACTGAGGACCCCAAGACACTTTTGTTTATGTGAGCTATAACTTTAATTGGTAACTACATTATACAGTGCAACCAGCAACATTGGAATTTTTGTTTTAAGATTTATTTATTTATTTATTTGGGGCGGGGGGGACAGAAGGAGAGGGAGAGAGAGAATCCCAAGCAGACTCCCCTCTGAGCACAGAGTCGGACACAGGGCTCCATCCCAGGACCCAGAGACCATGACTTGAGCCGGTATCAAGAGTCAGACGCTCAACTGAGTGAGCCTCCCAGGTTCCCCCGACATTGGAACTTTTGCAAATTTCTAGTATCTGGCTTAATGAAAGACTACTAAGTCTCCATATCTGCTTCTTCATTCCAATGTTATTTGGTTTAAATTACACGTAGAAAATCCAGCTTCCCACAAACATGCAAGTGGAAAAAGTGGAAAAAGACGGGCCTCCAGGGACCTCCAGAAAGGGTCTTAGAGACCAAGAGGAGTCAGTGGACCCACCTTAAGAGCCAGGGTTCCAGGTAAACCAGGCTCTTCCCAATTCTCTGAATAAGCCCCTGAATTCCCTGCTTCCGTGCGGAGCCCACTCCTGTGATCTCTCCTCTTCCTTATTAACCTGTCAAAAGCTTAGTCTAGACCCAGGTCAGATGTTTTTACAACCGACTGAAGAAGCCACAAGGCCCATGAAGAGCCAGCAGAGCCACGTTAGGTAGGCATGGGCACTTGGGACGATGCCCCCAGAGCGTCCCCCTGGAGGGCTGACATTCTCTCTGCACTCCCGCCCCACCAGCTTCCCATGCAGAGCAGGTGGTGTGAGCAGCTGTCTCTGAGGGCTTCTAGAAAATTGTCTTAGTCTGCTAGGGCTGCCATAACAAAATGCCACAGATTGGGTCACTTAAACAACAAATGTTTATTTTCTCGCAGTCCTGGAGTCTGGAAGTCTGAGGTCAAGGTGTGGGCAGGGTTGTTTTCTTCTGACGCCCATCTCCTTGGTTTGCAGGTGTCCACCTTCTCGCTGTGTCCTCACATGGCCTTTTCTTGGTGTGTGCACACCCCTGGTGTCTCTTCCTCTTCTTATAAGGACAGGAGTCCTATTGGGTTAGGCACCCCACGCTTATGACCTCATGTAACCTGATTACCTCTTTAAAAGCTCCATCGCCAAGCACAGGCATCCTGGGGATTAGGGTTTCCACCTCTGAGCTTGCGGCGGGGGACATAATCCAGTCTGCTCAAAGCAGCCATCTCTCACCATCGCCCTCCTCTGTGTCTCAAAATTATTTTCAGCAATAATTTACAAAACCAAATGAGAATAAGGTGTGGAAAAAAAATTCTGACAGTAAAAATTTTCTTTTGGTGATCTTTGTATATTTAACCAAAACAGTAAAAAGTATAAAACATATCACAGTATGAAAAGGGGGAAGAGGGGGTGCCTGGGTGGCTCAGTCGTTAAGCGTCTGCCTTCGGCTCAGGTCATGATCCCAGGGTCCTGGGATCGAGTCCCGCATCGGGCTCCCCGTTCGGCAGGAAGCCTGCTTCTCCCTCTCCCACTCCCCCTGCTTGTGTTCCTGCTCTCGCTGTCTCTCTCTCTGTCAAATAAATAAATAAAATCTTAAAAAAAAAAAAAAGAGAAAAGGGGGAAGAGGAATGTGGTGACATGCTTTAATTATATTAACATGTTTTTCGTTAAAAGAGGGGAAAAAAACCTGAAGACATACCTGGAATGAAGGACTGAAGTAATAAATTTTGTTTCTTCATCTTTGTAATCACCCAGCACCTTTTATTTCAAATCATTAGATTTAAACAATTTAAATAATTGTCTTCTTTTCTTTTGTTTTAATTCCAGTGTAGTTAATATACAGTGTAATATTCGTTTCAGGTGTATAATATAGTGATTCAACCCTTCCATACAACACCCGTTTCCCATCGTGACAAACGCGCTCCTGAATCCCCATCACGTGTTTCCCCTGTCCCATTCATCCACCTCCCCTCCAGTAACCATCAGTGTGTTCTCTGTAGTTAAGAGTCTGTTTCTTGGTTTTCCTCTCTTTCTCTTTTTTCCCCCTTTGCTCATTTGTTTTGTTTCTTAAATTCCACATATGAGTGAGATCATATGGATTTGTCTTTCTCTGACTGACTTACTTCACTTAGCCTCATACTCTCTAGATCCATTCACGTCATTGCAAGTGGCAAGATTTCATTCTTTCTTTATGGCTGACTAATACTTAATTCTTATTTCAAATAATTTTTACTTAAATCCCTAGACTGAAATGGTTTAAGCAATCCCTGTTGAAATGCAGGGATATGTAATAGGGAGGAATGAACTTCACTGGAAGCAAGTTCAAATGATTGCCAAACCCATGAGAAAGTCCCTTTCAGGAGCAATGTGTGCAATTGATTTCATGTGTTTTGAGACATTCTCTGATATGACTGGCCATTCTCTGATATGACTTCCATTTAGAGATAATCTTCAATAGAAGATGAACAATAGTGATAGGCTAACTTGCAGCTTATGTCTATATTATGTATTACATTGTTACAGCTCAGAAGTTACGGAAACAATGGGTTCAAACTTAGATGCTACAAAAGATTTTGGGGGAGGAGCATTTTGTCACTGACATTATTTAGACTTGCCGGTGCATTGCAATACTAAGAAGCCGACCTACTTTTAGTCCGTTTTATTGCTGTTGTTAAATTACCAACTTTTAGCCTGTTTTATTACTGTTGTTAAATTCTCTGTGGACAATAAGTTTCCTTATTGCTTTCACTCAAGGTGGACCTCCCACTGCCCTGTCCTTGATGCACTGCCAACTATAAACCTCCATCTGCCCCTTAGTTCATCCCAAGTGTAAGCAGAGATCCGCCTGTGCCCCAAAGGAGCCTCAGACAGGGGTGCGTCTGGGTGCACATAGGAGGTTGTGGGGTCTGAGAGAACGCAGGTGTCTCTTCATGCACACTGGCATTGCAGAAGGGAAGGGTACCCACAGGGTGTTATCCGTTCTTCCTGGCCAGATCCACAGGCTAAGGTGTGAGCACGATGCAGAGGGACTGTGGACAGAAGCTTAAGAGGGCATTCCACAGGCGACATGGCCAACCACAAGAGTTCAATCGCGTTGTTACTGAGGTCCCAGGTGAAGAGTGGAACCCAAGGAGGAGTACGTGCTCCCCGCTGAGCACAGAGCCCCCGGCTGCTGCGGCACTTCAAGGCATCTTTGGCAGCGCCCAGAAGCAGCGTCCTCTGTACAGAAAGGGTGTCTCCTGGGGAATGCCAACATCTGTAGCAACGACAAGATTCCTTCTGTGGAGTTCACGGAGAATGATGATGGAGAACGTTCACAAGTGCTCCTTCCAGGCTCCAGTGGTAAGTTTTGCTGGGAACTAAGGAAAGACTCAAGAGAAATGCGGGTTCGGCTCCATTTCTGCATCAGGCGTAGTTCTTGGCTTTTCCCAGAGTCACTTCAAGTGTTTCCTCCAAATGCACCTGCTCAGTACGAGGTACGAGACAGGGAGTGTGTCTTTAAGATGGGGAGAAGAGCACGCCTGGCTCCAGAGCACAAGGCTTCAGGTCATGGAGCACCAGTGCAGACAGCAAGGTCTCTGGAGCTGCGCAGACCTCCAGGGCTGGTCCTGTGCCATCCATATGCCCCTTCCACTTCCAGACCGCTCCTTGCCAGGAGAAGGAACTGCCCGCATTCACTCCTGTTCTGGAAGCCCCGCTCTGCTGCCTTAGGGACCACCTTGCCCACACCCCCCCAGCTTTGCTCCTGCTCTAGTTCTCATTTCACGCGCGGCTCATTTCCACCCCAACCCGGCTTCTCAACCCTGCTAGAAACCAACAATTCCTTCCCATCTGATGCACCAAATCAGAGCTGCCAGCACCCTGAACTTCACTAACTAGGGTAACCTAACCAGAAAAGCTCTTCCACCTTGCCCCAGAGAGAAAGGCTTTTTCCAGGAGGCCCCCAAACTGCCTCCAGGTCCTCTGGCTCCTTTCTTGTGGCTCTGTCCTATTCCTATAGCATAACTGACAAAGCATGGGGCTTGGAGAGATCGGTTCTGGCATATGCTGCTCCCTGAGTAGACTTCAGCAAGCTGGTAACCCTGTGGGACCCTCAGTTTCCTCCAGTTTCTAACTGTGATGACCCTGTCCTCCCCACCCGTCTGCCAGGAGGGTGGACAAGACCGTGCACGTCTAGGGCCTGGTGCAGGGTTGCTGTGCACAGCTCCTGGGCCAGGACACGTGCCCCCTGTGCTCACGCTCACTGGCAGGGGGCCAAGCTGGCCCTAGCTTTCCTTTCTGTCTGCCGGGACGCCTCTGGGCTCCTGCTCAAAGCACACATCTGGATCTTGGACTCCTGTCATCATCATTCCCTTATCCGGTCAGGAAACATTGCCTGGGCCCCAGCCATGTGACCAGGCAAGCAATCGGGCACCAGTGTCCCAGCAAAGAGTGACAGACGGTCCTAATTCTCAGAAAGCTTACCCTCTGGCAGCGGAAGACAGATGTGGAAGTGGAACCAGGGGCCCTGATGGGAGCACGTGTCAGCAGCCCCCATCCCCCGCAGCAACCCTTCTGGGTCTAACCCCCCTCTGCCACTCTCTAGTCCCGGGCATGCGCAATAACCTCCTGAGTCTCAGCTTACTCCTATTTAAAGTGGGGGTGCTCTCAGTTTACAAAATCATGCAAGTTCCTAACAGCAGCCCGCAGTGAGGGTTGAATCTAGCTCTAATTTGTTCCAAAACAAGCCCTGAAGGGTTTCTCAGTTCCAAGCAATCAGTTAAAATATCTGAAAGAACCATTTCCCCTAAAACAAAACACAACACAACAAAACACATAAGCTCCACTGGAAAACCATGTTAGCATTTGCTCAGGGTGGCTTGCTGGAGGCTCCCCAGCCTGCTCCCTCCCCGGAGGTGCTGGGAGGAGGGGCGCTCCTTTGTAGACCCAGCTCCAGGCAGCCTGCGCTCAGGGCTGTGTGCTTGGAACAAATTGTTCTGTTTGAAGCCAGTGACTCCGCCTAAACATCCTGATATATGAGCTCCCAAAGCTTTCCGCTCCTTCTGGGCAGGGAGCAGGGAGGAGGTTGAAGGAATAAAATCACCTCTAATCGGGGATTACAGATTCCCAGGGCTTCTTAACAGTGGGGGCTTCAACATACAGAGAAACAGGAAGGAAAGACGCTGGGTACCTCCATTCCGAGAAGAGGGGAAATGGCCATGCCCTCCTGAGCAAAGCAAGCAGAGGGACACCTGGTCCCTCTCCAGAGGTGGGAAATACTAAGGAGGGGAAGAAGGGGTCACTTCCCGAGTGCCTTTCTACATTCTGGGCAGCCAAGCCCTTCCAACACACCTCATTTAAAATTCACAGTATCCCAGAAGGCGAGTCTTATGTGGGTTGTCCCAAGTTATATAGATATAAGTGAAGGAACGAGGATTCCAAAACCAAAAGCCTTTATTTTCACCCTAGTTCCCACTGTCTCCTGATGAGGTCTCAGAGAGAGAGGCAAGGGGTACATCTCATGATGCACTGGGGTCACAGACCGCTGGTTACTCTGGGATATCCCTTCAAACCCCCAAGTGGCTGTAGTCGACCCTTTATTTGACTCGGCAAGGCCACCAACCTAGCACATCAGACCTTGGGGTCATCACCTTTGGTCCCCTCCATTTACGAGAGGAGGTGCCACCTCTGTTCACCAGAAACTGCCCACTCCCCCCACCCCACCCCCACAGCCTTATGTCTCACCTCCTCCCTGTGCTTTAAAGCAATCAGATGTATCTATTAATTAGTCATCATTATTGACTTGACATCCTGCTGTCATTTAAATAAACTCAGTGAAATTAATGAGGCCTCTAATAATAGGCAGTCTTCTCGTGCTAGTTATTTTTTGGTGAACAAATTCATTGTTAACATAAATAGCAATATTAATCACACCAAAGATCAATATTTGTGCGGGATGTGAGCTCTGGAGCTTAAGAGAAAGGACACTCCAGCACGTGGATGTTGGGAGAAGTCCTGAGACTGGCCGGAGGAGAAGGTGGGCTTGCCTAAGGGTGGGGGTGAGGTGAACGGTCCCCAAAGGCAGGAAAGAGTATGTGCAAGAACTGGAGGTGACAGTGGGACGCCGGCTGCCTTCAGCTCAGATCATGATCCCAGGGTCCTGGGATCGAGTCCCGCATCGGGCTCCTTGCTCAGCAGGGAGCCTGCTTCTCCCTCTGCCTGCAGCTCCCCCTGCTTGTACTCTCGCTCACTCTCTCTCGCCTATGCTCTCTCTAGCAAATAAATAAATAAAATCTAAAAAAAAAAAAAAGAACTGGAGGTGACAGTAACTGAAGTTATCTCGCATGCTTCTGTGGTCCAAGCACTAATTCAAATTCAGAGACACTAAAGAGCCTGCATTGTCTTTGCTGCCCCTCCTCCCCGCTGCCACTGCATGAACTGACCCCCTTGTCCCCGTAGACCCCACCATCCAATAAAGCCATCTCAGTGAGCACCTTCTGTTCACACGCCCTCCCCACACTCTGCTCACGGCTGTGCTTCTGTTTATGCTCCCACCATCCTGAGGGGGCTGCCCCCATCCAGTCAGCCCCTCCAATCCAGCCTCCATACCAGAGCCCAGACCATTGTTCCCCTGTGAAGGCGCTTTCCAGTGGTTCCCACCACCTAGAGTACTGCCCGAGTTCTAGAAGTTTCTAGAATGCAAGTTCCTTTCCTGGAGTTCAAACCTTCCAAATCATAATTGTCATTATCTCCCCAACCCCCATCTCACATGCTCAACATGGTAGGAACTCTGCCCTCACCTAGCATTTCAGCTATGGCACACCCCCTGGGGGACCCTTCCTGCACCCCTGTTTAGAGCCCCTCCTCTGCTCCATGACTCCTGGGCTTCCTGCTTTACGGTTCCATCATCCTGATCATAATTTTCAGCTTATGAGTCTTTCTTAGTCCCTGAACTCAACGTCTTGGGGCGTGGCATTTGTCTGATTCATTTCAGGCTCCACAAAGCCCAGTGGTCCATAAATGTTTGATGAAGGAGAAGGAGATGTTTGATGTGGGAGAGACTGAGGAATCAGCAAGCAGATGAGCAGGGACAGGATCTCAGTTACAAATCCAAAGCTAGGGTGAGGGGCGGGGGGGCACATGGTGCTGCCTATGAGGGTCTTGGAGGCAGTTTACTTTTTTCAATAAGTGGACTGATTGCAGACTAAGGATGCTATAAAGAAGGGGTCGAGAGAAACAGGCAAAAGCGGACACTCCTGCATCCAGAAGAGCAAGTACTATTTTTTTTTTATTAAAAGATTTTATTTGTTTATTTGAGAGAGAGAGCAAGCACAAGCAGGGGGAGTGGCAGAGGGAGAGGGAGAAGCAGGCTCCCCATTGAGTGGGGAGCCAGACATGGGGCTCTATCCAAAGACCCTGAAATCATAACCTGAGAGAAGGCAGATGCTTAACCGACTGAGCCACCCAGGTGCCCCCAGCAAGTACTACCGTTGCTGGCTTGGGATGGAGCTTGAGGGCATGGGGAAAAATTACCAACTGCATTTGACTCAAGGTTTCAAGCTCTTCATGAAAGGGGAATCCAAAAGGGTGAAAGTAAGCGAACCTGAACTGTGTCCAGAAGATATATTTCTGGAGTTCCCAATGGGTGAGCAATGGCGATTACCATTGAGGGAAGGACAGCCAGGTTCCCTGCAACCCTCCAGAGGAGCCTTGCTGAAAGTTTAGCCTCTTCTTCTCTGAGGGATGTTGGGACACTCATGGAGGGGGGTGTTTTTCTGCTGAGCAAACCACGTGTGCATGCATGAATTGTCATGTCTCCTAGGAAATGTGTAGCTCTTCCCATGTATACTGGGAGATTCTAGGCTCCAAGCACGGAACACTGGGGAGGCTTAAGTTCTCCCCAGGATGCAGAGAGGTGGGGGATCCCATTGCCCAGCACTGAGCAAGCTCTGAAGCCACATACACATCAGCACTTCTCAGAGATTCATGGGAAGGTGCCTGGCCTGGTAACTATGGGGTACTCTTCCCTCAACATCCAAAGACAGACTACTAAGCCCCTGCCATGTACCAGGCACTGAACTAAGGGCTACACCTTGAAAAGCACTTCTTACTCTGATGAGTTTTTTTTTTAAGATTTTATTTATTTATTTACCAGAGAGAGAGAAAGAAAGAGAGAGAGAGAGCACAAGCAGGGGGAGTGGCAGAGGGAGAGGCGGGCTCCCCGCTGAGCGGGGAGCCTGATGTGGGGCTCAATCCCACAACCCTGGAATCATGACCTGAGCCGAAGGCAGACCCTTAACGACTAAGCCACACAGGCGTCCCCTCTGATAAGTTTCTAAAATGTATCAGTTCACCTTCGATGAGATCTCAGGAAGCATGACTTGAGAAAGAACCAAAGAGCTGGTGTGCCGGTCTGGAATGTTCTCTCTTAAAGAACTGGCAGCCTCTCTTCTCCTTCGCAGGAAGCGGGCTAATACGAGACCAGGGATTCTTTTCCAGCACAAAAAGGAAAGCGTGTGAGCTATACTTTATTTGAGTTGAGAATCCAAAATCTCTCCCCCCAAGTAGAAGGCTTAATGCCCCAGGGAAATGAAATTGCATCAATATTCAAAGATGGCACAGTATTTCCTCAAGTTTCATAATGGTACTAAAGTAAGCTATGCAACCAATTAATTAGCAAGAGGCATGTGATAATAATGGAGTAAAAGTTCATCTCTTACTGCAATTGATTACGAAAGAGGATTTTCACAAATAGAGGGATGAACTCCCACATTCACCATATGGATCTTTCCTAAGGACCTAGATTGGCAAGTGCTGTTCTTGCCCGGCATGACACCACAACTTCATCCCCCATGAATCCAACGTGAAATGAAACTCTTCTGGTATGTTGGTGTACCAAGACATGGTATTTCAAGTCCAAGGTGGTGTTCTTATGCAATGGAATACATCTCAGGGAGCATGTGTAATGTATAACATAAATCCTTCCACTGAAATATCATTCGCTCAGAATTCTTTAGGGGTGCTATCCATTTGGTTTGGATCACTATGAATCTTCTCAAGCCTAGAGTCTCTTAAAAATTATGAGGGGTGGGGCACCTGGGTGGCTCAGTCGTTAAGTGTCTGCCTTCGGCTCAGGTCATGATCCCAGTGTCCTGGGATCGAGCCCCGCACCGGGCTCCCTGCTGAGCGGGAAGCCTGCTTCTCCCTCTCCCACTCCCCCCGCTTGTGTTCCCTCTCTCGCTGTCTCTCTCTCTGTCAAAAAATAAATAAAATCTTTAAAAAACAAATTATGAAGGGTGCAAGACTTGCCCCTCATCTCCACCAGCATCTAACTGGTGGAGAGGAGACACGAACTGAGAAGAGGAAGCAAACAACCAGCTTTAGGAAAGTGCTCCATAACCTCAAAGTTCAAGGCAAAGTTGAACTGAGACACAGCTTAGATAGGATAGGGCATCCAATCACTGCCTATCTTAGCAGGGATGGTGAAGAAAGGAGGAAAACTCATATATGGGCGAATCGTTGAGGTCACTACTACTACAGTGTGTAGAACACTGCTCAGAATTGTTCTCCCAAGATCAACCTGGAAGTATGTATCTTTTGGCTTCTAGACTCATTGGTTGGGAGTTGCCCCACCCCCAGGCTGGGCAGATATGCTTGATGAGTGAGGTCTTACTGATTATCACAGATGTCAGACATCAAAATGAAAAACCATCCTGGGCACTTTCGGTAAGCTGCCATCAGTCCAAGGTTGAAGCCCAGTCAGGAACTTTCCACCACAGCTGTGGCTAAAACTGAGTGGGAGGACAAGAAGATGTGAATGGAGACACTAGAGGTGTGTGACCACATTCCATAGGGGGACAATGGAGCCCACCAGCTAGGTTCATTTTTCTAGCCCCATCAACACACCAGATTCTAAGTGAATAATGAGAAACCACAGAGTCCAGAACTGGAAGGCTCAGTGGATGTCACGTGGCCTGGCCCCATCTGTTTGTAGATGGGGAGACTGAGAGCCAGATATGATTTGCAGTGAGGTCATATAAGGAGCTCATTGGACGGGAACACAGAGGTCGCCAAATTCAAACCACGCTTTCCAACATACCTTGTTTCCTGACTGAGGGAATAAATGTTGAATGGGCAAATGGCTTGCTACTTACCATTTATTCTAAGCAAACTGCAGACAGCTTTCCTCTACCTGGATGCAACATTTCCAGCAAGGAGATTCAACCTACAGTATTTTTTAGATCTGGGTAATGATTGTAATAACAAGCATGTTGGTTTGCGAGGGGTGCCGTAACAAAGTACCACAAGCTGAGTGGCTTAAACGGAAATGTATTGTCTCATACTTCTGAAGCCTAGAAGCCTGAGATCAAGGCGCTGGCAGGGCCACGCTCCCTCTCAAGGCCCAGGGAAGGATCTCTTCCAGGCCACTCTCCGAGTTTCTAGTAGTCTCAGATATTCCTTGGTTTGTGGCGACATAATCTCATGTTCACATTGCTTTCTTCCTGTGTGTGTGATCTGCTTCAGGACCTCCCTTTTTCATTAGGGCCCTGGTCGTTTTGTTCAGGGGCCCACCCTACTCCAATATGACTTCATCTTCACTAATTACGTCTGTGATGACCGTGTTTCCAAACAAGGTCACATTTTTTTAGGACTCAACATAGGCATTTGGGTGGGGGAGGAACACAATTCAACCCATAACAAGGAGTGGATTCATATGCAAGTATTTATTAGTATATGTGCCAAGTGTGTGAGGAATTCAAAGGGAAGGAAAACATTTCCCCCTCACAGGAAGGTTTCACAATCTACTTGGAGAGGCAGATTGTAGTACCTTTAAAAGTACAGAGAGCAATCAAGTTCTGACTTGTGCGTGGGTAGCAGCCCTTCATTTCCGCTCTTATGATTTCTCTGTGAGGATGCTTTTGTACCCCAGTGCTACAAAAGAGGAAACTGAAGCTCAGAGAGGCAAGAGGTTCGCAGAAAGGTGGAGCCTCTGGATTCAAACCCTCATCTGTCAGACTTGAGCCCAGCACCTTTTTCCTTGTGCCCCAGTGATGCTCCATCAGTGTGGGAAAGGAGAATCAGGAGCTATGTCCTTAACATTTACCATTTACATTCAGAAAAAGTGCTAGAGGTGACAGCATCCCCTTTTGGTTGCTAGCCCACAAAGTTCTCCTAAAATTCTAAATCAAGGACAGAATATGAGGTGTATTAGTCCACCAGGGCTGCCACAAAGAAATTCCACAGACTGGGCAGCTCACACTATGGAAATTTATTTTCTCATAAATTTCTCATACTTTATTCTGGGGGCTGGAAGTCTGAGACCAAGATGTTGGCAGAGTTGGTTCCTTCTGAGGCCTCTCTCTGCGGCATGCTGATGCCTGCCTTCTCCGTGTCCTCACATGGCCTTTCCTCTATGAACACACATCCTTGGTGTCCCTTTGAGCATCCAAATTTCCTTTTCTTATAAGGACACCAGTCAGATTGGATTAGGGCCCACCCTAATGACCTCATTTTCACTGAATCACCTTTTAAATGCCCTGCCTCCAAATACAGTCAAATTCTGAGGTGCTAGGGGTTAGGGTTCCAACATATAAATTTTGAGGGGACACAATTTAGCCCCAAAATGACGGGGAGTGGCTAGAATTCTCTGCCTCATTCAACAAAGTATCAATCAATTCTAAACGGAAAAGTACTAGGCTTGGTATCTGCCTTGGGGTTCAATCACAGTCAAGGTGGGAAATGAGTGCTCAGTCCTCCCTGAACCACTAGGCTCCCTTTCTCTCCTGGAAGCCCCCCAGGACAGAGCTACCGCTCTTCTGCAGGCCCCATCAGGACACAAACCTGGGAGTAATCCACCACTCTGGGGTTGATCCACAGTCAATGGCATCAGGATAGCCTTTCTGTCCATCACCTGTAAGAACTAGGGTCTCCTTCTGTTGCTGACATGAAATCTCAACCAGACTCATCAGTTAGTCATTCGGTCATTCATCCAACATTTACTAAGCACTTACCGTGTTCTAGGTCCTGTGGATAATTGTAGAGGAAAGCTGTACTTAATGCCAGGCACGATTGTAAGAACTTGACATACACAGTCTCATATTATCCTCACAATGGACTTGAGAAGTAGACACTATTCTTGTGCCCAGTATATACTTTAGAAAATTGAGGCATAGAAAGAATAAACAGCTTGCCTAAGTCATACAATTAATAAGAGGTTAACAAGTGAAGCTAGGTCTAAGTGGGCAGGTTCTGAAAGAATTCTAGAAGTGGGAACAATTGGTGTGACTGGTCTTTTATAAGCTTCCTGGACACAGGATGGGAGGGAAGGCACAGAAAAGTCAACTCACCTCTCTGAATGAACCTTTCAACATTAGAAACTGTCACTCAGAATTCTGGTTAGACCTTGGACCTTGGACACCAGCAAGGTCCTTAGACTCCTGAGAGCCATGATCTCAGAGCTCAGGTCGGGGAAACAAACTGCACAGATGACCTGATGCACCTTTCAAGATTTTAGGTGTTGGAGCCAACGTCTATCCTCCCAGTACAGAGCGATCTCAAGAGTAGGCTCTCCCTCTCAGGGTTCCCATTGAAACTCCCATTAAAATGGGGAATTGTTGGTTTGCTGACCCACATTCTAGATTTGAGGCAAGAATCTCCCTAGGTAGGAATCCCCATGGCTTCTGAAGTCAAATGTGAAGGTCAAGCCCTATTTCTATATTCTGCTTACTATTTTCTTCTGGGTTGTGTTTTAGACAAAGCATTTTCTGCAATTAGGTATCTGCAACTGAATCCTATTTCCTTTACCATTAATCTTTTATAAACTGTGAAATTATCAAGCCTCCCCATGACCAACCTGAGAAACGCGCCATCTCTCACTACCGTTTACAGAAAGTCTTTGCTTGGACATGCTCTACTGATAGCACTTGAGCAATTTTGATGAATGTTTCTCCCCTGCTCATTACAAGAATGCTAATCTTCTGATATCTCCCTCTGTGTACATTCATTAAAGGACTCCAAGCTCTCCATGCTGTGGCAGAGGTGAAATTCAGCCCTGTGTTTGCTGATGTTACAGTGCTCTCCTCGCATGGCATTATCTGATGATGTGGCATTAAAGAATTAGGTCAAATAATCTGGATAAACCTTCGGGATTAAAGAATCTGTGGTTGTCTCACTGACCAATATTTTGAAAATCTAGTTATAATCAGGTACACACAGCGTACTCATTGTTCATTCATTCCAGAAATTGTAACGTGCGCTTACCAAGAGCTCAGGAACTCTTCTAGGCACTGAAGGAACAGAGACCTGGCTTTCCAGGAACCGGTGGTAGAGGGAGGAAAATAAGAAGGAAAACACACTAATCACGACAATATCATGGGATAAGTGATGTGGAAGCCAGAGGAGGGAGTGACAAGCTCTGCCCACAGCCAGAATGGATTTCACAAACAAGATGACAACTGACATTGAAGGATGAGAAAAGAGTTCACTGGGAGCAACATGGTGTGGTTCTGAGAAGTCCTTTCAAGTAAAGGAAAGAGCGCGTACAAAAGGGTAGAACGTGGTGGGCTTAGAGAAGATTTATCCACCTGACACAGAGTGGGCACAGCAGAAGCTGTGCTGTAGAGGCCCCCAAGGGACAGATCCTGCTTGGCTTGAATACCAGGACAAAGAGTTGGTCTTGACATTGTAGGCCACTAGCTTCAAACTCTGTTTCATGAAGCCAAAGCCCCTTTAGCCACTTCGGGGAACAAGGACTGCCAAGGAGAACAGTAAGTAGAGTATGAGTTCTCCACCCCTCAAATGAGGACATGGATGTGGTTATAGGGATAGGAAACAAATCAGATTCAAGAAGCATTTGCAAAGTAGATGCATTAGTCAGGATTTTCCAGAGAAACAGAACCAACAGGATATATACATAAAGAATTTTGTGATAAAGAATTACAGGGATTGGCTCCCATAATTACGGAAGCTGAGAAGTTCCAAGATCTGCAGTTGGCTAGCTGGAGACCCAAGAAAGTTGATGCTGTAGTTCCAGTCTGAAAGCTGGCAGACTCAAGATCCAAGAGTTCCCAGTCCCAAGGCAGGAAGAGACCAATGTCTCAGTTCAAGCAGTCAAGGAAGAGGAGTCTCCTGTTACTTGAAAGAGGGTCAGCCTTTGGGTTCTTTGCAGGCCTTCAATAGATTGGCTAAGTCCACCCACATTAGGGAGAACAACCAGCTTTACTCAGTCTACCCATGAAATGTTAATCTCATCCAAAAACATCCTCACAGAAGCACCCGGAATAATGTTTGGCCAACTATCTGGGCATCCCGTGACCCAGTCAAGTTGACACATAAAATTAACCCTCACAGTAGAATTAACAAAACTTGGAATCAAAAGCAAAAGTTTTGGCGATCAATGACTATGACTTAACACAGCATGTAGTAATACAAAAAACCAGAAAGCTGGAGGGAGCAGCCATCCCCTCTCACTCTCTTTAGGGACCAAGGCTGGCTCCCATAAGTCTTACCAATACCCTCTACAACCCACTTTTGAAGGAACTTCAGTAAATGTCTTTTTAATTTTTCTTTCAAGCAAAAGAACCTGGCCAGAAACCAGCCTGGCTCCACCCACCAAGAGATCCAGAAACCTGCTTAATAAGGCTCCAGCCTCATCAGTTGACTGATACAAACATCTAGACACCTATGAGCCCCCTCTGGGACTAGAGTCACTGTGTGTGCCTATCAGGGAATCAAGGAGCTTCATGAAGCCCATTGACCAACCTGTACTGGGTACCTGAGCCCCCTCTCTTCCTGCCAAAAGTATCAAGGTATCTGTGGAGTGGGACACAGTCTGCCCAGCTCCCCCCAAGTCAACCACACCTGCCTGTCTCCTGGCTAAGGTTGTGGTGCCTTTCACTTCGGGGCAGTGCTCAGTAGTAGGGACAACAAAAAGCATGTTGAATTGACAAACTCAAGTGTGCAGAAGGCTTCCAGTCACTGCCCCTGGTTCACAGTCCCCTTTCTGGAATGTCCTCTGTATCTCTGGAGCTCTCAGTGCTCCTGTCTCAAAATGGATCTCAGCAAGCTTCCCAGCCCCTCAGACCCCTGCCATTCTCTGGGCCACCTGATGGTCCATCCTCCATCACCAAGTTGTTTTATCCCTTATCCCTGGCGCAGGGCAGAGAGGCAGGCACGTGTGAACTAGGGGCCATCGGGGGACCCTTTCCAAGTAGAGCATTTGCTCTTCAGTGACTCCCCATTCTGGGCTTCTACCCTGCACAAGAATGTACTGAGGATGTATCTTGGGAGATAGCCTCTTTGTGCCCATGCCTGAATGTTTCTGGGCTTTGCATGACTGGAATCAAAACGCTACCTCCCCATAGGTAACTAACAGCTCCTTATCTCCCAGTTCCACACAATTTACTTAAGATGAAATCTGATGCTCCAAATCCACACTGTGCTATTTTCTTTCTTTTGCCTCACAGTGAATTTGTTCAGCAAGAAATCACTCTTTAAGATGTGTTGATATCTCTCCCTTGCCTTCTGATTCTGGAGTGTGAGTCTGCAGAATTCCTGGAGGGTGGGGTTTTCCTCTCGGGCCCAAAGGCTGCCACAGCACCCACTAGGAACGCTTGAAGGCTTGTCGACCTCCTCCTTCAAGCACCATACGGTACAAAGAGAACTGCCCCTGGAGTCAACAAACCCTCAGCCATGGACTCATGTGACAGATATTTATTAAATGTTAACCGTGTGACTTGGCACTGTCCTGAGTGTTAAGCATTCGTTCGTGAACAAGATAAGCATCCTTCCTGCGATTACGGAACATACGTTAAAGTTCCTTTAATGTCTTTTAGCTGTGTGACCTTGACCAACGTGCTTGATCTCTCTGAGCCTGATTCCTCTTCTGGTATAGAGGGATAATGATGCTAGCTTCCTGGAGTGTTGAACTGAGTAATCCATGGGACAAGTCAAGGGACAGTCTCTGGGACAGTCTAGGCATTCAAAAACCATTCATTGACATGGAGAGATTTTCCGTCTTGACCTAAAATTTCTGGAACACCCTCGAGTTGATGGGAACAGCCTTCTGGCACAATCGGATTCAAACTGGAGGTTTGTGATCCAGTCTGAAAACATTCAAAATATAAAAATTCACAAACTATGTCAGAAAAGCAAATATAAACCTCTTTATGTGGTTCCCTGCTTAATTTATTTCCAACTTTGTCTTAAGTGATATTTCTCGCCGATATATGTGAAATGGAAAATATCTAGCTAGAGTTAAAATTCCCGGTGAATGCTCCAGATTCATAAATCAGCTCCCTTGGGGGCTCCGGAGCAGGTTGGTGGTATGCTACTGCCCTCATGTGTAGCAAGCTTGGCTAGCAAGGACCTGGGAACTGAGCAGACATTAAGATGGGGTTTTTTTGTTGTTTCTTCTATTATTTTTTTTTTTTTTAGCAAGAACACTTAAGAAGGACAAAATGGACTCTCAAAAATCCTCTTTATTCAAGATCAAATAGAATAAAATCCAATTAAGTCAGTGCAGCTGTCAGCTATTTAACCAACTCCAACAGTACATCTTTCTTCTCCCTTCCCCTAGGCTCTTTCCCCCCCGCCCCGCCCCCAACATGCACTGGACACCAGGCTCCATTTACAGGGAATGGATCCATCAACTCCAGAGATAGAGAAAAATCCCCTGATATCATGCATGGCTCACACATGCCCTGAGTGGCAAGCTGATGTGGCGAGTCCTCCAGGATTCGTAGGCTGCCCAGCAGAATCTCTGGGGCACAGTTGTTCAGGTCGTCTGGGTTCTTTTCTTCACACACAAGGCACCTCTCATGTCCACCTGCTGCAAGCCAGCCCAGTGGATCTCTGTGCTGTTTATTTCAAGAAACATTTACTGAACAATGGCTTATAACTCTGCCAGAAGCCCAAGATCTTAGGAGCCTATAATCTAAAGGGAGAAACTGAGGGGCAAACTGACATAGTGCGTGGGAACCGGATAGAAGGAATCACAGCTACCGCAGGGACCACCCCCAGTGGAAGTGGGAAATGCCTCCAGGAAGATGGCAAAGCTGTACCTTCCAAGAAGAAATCAGTTGTCCACTGAAGAAGCAGGTAAATGGGATTGCAGGCAGAACTTGCATTTTACATGCAGTGTCCAGGCGAGAAAGAGCATAGCATGCTGGGGAAACTGAATGTGATTCAGCATGATTGGAACACAGGGGGCATTCAGGCAAATGGGAATGTTACAGAGGTGATTACGGAGCCCCTGCATGCCAGACTAAAGACACGGACAAAAAGGATGGACCACAAAGGGTTACAGAGGAGAGCAGGGAAGTCTGATTGTCATCAGGGTTGTAAGGGGCAGGTCAATGGAAGAAGGAGGTCAGGAAGCAGAAGCAGCCCAACAAAAGGCTGTGACAATAGTCTAGACAAAAAAAAAAACAAACAAAAAATAAACAAGCCCAAGTTTAAATTAAAGATCAGAAGACATGATCAGAGAATTATAACAAAGAAAATCTGTAGGTCTTATGGGTTGTGTAGCCAACCCCCATTGTCTTCCCTAATAGTTTTGATTGGGACAAATGAGGGACTAACTCCTTGTTTTCACCCTGGCCTTGTCTGGTTCCCAATCACTGCAAGAACTGTCTCTGCTGTTGCCTCGTTCCATTTTTCGCATCCCAGTCCAGGTCACCAAGGCCACCGTTGCCTGTCCCTTTCACCACTTGCACCTCTGCCAGGAAGATGTTGTGGGGAAAATTTCACCAGCTTGGGATCTGCTAGGTAGCTCAAAGGAGGGAATTATGGCTCTGGGGATTGTGAAGCCTTCCAGCATGACAGCAGCTAGCTTAACCTGGGCTCGGGCCCAGACGCCTGCCTCTTCTCTGGGTTTTATCAGCTGATTAGTCTATTGAATACTCAAGCCTCCTACTTAGAGTTCCTGGGTTTTTATCAGCTTTGTGTTATATGGGGTGCTCAGAGGCATCATCTACAGAGACAAAATGAGGAGGTAGGAAGAGTTAAATCCTAGTGCTCCGTGCAATCTGGACAAGCCACTTAATCTCTTAGAGCCTAAGTCCTATCCATCTGTCCAATGAGATGAAAACCAATTGGTTTTTCCATGGGACAACTGTGAGGAAAGAATGAGGTCATATAAGCGGGAGTGCAAAGCACTGAACAGGTGGTTATGAAGGTTTCCATCCAAGTGGAAGTATGTGGAGACCAAGACAGGGGGGCCTGGCCCTCCTCCCACACAAAAAGACAACTACACTGCATAAGACCACATCCAGAAGGCATGGGATTTGTGTTTGGGTGTCACAGCTGATCCCTGGTACTTTAACCAATAAATAACAATTGAGAACACCCAGGTGTCTTTCCTCATGTTTCCTAACAATAGAGTTTGTATAACCAAGAAAACAGTAGCTTTCAGATATTAAAGTGCATCTGGGCACTAAAGAATATTACCCACTGGATATCAATGAGCAATAAAAATTAAATGATTTTTTTCTCATAGTTTTGAAAATTTCACTGTCCAAGGGATTAAAAAATTGAGTCATTTACAATTAGTCTCAACAGCATGGATGGATCCCATGCATGAATCTGACCAAAAGAAGGTAGATACCAGAGTACATATCTATGGTTCTATTACATATAGTATGTATGGTTCTATTAAGATAAAGCACTAACACAGGCAAGAGTAATCTATGCTGTTAGGAATCAGGAGAGTGGCTACCCTGGGAATAGGGTAAAAACTGAAAAGGCAGATGAAAGGGGTTTATGGGGTGTCAGGGGTACTGGGAGTGTTCCTTCTCTTGACCTGAGAACGAATGAGGTGGGTATGTTCTCTTGTGAAAATATATAAAGCTATACACTTATGTATACTTGTGTACACATACACTTTATGCATATTACACTTCAGTAGGGAGGTTTGGGTATTTTTATGTACATTCTTAGCTACTATAAGAAAAAAAATATTTGCCCACTATTGCCATCCTAAGTCAACACCAAGTGTCTCCAAATGATAGTGCTGACATTTTATCTATCACTTTGTCCCTACTAATATCCCTTTGCCTGACCACTGACAGAGCACAGCTCTGTGTGATTTCCCTTTCATGACGGTGTGAATCAAAGGTAGCAGAAAACATCCATGTAAGTAGCAGCCCTCCCAAGAAAGCCATGTTTCATTGGAGAGACCCCAAGTGCTGTTTAAGACAAATCCAACAGATACTTTCCCTTGGGACTGGTGTTTGATTCCAAGGGTATTAGTGGGAGTTGCTATAGGCCTCTCTTCTGCATCAAATCTCCTTTGACCAGTACTCAGAGGGATTGCCACAAGCGATGTTTCTAAAATGAGGTTCTTAATGTACAGGTCATGCCCTGAGGGCTCTGGCAGGCCAGTGGGAGGGCCAGCCACATAGCAGCTCTGGGAAGGAAGACAGGATCAGAGATGCAGGAGTGGAGTGGGTTGGGAGAAGGGTCTACCTTGAGCAGGCTGAAGCATCCCAGCTGGAGGGAAGGCAGGAGCCATGGTTTATGGAGAGGTCAAGGCCATAGCCCTAAAGCTGGGGCTAAGCCTAAAGCCTCAGGGAAAGGGCAATGCCAGCAATGGAGGTGTGGGCAGCTCAGAATCAAGAGTCTGAATAGGAGGAGCAGAAGACTCGCTCTCTTAATGATGCCTCGTGTGGCAGTGGGTAAATTAAAAAAAAAAAAAATAGACTAGGACGTTGAAAGAGCAGGTCACCTAGACTTACAAAATAAGTATCCAAGCAACTGTTTCCATCAAGTGTTTTTTTCTCTCTGTTCCTCTGAACCAAATCAACCCCCAAGTAATTGGGGGTCACCAATGATGAGCCTGGCTTGGTGGGATATGGAGCAATGGGACCTGGACCTGTCCTCACTGAGAGAAGAGCATTCTGAGAAACACTACAAGCGTCACAGGATGCAGGCAAAGGGTGCCCATTTAAGGGAGGCTTCCAACAGTCTGGGGAACTTGAACTTGTCCATGAACTGGGGACCCTAGTGACCCTACTTAGATAGACATACCACCAGCCAGAGTATATGAACCCTAGCTGCACCTGGGACCCTATACTGCCATTTGCTCTATAACGCAAGTGCTTCAAAAAGCACTTGGCTAGATTCTTAAATGCAAGTCGCATATTTCCTGGAAGATGGTATCTCTTGAGTGATTTATTCAAGGGCAGTACCTGAGTGCAATTAATCATAAAAGCCAGAGACTGGGGAGGTATTCAGAAGAGCACCCATCCAACAGAGCAAATGCGGGCCCAATCAGAACGGAGGTCCATACACGTGTACCCGACATAAATATATATATAAGAAGAGTGCCATGAGAGAATTCTAGGACATCAGAGCTGGAAACTATCATAGAGACCTTCTTACCTCTTCACCCAAGTCCCCCCGGTCAGGGGCTCTCATTTTACCAGGGTCTGCTCTGCCACGGGCATTGGGTTTACCCAGGAGCTCTGCTCATCAGGTTTGCTTTGGTACAACTGGAGGATTTTTGTGTTTTGCCTACAGGCAGCGAGTAATATAATTAGGAAACATAATTATATAGAAGCATCTTAGTTTAAATTCTATTTATTGAAAGCAAGCTGATCTGCGTCTCCTTCCAAAGAGAAATCTTGGTGCCAGACACGGACACTTACCATATCCCAGATGGGATGGGAAAGCCGGCCTAGCGTTGTGTGCCTGGGACTTAATGTTCTGTTGAGGACCATCTCCAGAGAGTCACCAGGGTCCCTGTGCTGGAGTTGAGAGTTGAAATTCTGGGTTTCCATGAAAACACTTCATCTAGCAAGAGCATCTAATATTAAGCTGGCTGGAAAATCAGAGTATGAAAAAGCACGAGGGGAATAGGGAATGAATTCTGGACTCAGAAAGTTGTCATTACCCCAGTGTGCCATGAAGACTAGCACCATGAGGGGAGAAGCCATGACTGACAGCACAGTCCAAATCCCAGCCACAGACGAGCATGAATCCAGCTTGGAATGCGATCCTAGGCCTCAAACCTGGGGACCTGCACATCTCAGGGTAAGGCTCTGCAGTGGTGCCCGGAGAGCAGGCTTGGGGTCATGGTTCCTTGCTATGGAAGACCAAGGCTCTGCCCTCCTCTGTCTTGGTCTCGTCTGCCTGGTGGTGGCCAAGTCTCCAAGCTAGTCTGACCACACACCAAAGATGTTCATTCAAAGGCTCCTGCTGCCCATTCAAAGATGAAGTAAGCGCTGATGTCTGTTACGCCTGGACACATCACTTACTCTAGGACACTGAAAGCAGTCAAGACGGCCCCTGCTCCCAAGGAGCTTACAATGCAGTCAGGGTAAGAGAACATGCAACAGTGTCAGGTGACAAGGCCAGGCTGAGAAGAAGCTGCTGGGATGTGGAGGAAGACCCACAGATCTGACAGGCAGCATCATTACACCAATGTTTTGGTACTGATCAATGGCATATTTTTTTAGGGTCCTACAGCTTGGCAGGGAAGAAACACAGTAACAGAAGAATCAAACGCATAAAGGTTTGAGAGTAGAAAGTCGTGAATCTGATCATGGCCCTTGGACCTCCTAACTATGTGACTGTGGGCAAGTCACTTCACATCTTCGAGCTTCAGCCTCATCAGGTACATTAGACACAACACCCCCCATCTCTTGGATCCCACCCCCCCAGTGATGACTAAATGAGATCACAGACCCAAAGGACCTCGCACCATTCCTGGAAAATACACTCGGCCATTCCTGGAAAAATATACTCAACAAATATTTGCTCTTAAGAATCTTATTTCTCAGCAGAAAAAAGCTACCTGAGCAAACAACTGCTTTTCAGAATTAAAGCACTAAAAAGAGCAGCAAAACGACCAAATGGGACAAACCCCAGATTTAACCCAGATAAGTCGATTTACCGAGTGATCCAATTCTGATTCAAACCAAAAAGCTGATATAATACTCCTTGCCCTGGTCAGACCCTAAATGAATACCAATGTATTATTCATCACACCTGAGCCAAAGCCAGACTGTATGCACTAAAGCCAAATTAAAGTTTGCTCTGGTGGTGTTCCTGGAATTCAGGTCAGTAGAGATGCGAACATCATGGCAACATGTTGGAGCCCCGGGCAGAGTTCTTTGATCCTGAAGCCACTTCAAGTACAGGAACCTGATTTTCTCCCATGTGTGAGAAGTTTAAGAAACTCACTCCCTGTCTCACACCAGCAGGGAACTTCCTAAATAGTTCCTTTCTGAATGCAGCACACTCTTTAAAAGGACCTTCTAGGAAGCCCAGATTTTCAAGGGGCTGGGAGGGTTCCAGGCTTCACTTTCAGAGACGGGCATTAGCTCTCGATAATGGCAGGGTTTTTAATGAATAGTCAAGGGCTTTTCTTTGAAGAAGAGCCGGCTGGTTAGTATTTTGCCTCTCTGTATTGCCTTAAGCGACAACCACAATCGGGGTGACCATATATTTTATCGTGGAACCTGGGACAGTTGAGTATAAAAGGAGCACTGTTAATAATTCAGGTAGGACCACCCGCAAAACTCACATGGTCACCCTATAATATGCTCATGGTATATCTTCTGTGGTTATCAGTTCATTTATCTGAGACATTGCAGAGAAGTGTCTACACCCCTCCCCAAACTTTCCTAGTGACTACATCCAGCCTCATTTAAGAACTATATTTTTAACATCTTGTCTACAGCGACACTCTCTCAAATACTCAATTCCCTTCTCACATACACACTTTCTTTTTGTGCTCATATTGCATCCATTTATATAATAATCAAATTGTGTGGCATACACACAACAGACTTTTTTTAAAGATTTATTTATTTGAGTGGGAGGGGAGCAGAAGCAGGGGGAGGAGCAGAAGGAGAAGCAGGCTCCCCGATGAGCAGGGAACCTGACACGGGACTCGATCCCAGGACCCTGGGATCATGACCTGAGCTGAAGGCAGATGCTTTACCAACTGAGCCACCCAGGCACCCCGAACTAACACTAATAGGACATTCAACTGTTGAGGGTAGTGATGTGTGGCTCAGCAAGCAGTCTAGTAGCTGTAAGAGGTCATGATGTGTTTCCCAGGGTGAGAGGCAGTAAGCCGGTGGCTGAGTTCAAGTCCCAGCTTTGCCACTTATTAGCTGTACGAACTTGGGCAAGTACCTAAAAAAAAAAATCTCTGTTCCTCAGTTTCCCCATCTACAAGACGGGGTTACAATAGCATCTACTTCATATTGTTGTTGTGAGGACCAAATGACTGAGGAGAAGTAAAGTATTTAGAATATGCTTAGAATGTAGCAAGTGCTGTCTTTGCTATTATCATTTCATTGGTCAAGTAGTTGAAGGAGTTTTGCTCTATGTGGCAAAAAATAAATAAATAAAAATTTTAAAAGTCTATGTTGTCCAGAAATATACATATAGAATATAGGGAGGCAGCCTTGAATTCAGAGCTAAGTCATTCTATCAACAGAGACTGAGAGAGGCCCACCCTCATCATCAGTTGGGAGAGGTCAGAACATCTAGAAATGGCGCTTGGATGGGGACTCCATTAAGAATTTGGGGACTACCTAAAGAAGGGCACTCTAGCTCAAGGGTTCAGCTCGCACTAAGCTCGAGTGACTCAAGAGATCCTGCCATCTTCAAAAATGGTTGCAGTTGTGGGAGAAAGCTTCCAGAGCAGCTCTGGTTACGGGCAGAGAGTTCCCGGGGGGGTCTATTTAGCAAGGAGGGCAGGTCACGGCCATACAGGCACCCAGCCTAGAAGCCAACAAAACTACCCCAACCTGAAACCTGAGTAACACATTTGAATCCAAATATACAAGAACAGTCCAGGTCTCTGTGCAAGCTGTCCATCACATCTGGTTGTTAGCATGTTTACAGCAGGATGTAAACTGATGTTCAATTACCCACGGAACTTTATCATTAAAACAGAACTTTAAAATATGCATGTAGAATTAAAAAAAAATAGCTTGCACTAACGAAACCAATTCTTAAAAGTCTGAAACAGGGTTTTGCCAGGTTTTCAAAGCCATCTGTTTTCAAAGCCTACCTTCCACCTTGTTTACCACAGTCTGTCTGCTGTTTTAACAACCTCCGGTGGGATTTCACACGCCTCATTATGCAAAATCACTGCTTATGCATTCACTCTGCCACTTGTCTAACTAATCTCAACTCATAACACCTTTCTGAGGAAGATCCCCAGTCTAAAGTTCTCCTACAGGGCTGTAGATCAAGAACAGCGGTAGGGAGTGTTGAAGCAAGACAAAATGCATCCTCCTGTGTATTACTGTTAGGAGACAGGCTTGATCTGAGACCCGACTTGAGGTGAGAAGCAAAAAAAACCCACTAATGATTATAATATAAATTCGAATCTCTCTATTCCAAAAAAACAAAACAAAACAAAACAAAAACCAGGGTGGGGGGAATATTTTGCATCGGCTACCAGTTAAAAAGGCAAGTATGATTCACTTCTCATCTACTGCTTCCCTCCTATAAATTACCTACTCAAATATTTTTCATGTCTTCCTCTGCATAGGCTTTGGGGCTTTCATCTCTTGGTTCAAAATAGTCAGGAGCCTTCAAATCCTAGCTCTTCTGTTTCTCAGCTGGATGACTGTAGGCGAGACACTTAGGATGGCTAAGAGCCGTTCAGCCATTGTCTAAATGGTGAACCAGGAAGATAGGCATCAGTGGTAGAACCAGTCACGTTAAATGGCCATCAGAGCAAAGCCTGGATTTCCCAAGGATGGATGAGAGTGTCCACACACCTTCAGAGGTCTAACCTGGGCTAGGCTCCCACACCAGAGGCACACAGGGTGAAGTAATGAGTGATGACTATGTGAAGTACGTTGGTTCTTGGTCTAGAGTAGGGATTCTCAACACTGGCTGCACATAAGCATCATCTGGACAGTCCTACGTTCTCATTCAGTGCAGAGTGAGGTCTGAGGGCCAGCATTTGTTTTTGTAAAAACTTCCATATGAAAGAATAGCAAGATACAATAAATGACACAAATCTTCAATGTACAGCACCATACAATTTTTCGGAAAGTGAACTTAGCCGTGGAACCGCTGCCTAGTGGAAGATCTAGAACAGCGTCAGCCCTCCCAAAAGCTTGCATCCTGTACTTTCCCAACCCTTGATCCCTGCCCTGCAGGTAGCCACTATGCTGATTTCCATCATCACAAAATTGCCTGCTGTCAAACATCGTAGAAATGGAATCATATGGTCTGTTTTCTTCATTATGAATAATGTTGCAATGAGCCTTCCCGTACCTGTCGCCTGGTGCCCCCCTTGTAGATGCGGATTTCTTGGATGGATAGAACGAGGACTGGAATCGCTGGGTCATAGCATGTATGTGGGTTCATCTCCAGGAGCAAATGCCAGTTTTCCAAAGGAATTAAGCCAATTCCTTTCCCACAAGCAGCGCATGACAATCTAACTGCTCCACATCCTCACAGTCTTAGAACTGTTGGTGTAGAGTGGTACCATATTTTGAGTTTAATTTGCATTTCCCCGATGACATGATGTGGAACACACTGCCTATGCTCACTGGTGTTTGGATATGTTCTCTTGTGAAGAGCCTCTTTTGTTCAACTTTTAAACTGGGGTGCCAGGGAAGCCTGGGTGGCTCAGTCGGTTGAGCGTCTGCCTTTGGTTCAGGTCATGCTCTTAGGGTCCTGGGGTCGAGCCCTAAATCAGGCTCCCTGCTCAGCAGGGAGTCTGCTTATCCCTCTCCCTCTGCCCTCCCCACCCCCGCTCCTGTGCGCACATGCTCTCAAATACATAAATAAAATCTTTTTAAAAATTGGAGTACAAGTGTCTTTATATAGATTTATCATTCAATAAGTATTTGTTATATGAGTCTTTTGGGATATACTTATGGCATATGTCTTTCCTCACTCCCTGGTTTGCCTTTTTGCTTCCTTAATTCATGTCTCTTGATGATCAGAACCTCTTAATTTTAGTGAACCCTAATCCATACATCCTTTTCTTTGTGGCAAGTGTTTTTTGAGACTTACATAATTTTTGCCTACCCCAAAGCTACGAAGATGCTCCTGTATTACCTTCCATAAGTGATGTGTTTCTCCTTTTACATTTAACTCTCTGATCCAGCTAAAATGGATTTGGGGATATTGTTTGAGGTAAGGGTCAAGGTTCATTTTTCTGAGAGAGATACCTAACTGACCCAGTTTTTGAAAAGACCAGTCTTGTCCACTCCCTTATAGCGGCAGTCAGTATTTCTTTCAACGTTCATGGTGGGAAAGCTGATTTTAATATGCTTTCAAGGGGAGATTTACTGCTCTAGAGCATAGAAAAATCAGAAGTCCTCAAGTGTGAAGCAAAACTGCAACTAGATGTAGACTTCTGGAAAAACTGCCAATATCTTTGAGTGTAAGTTTAAGGAAAATTGACACTTCAGGGCTGAGTTGAGAAGTCGAAATATCCACAAAACAAAGCAGCAGCAACACCCGGAAATGACTGAGCTCAGAGCCCAGCCCTGACTCTTTCTAGATTCCTCTCCAAGGGTCCATAAGAAAATGATGACCACAGAGCTAGTTCCAGGCCAGGAGATACTTGATGGTGAAGCAGAAGAATGCTTTTTGACTGCTCCCAGGAGCAGCAAGGCAGCCTAGCAAAAAGAGAAGGGGGTGTATCCCAACCCACAAATCTTGTTTCTCCTGATCATTGGTTCTTAGGAACTCAATGAGGCAAGAACTGCTCCTCTTTCCCAGGAAAGAAAACCAAGAGCTGGGCAGGTTGAAGAATTTGTCCGAAGTCACCAGCAACCTGGACATGAGCCAGAGCCAGAGTGGGTCATGGAAAACAAGGTCCCAAAAGAGGCCGTGTCTCCAAGCCTTCAGAACAAAGCTCCATTGTTGGAGGTATAACTTTCCTTCCCAAGGCTCACTGAAGAGACTTTAGTAATTAATTACTAGTTGCAAGCTGGTAAATTGGAGTTAATTATCTGGACAGATCTAATTGCAGCTCCAACTTTGTTGAAATTAAATAAAACCACCACTTTAAAGTGCACAAAGACTTTTAAAGTCATTACTCAAGGGCATCTGAATATATCCAGCAGAGACTGGGAGTTCACTGGGGCCCTGAAGTTGAAGAATTGGTCTATAACATACCTGTCCTTGGCGTACCCACCTCTGACTCACCCACCTTCCGGGAAGGAAAGAGCAACTCCTCCTTTCTGCCTCTGTCCCATGGTAGGTCCAATTCAAGCCCAAAGGGCTGGCATAATCTGGTGGGTTCTTCCCCATTGCTCCCATTTCCACCCCCACCTGGAACACAATCCTGCTTGGGACCATTGGCTCTCACTCCAACAGAGGCTCTTCAGGAAGGCACCTACCTCAATAGCCTCAGCAACTGAGGGACACACAGCTTCCAGGAGGGTGTGCTGAGTCTGGCTGAGGCCTGGAGGAAGAACAGGAGTAAGCCAGATAAAGGATATAAAGGCACCCACACAGAGGAAAGGGGACATGCAAAGCGCTGAAGGCAAAGAGTCTGGAGCACATGAGAATCACAGCTTATCCAGTGTGGTTGCAGATGAACGAGCTGTGCATGCCACGAGGCTGGAGAGTTTGCTCAGGAAGAGGGAGAAACATGTAGACCATCAAGAAGAGTTAAGATCCCAAAGAACGTTCTGACTCTAAGAATGTATTGAAACAGTGCAACATTGGAGGACTTCTCACCGTAGGAGAAAGTTGTGTAGTTGTTAATGCTCTTGGTTGGGAATCAGGACACTTAGTTCTTGTCCCCTGTTGGCCAAAGGCCAGCTGTATGATTTCTCTACTTCCTCCTTTCCTCATCTGTAAAATGGGAATGAATGCTTATCTAACTTCCCTCCCAGGGGAACACTGGGAAACACTGATACTCTTCCTGGCTGAGTTGAGAAAGTCAGACATCCACAAAACAAAGCAGAGTTGAATGGCAGTACCAACCCCCAAGAACAGTGACTGAGCCTGGAGCCTGGCCCTGATTGTCCGCAGATTCCTCTCCAAGGGCCCATAAGAAAATGGCAGCCATGGCACCAGTTCCAGGCCCAGGAGATGCTCAGTGGCAAAGCAGATGAATCCTTTCCAACAGCAACCAGAAATAGGGTCTAAGATGAGGTTATGCACATACACCTGGAATTCCCCCAACACTACATCCCAGACATCTAAAGCTTGAAAGTAGCTTGTATTTGAAGCCATAGACCACCCCATCAGATCCTGCCTTCCCTATCACACCCTTGAGAATCACCATGGCCATAACCCACAAGCCCCCCAACCCCAAAGTCCATCCTAGCAAAGCATGGAGTCCATCATTGGCTTCACCTTCTGTCAGGTGTGGAGTCACTCTGCTGATGGATCTGTCCAGATAATGGAGGGGATCCAAGCCTACCCATGTTTCCCCCTGCTCCCACCCCCAGTGGGTTGGCCCACACCAGGTAACCAGCCTCTGGATTCCATCTCTGTTTAAACTCTGACTTACCACTGAGGCTGTGGCCTACTAAAACTCGACCCACTTGTCTGGCATCATTTCTACTGTGTCTGTCCCAACTCTTGAGAAGGAACTCAAACCTGCCACCAAAGGCTAAGCCAATGGCATTGCCCTCAGTCAAGATGGAGCCAGATCTGACCTCTGCCCAGTAACCAGAGCCCTGCAAGGGTCAGTTCAGCCTATGCAGGGACATGTGCCAAACTCAGATGGGCAGTGAGATAGAGAAGTGGGGAGGGGAGGGAGAGCCCACTATGAGGAGCAGGATTCCTTATCCAATTGCTGTGTGACTTTGAGCAAGACACTTAACATGTCTGAGCTCCTATTTCCTCTCCTTATAAGAGACCCTTGTTTGCTTAAAATTCCCTGAACACAATCATTTGGTGCCTTGCACACAGGGAGAATAAAGATGTGGAACAGAGCAGAGGGAATCCCTAGAGTCCAGACTCACCTCTTATCACTCTGCAGTGAGGGTGTCTTGGGTGGACAGGGCAGCAGCAGTGACCATGCAGCCTCGGGACCGACAAAGAGAGACACCGAGCTGACGCCTACCTCGAAATGGCTCATGGTGCGGCCACCACCATCTGAGCACCTCATGTCCAAAATGCCAGCAGTGTGTGGGAAAAAAAAAAAAGTACTCTGGCCTGGACCCCAGCACCCCTGGGTTCTGTTCCCCCCCTTGCTGCCTTTGTGGTCTTGTACAACTCTTCCCTTCTGTGAATGTCGATTTCCTTCACTGCAGACGTAGGGTTCTGAACTAGATCCAGCTCTGAAATGCTATGAATCAATGCCACAATGAAGAGCAAGAACAACACTCATAATTATAACAGCAAATTTTGAGGGCTTCCTCTGTTTCACACGCTGAACACGTTACACACATGTCTTATTCAGTCCTACGGGGCCCGTAGAGGTGGACACTGTGTTTATAGCATTCCAGAGATAAGAAAATGGGCACCTGCCAAGTCCCCACAGCAATGGGTGCAGGTGTCTCTGCCCGTGAGTCTCACCCAGCACCTCCCCCCCACTGCCCTAGGTCTTAATTCCAAAAGCTCCTTTCCCTTGAGGCTGTCCCAGTGTGTGGTTTCCTGAGTCCTACACCAGCGGAGGCCCAACCATATTCAAACGCCAGCAAGAAGTAAGCTGTGGTCTTGAAATCTGATAGGCTTCAGAGAGACTCTTTAGACCAGGAAAAAGACACCCCCCTAGGGAAATTGCTTGTGGTTAGCCAGAAGTCAGAAAGCTGGATTTGCAAGTCCCAAGCAGCCCTTTGGGACCGGGGAAAGAATTGGAGTGAACCAAACCCATCATCGGAACAAAATAAGACCCAGAAGGAGAAGCTCAGCCAAGATCAAGAGCTGCCCCCATTTGTCTGTGAGCCCACTGGGGAGGCCGGGCACTCTGGAGAAGGCCCTGTCTGGCTAGTGGGTCCCTCCTTCCTGCTGACCCCAGCCAGGTGCCTGCTAGGCATTGTCCCACGCCAGGCACCATGGAAGCATCAGGCAGGGTCCCTGCTCCTGGGGATACAACAGTCTGCTAGGCGAAGGTTGGACCAGGTAGTTCTGCCCAAAGTACAGGGAGAAAAGTCAATGCTGACCAAATGAGCTGGGAACTGACAACGCCCCCAGAAGGACAAACTATCCTGCCCTCCAAGGTGGGAAAAGCTACAGAGAAGAAGTGATTTTTTGAGCCAATAATAGGATTTCAGGAGGCAAGAAAGAACATTTCAAGCAGAAAAGAAAGGAACAAAGTGGCAGAGATGTGAACTGGGCATCGGGGAAGGGGGCAGCCAGGGCTGGCCATGCACGGGAGGGTCCAG
>NC_138373.1:10030923-10046160 GCF_054177405.1 Leptonychotes weddellii | reverse complement strand
TGGTGTGCCTGCCACCCCCACACCCAGCCTCTGTCCAGAGGGCTGACAAGTACCACAAAACCAAGACTATTGGAGACTGTTGCAAAGCCAAGAGCAATTTTTCAGGCTGATTTAATTTGTCCTTGGTGCTTGCATTCTGAGGCCTCTGGATTAAAGACGGGGTAACTTGTCACATCCGGTCTGCCCGATCCTGAGGTAACTGAAATCAGCCCAGGTGGACCCTGAGCCCCCTGCGACAGTAGCCAATTCCCACATCCCAGGGCCCCTGCCATTTCCCAGGGAACATTACATTGCTCCAGGAGCTCTTCCCTGAGAGATGGATCAACCCATATTCTAACAGGTGAGGGGTTCTAGAAAGACAGGCTCCTCTTCTGTCTGTTGCTCAAAGATGGCCTTGCAGTTTACTGGTGATGAGGAATCTGACAGATTCTTTCGTCTCAGCTCTGCCCCTTCCTGCCTGTGCAACCTTGGGCAGGCTACATAACCTCTCTGAACCTCTGTGTCTTCACCTGTAAAATAGGGCTAAACGTAACAAGGCCATCAGTATGAAAAGTGATAGCGATGTGAGGTGCTCAGGCCTGTGTCCTACACATGGCAGGCATTCTCAAAAATTACTCCTCTTCCTTCTTTTTGTGTTCCTGCTGCCACTGGCTCAGGGGTGGTGAGGTGTGAAGGAACAAGCCCAGGCTTTCAAGCTGCATTTCCCTGAGTTCAACCCCAGCTCTACCATGTGTAAATCACCCTGACTTTCAGAGCCTCAGTTTTGGAAATGGGAAAATGGGAGCAATAATAGAGAAACCACCAGGCCAAGGTGAGAAGTCCATGTAAGGCACCTAACACTGGGCCTAGAGCACAGCAATGCTCAGCCATGCATGCCCTTCCCCTTGCTGGGTGGAGATGACAATGGCCATCAGAGTGGGCTCTTCCCAGGTCAAGAGCAACAGGATTTCTTTCTTGCAAGAGCCAAAACAGGTCTGACCAGGAACTCTCTCCATCCTGCACTCAGGGTGACCTAGAAACTTGTCCAGCTTCCGCCATGAGTGGCTTGATCCAAATTCTCCCTGCCCCTTCACCAAAGTATAGCAAAAGTATAACCACGAGCTATGGCTAGTGTTAACAGTACAATGATTAAGATATGAGGTTCCAAATGGACAGCTTTTAAATGCTTCCACTAAAAGGCTGCAGACAAGATCAATCCTTGCAATTTGCCATCTGTGAAATGTCTCTACTGGCCACCATTTTGGGGGTTCTTCCACCAGATACTGTGTGAGGCATATTGGTGGCAAACGTGATTTTGCACTTCTCCTATCAAGAGGTGGAATCTATTCCTCCACCTCTTGAATGTCTTGCTTTGGCCAACAGATTGTGGTAGAAGTGATGTGACGCCAGTTGCCAAAGCCAGGCATGCCTCTCCTGCTGTTTTTGGGCACCTGCCATGTGAATAAGCCCAAGCTAGCTTGCTGGTGGCTGAGAGGCATCCAATAACTCCAGCTGCCCACCAGCCACCTGCCAGACATGTCAATGAGGCGATCTGAGGTGGCCAATCCTCAGCCCATTCACCAGCTCAACACAGACACATGAGCCAACGCAGCCAAGATCAGCCACGCCTGGCCCAAAGAGCAGAATTCCCAGCTGATGCATTGACCTGTGAGCAACAATAAATGCCTTTTTTTTTAAGCTCCTGAGTTTGGAGCACTTTGTTACATAGCAATAGCTTACTGATACACCACACTAAGTCATTTGATGATCTCATTTTATCTTTATTATCATAACTCCATGAGCTAGGAATTCCTATCCCAATGGTACAGTAGAGGAAAGTGGGCTTTATGAGGCTTTAGCAGACTTGTAAGAATTGGGGTAGAAATTGGTAGAGCCATAAATAAACCCCTCGTTCACTTGACTTAATAGGCTGTGCTCTTTTTACTAGGGCAACTTCTCTCTTTCCCCCTTTTAAGAATAACAGATGGTTACTTACAAGGATTGGAGAGGCCCAAGCTAGGGTGATTGCTCTCATGATGGGGCAAATCATACCGCATAGCTGATGTTCCTGGCCCTCGTTAAAAACTCTCGTGGAATTTGGGGGCAGGTGTTTTTTTTAATCTGTAAGTGTGACTTCCCATCAAGAATCTCAGCCCTTTCCAGCAAGTCTAAGATCTGTAGCTTTGACCTTCTCTTGCTTGTTAATTAGGGTATTGGAGGGAAAACAAAGAAACCACGTGTATGGGCATAAGGAGAGCTTTCAAAAATAAGCACTCCTTAAGACCACTTGACTGAAAAATTTCATTAATTCATTAATTAAGATATACAGCATGAGAATTTCAGGGAAAACAACAAATACCATCTGTACTGTGTAGGGGCCAAATTTTTCTTGTAGCCCCTAAGACCCGGTAATGAGCACATGCTCTGAATTATTCTCCAAATTAACTGCTTTGTGGGAGAAGAGCGGTATTGGCAATCCAATTATGCATCAAACAGTGTTCAGAAAGCTGCATCTGTGAGGCTTAGGAGTGATCTCCTTGGACCAAAGTTATAGGGAGGTGGGTTATATATAGCCAAACATAAGAAGCCTCCTTCCAAAAGTCCAAAGTGTCTTGGGATGGGATGGGCTGCCTCATGAGGTGGTGACCCCACCAGCACCAGGGGTATGCAAGCTGAGCCTGAGTCTGGCTGCGGGAATTGATTTTCTGTGGCAAAGGAGAAGCTGGGGGTTAGATGAAATGCTGACTCTGGCCACTTCCAATTGTGAGATTCTATTTCATGATTTCTGAAAGGTGAGCCCTTTACCTACAGAGGATTGTTTGCTTAACTATGTCATTAGAATGTTAGTGGAAAGAGACCATCTGAACATCTTCAGTGGTCAGAGCAGCAAGGCTGCTACCAGGTGTCTGGTAGCAGATACCATAAATGACTTTCTAGCAGGATGGCCGGGTTCAATGGATCATTAAAATTCAAGGCGTTTTCCCACTTGGTTTAATATTTCCAGCTTTGATAGCTCAAATTGGTGGCCTAGCGGGAGGCATTTCAAAAGCAAATTGTGACTGATGATGTTATTTTGGTCTCCGTTGGACTGGCACTTTGGGTGACCGTGAGGCATCAGGCAAGAAACCTCTTCTGACACCTTACAAAATGTTTAGATTAATCAAATTTTAAGGCTGGCTCCTGGGTGGGGAGGATGGAGCCTGCAGGAGTGGCTGTAACATTTTACCATATCTGGGTTGATCACAGAGCGTGATGCATCTGCTTTTCCCACAATTACAGACATTGAATCAGACAAGTGCTGCCTCGGTATGTTTAATTGGTAAAAATACTCTAATTAGATTTTTAATAGATGCCTTCTGACAGCAGAAACAACAAAGATGATTGATTTTTCTCGTGAAATCTTTGGAGGGAAAAATCTCCTACTTTCAAATTTGTTTAGAAGCCATTTCTCTGAAGCCCCTTCAGTTAACATTTGGGCTCTAGCAAGCCTCTCAAGTGCAGAGTGTGTTTCAAATATTAATGGGGGTCTAAATCTGTGTTCTTTCTCAGCTCAACCTTTTGCGCTCAAAATTCATGAGTGTATATTGATTTAGGCAGCCTTCCCAGGACCCTTGTACCACTGGGCTCTTTTGTTCAATGTTAATATGCCCCAACTTATCAATTATTCACTTGCTAAGTGAAAGCAATATAAATCTAGCATTCTGAGCAAAAAGAACTGTTCTTCCCATTCCCTAAAAATATGATGGCAGCAGAAGCTGGTGACTTCGCCAGACTAACGCTTGATTTAGTGGGTAACGATGCCTGTGGGTCCTACTGTGTTTTCTTCTCTTCTGTCCGAGGTGCAAGAGCAGTAAAACCAAAATTAGCAAACACGCACCCTCTCGAACAAGTTTTTCACGTTATACTTTGAGGAGGAAAAAAGAAAGAACAGGAAAAGAAGATTAGTGTCAGAGATTTCACATAAAGGGAAAAATCAGGGATCATCCTAAAATGGAGGTCTCTTTGCTGCATTTTAACATCGTCCACCTCTGCTCCCCTAACATGGCCGTGACCCTGGGCCATGAAGATGATAGTCATCAGACCTACGGTTCATACAGGACCCACCTCTGCACCTATCCCTCCCCACCCTGGCAACTCTATAAGACAGGGAGTGATACATTTTGCAGATGAAGTTGAGACACGAAAAGGAAAACTGGTTGACTGGAAATCACACAACCCAGTTAAAGATGGAGTAAGAACTTGAATCCAGTTTGATTGACTCAGACTGCGTGCATGTAATCACCTTGATATGCTACCCCTCAGCTCAGCTCAGTCAAGGTCACGCAGCTAGCTGCGGTCAATACCAGGGTTTACCTGTGGGGCTGACAAATTCCAAAACATCCACTTGACCCGCTTCTCACCTTGATATCCCACTGATATTCTCGGATCCCTCTGAGACTCATCCATGTGTTCAATTCAAAGAGCAACATTCAGTAACAGTTAAGATACTTCTCAACTCAGTTATGTATCAAATGGGATAGTCATGTTGGCTTCATTCCATAGTTACAGAATTAAAGCAGGTAATAGTATGTATATAAATGACCAAACACATAATAAACCTTCCATAAAAACTGGTTCCATTTCCCTTCTCCCTTGACTCCTTCCCTTTCCCAGCCCTGGTAGGACAGAGAACTTAGATATGCTGGAATATGTGCAGCATGACTTAGAACTACAAAGAGTTTCTGGTTAATTAACTCTCAGTTAATCAGATAATTCTATTAACCACAGCACTGCCATTCCCCTGAGCAATTGGTTAATTGAAGTTTTATTATATACAAAGCATTACAGAGTGTCATCCAGTAACACTACTTCTAGAAGAAACAGAGGCAAATGACGATATGATCTTTGAGTCAGCCTCCAACTCAGCCATCTCTTTCCCCTCCAACCCCTACCTGTCCTGGGACCCTTGTTCAATTCATTTGCTAGACACTATGGCCAACAGTACCAGAACTCCTGCCCCATTCAAGATGAACGGCAGCTGGGTGTTCATCCCACCAGCTCCCGCCACAGTCCTGTGCGTGCGCTCTAGGGCAATGCAATGGGTGGGGAGTGGGGACTCTAATCTTTATTTGATGTATGAATCAGGGTTCTCTACAGACACAGAACCAATAGGATATAGTTATATTGAAAGAGAAGTATTATAAACGATTGGCTAATGCAGTCATAGAGGCTAAGATGTCCCATCTGCTGTCCAAAAGCTGGAGGCCCAGGAAGGCTGGTGGTGTGGTTCTGGTCCAAACCCAAAGGCCTGAGAACCAGGGGAGCCAATGGTATAAGTCCCAGTCCAAGTTCAAAGGCCTGAGAACCAGGAGCACTAATGTCCAAGGGCAGAAGATAGATGTGGCAGCCCAAGCAGAGAGTAAATTCACCCTTCCTCTGCCTTTTCTCTTCTATTCAGGCCCTCAGTGAATTGGGTGATGCCCACCTGCACTGAGTGAGGGTGACTTCTCACTCAGTCTACCGATTCAAATGCTAATCCTCCTGAAACACCCTCACAGACACACCCAGAAATGTTTTACCAGCTAACTGGGCATCCCTTAGCCCAGCCAACTTGATACACCCAATTGACCATCACACTTCCCCTCTTCATCTTATTGATTCACTATCCAATATTGCTTTTCCACATTTCTTCCCTCCTAAAAGCTCCTCTCTCTTAAGAGGCTTCTTGGAAAAGGAGGATGCATCCAACAAAAGGAACCCTATCATTGACTTGCCATTCACCCAGTCCATCCATCCAGAATAGTCTTGTTGTACACCTGTGGTCCCAGCAGAATTAAGATTACGGCTCCCCCACTTTCACTGTCTAAGGGTTCAGAGAATTTTCTCCATTCTTTAAAGTTGCCTTCTCTACCTGTACTCAAAACCCCACCCATCCTATCCTATTTTGACCTGTTCTTCCTCAAGTATTTCCTTTCTCAACATCTTGAAAAGGATGCATTTTCTGAGAACATTTGAGCATTAAATAAGTCAACAAGGACCCTTCCTTTCAAGGACCTATTTCTGCTTTCAAATATGATCAATTCTGCCATTTTCAAGGCATTAATTAAGACCTGCTTGTGCCAGGCACGGTAAAAGAGGCTTACGTATACATTATCTCGTGTGGACTTTGGAAAAATTACCTTTCTCTTGACCCTTCCCTTTTCTGGTTCTTAGCCAATCACCCTCCTCACTCATTAAAAAATACTTCAGATGTGTTGTCTATTTCTTTGCCTCTGGTTTCTATCTAATTCCTCATTTCCAATAACAACAGGCCTTCCACCCAAACACTGTTGAAATGCTCTTTTCAAGGCAACCAAGGACACCTTGCGAAATCTAAACAACCTCACTAGTTCTGAACGTATCAGGCCTCCATAACATTTGACCCTTTGAGCATTTGCTCATTGATGGAAATAAGCATGTTACTTAGTCACTAGGAATGTTACCCGAGCTTTCTAATGCTCCAGTGTCCTCAGAAAATGTGTCCTTTTCTAAGAGAAGGACAATGATGGAGGATCCAGTAAAGTGGTACATTGGAAAGACTTAAGCCAGTACAAAGTACATGGCAAATGCCCCACACATGTTACCTACCAGCATTGCTAATGGCAGTAATAACAGGTGAGGCCTCAGGTGCCTACAGATGGGTACGTGCAATCCTCATTTCAGAAAGCAGACTGTCCATGCTCTAAAAAAGAACAGTCAAGCTTAAAATGGATCCCTGGAAGAACTCTAAAAAAAACAGCTCTGTGGGAATTTAGAAAGCAAGCAAAACTGATGAACACAGGGGAAGGGAAGGAAAAATAAAATAAGAGGAAAACAGAGAGGGAGGCAAACCATAAGAGACTCTTAGCTACAGGAAATAAGCTGAGGGTTGCTGGAGGGGAGGTGGGTGGGGGGATGGGGTAACTGGGTGGTGGGCATTAAGGAGGGCGCTTGAAGTAATGAGCCCTGGGTGTTGTATGCAACTGATGAATCACTGAATTCTACCTCTGAAACTAATAATACAGGATATGTTAGTTAAATCAAATTTAACTTTTTAGAAAAAGCAAGCAACAATCCTTAGGGACAAGAGGAGACTCTTTAAAAAAACGAATCATGCTGGATTCTCTGCCTTTCCTTTTTAACTACATTACCAAACCAGCTAATGAGGGAAATGCTGTACCAAAGAGTCTTGACTGGAGGAAGTCTTTGGACAATGGCTCTCGTAATTGTATTGTTATGATTTGGGCAAGAAGAAGCTTTCCTGTGACTTTGCCATAAAGCTTTAAAGCGTTTAGTGTTTGAATTCGTGAACTGTTGCATGGGTAAAATTTGCATCTACGTTTGCCGATGCAGTGAGGAGGAGAGATCCAGAATGACGTCAGTGGACTGGCACTAGGAAGGTCTGAAGAGGCTGGAAATAGTAATAAATCATAATGTGATGAAATTGAGAGGGAATAAAAGTTAACTCCTGCACCGGAGTCCAAAACCCAACATCACAAATATAGAGCAGACGTGGCATAGAATAGAAATGATGTGTGTGGAAAAGTCTTGGGTCGTAGCTGTAAAGATGCTAGCAGCCCGGAACTGCCAGGGCATCTTTATCACCGAGCAAGGAGACCCCACCTGAAACTCAAGCTCACCTGCAAGAAGCAGAAAGGTGATGATGAGAGAGATGTCTGATGCAGCTGGAGCAGGAATCCAGCTGTGCCTGAAGCAGACACAGTCCCTGGCCTGTTAAGAAAGCCAATACATTTCTTTACTTTTTTTCTCAAACTATTATGAATGGACTCTCTGAAAAACTTGCTGCTGGAAGAGCCCTGATTAAAATAATAGTGAACATTCATTGACTGTTTATCTATGCTTCTTCACCTCCCAGCTTTGTTAGCCCAGGCAATCAGATCTTTCCAGCCTCGGTTCTTCATCTATAAAATGGGAATATATTCATTCTCCGGAACAAATTACCACACACTTAGCAGTTTCAGAAGAACTTATTATTAGCTTACGGTTCTGTAGGTCGGGAGTCCAGGCACAGCGTGGCTGGACTCTCTGCTCGGGGTCTTCAACAAAGCCAAAATCAAGGGGTCAGGGGCTGCGTTCTCATCCGGAGCTCAAGGTTCACTGCCAGGCTCATGCACGTGGTCAGCAAATCCAGTTCCTTGCTGCTCTGGGACTGAGGTTCCCATCTTCCTCCCGGCTCCCAGCCAAGGGTCGCTCTTGGCCACCAGAGAACCTGCTCAGATTCTTGCCACAAGGTTCCTCCATCTTCAAACCAGCAAAAGTCCTTTCCTTACACCACCTCCCCTCCTGCTCCGCATCTCTGAATTCCTCTGTCTCTGACCTCTGAAGCCAGACTTTTTTTTTTTTTAATTTTTAATGTGCTCATCCGATTAAATCAGTCCCACCCTGATCATCTCCTTTTCTTAAAGCCTACTGTGCTAGGTAACATATTTAATCATGAGAACGCAATCTGTCATATTCACAGTCCTGGGGATTATGCAGTGTGTCTACACTGGGGATATGGATCTTGGGGGACCCTCTTAGAGCTCTGCCTAACACCAGGAATCATAATAACATTTAGTCTGCACGGATTGTTATAAGATTTGAGATAAGGTGTTCTGAGCCCTGAGCATAGTGCCAATCATGTAGTAAGCATTCAATGTCCTCAGTGTCACTTTTCTTGGCAGATGTATGAGTCCAAGATGTCCTGATCCCTGGAATTTCTTTTCAGAGACAACCTTGGCTGGCGCCTCCAGCTGAAATCCACCCTCTCCCCACATCGGAGCTTGGCTTTCCACCCACCACCCTCCAACACCATTCCACCGTGTTCCAGTCATGGATGCCCAGGGAGCACTAGTGCATTGAACCCCCACTCTGGAAGCCCATGATGATGTTTCTGCTGGAATGCCAAGGCAGCAATTCCTGCTGGTCTCCTCTGAACTCAGCACAAAGCTTGCTGTGGGGATTACATTGATAGATCAGTATCTCCCCCAAATGCCTTCAGAAACACAGCGTGAATACTGGATCTGCCAATGTTAATAACACACTACAATCCTGTCCTTTAAAAAAAAAAAAACTGGCTTCTGAAGGCAGATAAAGACAATCTAATTGAAAACATCATGAAAGCATCATGTCCTACTCTCTAAGTATGAGCTATAGCATCAATATTTAGTAACAAAATTCTGTTTTGTTTTATACCCCTCCCCCTAAATTATTTATAGGAAAAACATCAACATGCCTGCCACTTCCAGCCTGATGAGTTTTTCTTGATAAACCCTGGACTAGGGAATCAAGGAGCCTGGATGCTATTTCTGGCTTTGCAGGCAACTCTCAAAGTGACCTCAAGCAGCTCTTTTTATCTCTGGACTTCAGGTTCTTCCTCTGTGGGGGAGGCAATACAGATCAGTGATCCCTGAGGCTCCTTAAACCCTAGAATCACAGGAAATAATCCTGGAATACTGTCTACACCCTTCCCTCTCTGGGTAACCTTAGTGCCCACAGCTCACAGCATAGGGTACAACTGTCCTATGACCATGTCTCCCCAGGTGCGGGATGTGTCCCCGGATGCATGATGTCTCTCCAGGTGGACCCTGTGGTCCAGCAGGCTACTGACTGTTGTACACTTAGTTCACGTCCCTCTCGCATATTCATTATGTGCCAACTCTGGGTCATAGATTGTGCTAGGTCCGGAGGATACAGTGATGGATGAGACACAGTCTCCTCCCACAAGTACGTCACAGTCCAATAAAAATCTGGCTGTAAGCATGTGATTGCCATCCAGCTTTGGACACGAGTTTTAGAGGACAATGCCGGGCACAGAGCTCAGGGACAAGGTATGGAGGACAGTAAAGAGAGGAGGAGGAGATGACATGGCATCTTGAGGGACAGAGAGAAGGTGGCAAATGCACAGGGCAAGGGAGAACATTCCGGGCTGTCTGGAAGGTGCAAAGCATTGGGGACAATTGGGGGACAGAGCTCGAAGAAGAAGGCAGGGTGGCAGATGACAGAGAGGCAGGTAGGATCCATGTCTGGGGGGCTTCATATAACAAGCCAAGAATCTCAGGTTGGGTCTTGTAGACACTGGGGAGCCCTTATAAGGACTTAAGATGGAGGAGTCACAAGGGAAGATTGATATTTTTTAGAAAAATTGTCTGGCAGACAATACCCACTGCATTGCATGTCTCTAGAGAGCGCCTTTCACATCATATCCTGGGTCAGTGGTGTCCCCAAAACTCCCCCGCATATAATATGAACAGGGCCCCTGGAGTCGAGGAGCTCAGCAGGTCTGCAGACCACAGTGACAGGTGTGGCCTGGAGTGGACAAGACTGAAGCAGAGAGAAGTCAGGGGTCTGCTGCCATGGCCTAAGAGACAGAGAGGACAAATTCAGGACCACAGCAACGACAGCACGCTACTTCTTCCATAACCCAAAGCACCGGACTCAGTAATTAATACTCAATTGGAGTAACCAAGTGGCTTAAAAACAAAGCAGTAATACCCCCAACTTGTACACTCAGCAGTAAAGGCATCGGCTAAGTGGTTAGAAATGTAACTGCTCTCCTCTGCTCTGCAGACCCTGGGAACCCCATGTGCCCCGACAAAGGACCTCCAAGCCGGTCTGGAAGCTCTCATGGGGCCTGCAGCCCCGGAGCACCCAGGACTGAAGATCAGACCTCCCTCATCCTGAAATACTTCCTTCTTCTGTTGAGCCCTAAAAGCCCTGGGTTTGGATAGAGGAAGAGCCAGAGTCAAAGGGCTGGCCTGACCATAAATCAAAACCAGGTTTCCTTCGAAGTTCATTTACTCCCAGAGGAGGTAAATCAAGAGGAATGGGAGCGCCTGGAAGGATAATGTGACAACATTGCACGCACACACACACACACACACACACACACACAAATTCAATCAGGAAACCAGCCCAGAAAGCCTCATCTTTAAAGATCTCTCCAACAAATGGCATCATGCCCATTTTCCATTATGACTCAGCACTACACGGTAATTGAAAGGATGCCCACGGAGCAGATGACCGTAAAGCACCAACCCTTCTCCACCGGTAATTATATGATCAAATTATGAAGGCCTCTGAGCCAACATCTCAGCTTTGGAAGACCCATTGATCCCTACTGGAGGGAGGAAGAAAGGGACCCTGGCTAGTGCCTCTCGCTACATAGGGAAGGGACTCACTTCTCCCTTCTCTACATTCCCTTTGAAGTATCAGAGGCAGACGATTCTCTCTGATGTGTTGAGTGTGGGCATTTTCCAGATCTGCATTGCTAGTTGTTTTGCAACAGCTTTGCAAAGATGAGCCCTTGCAGAGGAAAAAACAACACAGGGAGAATCCTGAGCTATAGGTTCAGATTGTTACCTTCATGGAATCAACGCGTATAATAGAGACGGTGTCCAGTCCTGGAGTGATTTTTTCTGCACCCATGGATATGTTTAGATCTCCAAAATCTGTGAATGAAAATTGAGGTCATGTTTCCACTAATGTCCAAATGATAATGATGTGGAGCTCTACCTACCCATGCAGGCTTTAGGAGCCCCTCACGTGTGTGCACCCTGAGTATTTGGGGGAGACCCGAGCTGTGACCCTGGGGTAGCAGAGAACCCAGAAGGTTTCCACTGAGGTGAACCCAGAAGGAGCAAAGCCTCTCGCATATCATGTCTAGGCTCCCCTTGGGGACAATCAGACAATCAAGAGCTATTGTCCAATAAGGAGGTAAGAAATAGCTTTTGATTTAAAACCAAATATGAGAAGCTGCCCTCTGGGTACCTCCCTTCCTCTAAAGAGAATGTGTGCAAGCAGGCCTCTATGTTTTGAAGGTCAGGTAGGCAATCAAGCTCTTTTGTTTGATAAAGGACCTGAGATGAGCCTCTTTATGTTCAAGAGACTCTGAAGAAGGAAAGCGGTAGCCAGGGAAGAAGATGGTGGACAGGACTGGTTAAGGTGCTGGGTCCTGCATGGCATCATCTGTCAGTGGCCCAGGAAAAGCTGGAGCTTAAATCTATGAGAGAAATTAGTATGGTAAGTGGCATCATGCTCATGCCCAGAATAGAAGTCAGAACCCAAGAGCTAACCCAATACCAAGCTCACAGGCATGGCTTGTGTGGGAGGGCACGCATGCCTCCATCAGGGTTAGAAGGCGGTGACCCCATAACCTCTGTGGCCACCACATGAGTCAGCATTTCAGACAGTTGTGCATGGTGTCTCCAAAGGACACATTTCCCTGGTTGCTCCTTGAGTTGAGCGCTGAGCCTCAAGCTCTGTGCCCTTAGAATATTCTAGAATGTGCTGGTAAACCCAGCCAGAAGATAGGGATGGCCACCATTGACGCATGAACATGACTTAGCAAGTCTTTTCACTCCTGTCCCATTGCTGCTTTCCAACCAGATCTACTGCCTTCCAGCAGTGTGGTTCCAGCCACACTTAACTACTCACCGTTCCCAGACAACCCACATACATCCACGCTGTGCTTCCCTCTGCTCACAAGGTCCTTTCCCCTCTCCACTGAGTGATACTATATCCAAGGCCCAGCTTAGATGCCACCTCCTCTGTGGCGTCTCCTGGACAGACTGAGTTAAGCCAGGGGACACTGGCCAAACATGTTCATTTACAGAAAAGAAGGTGGCGGAAGATGCACGGGGCAGGACAGTGATGGAGGGGTGTGCCGGCTTAGGCAGGAGAGGATGAACCAGCACAGAGGTGTAGACATAGGCTCCTTGAAAGAACATTTTCAAGGATTATTCTAAAGAGATTACCACAAGAACAACACTTTGCTTACTCCCTGTCCCTGGAAGATTCAGAAGCCATGACATCAAGTGCCCTCAAATCATGGTGCCCAATGCAGGTCAATGCTTTCAGAGTCTCCCCTTCCTCCAACACACCTGGACAGAACAGGCTGCTCTTGACCTTCCCACTAAAGGAAAGCATCCACTTCTGGCCCAGCATCACCCTCCATGGGCTGACCTGCTCCAGGCCTTGACCTGTGTCATCCTGTCCCCATTTGACGACTGTTCATCTCACCTTGACCTTTAAGGCTGCATGCATTCTTTGTATCTTGACTTGCCTTCCACCTACAGTTTTATTGTATTGGGTTTGTTTGGTTCTTTTCTCTCTTCCTTGGCTCAAAATGTGTGTGGATAGCTTTTTTTTTTTTTTTCTTTTAATTGTGGTAGAATGCACAAAGCATAAACTCACCATTTTAATCATTTTAAAGTGTACGATTCAGTGGTACCAAGTATATCTGTAGGATTGTGCAACCATCACTGCTTCTCGTTCCAGAACTTTCTCATCACCTCAGATGGAAACCTTGTGCCCACCAAGCAATTACTCTCATTCCCCCTCTCTCTCAGCTCCTGGCAACCACTAACTTGCTTTCTGTCTCTATGGATTAACATTCCGTATTAATGGAATAACACAATGTGTAATGCTTTGCGACTGGCTTCTTTCACTTACCATAACATTTCCAAAGTTCATCCATGCTGGAGCATGGCTAAATACTTTGTTCCTTTTCACGGCTGGACAATCTTCCATTGTGTGGATAGATCACATTTTGTTTATCCATTCATTCATGGATGGATATTTGGGCTGTCTCCATCTTTCTGGCGAGTGTGAAGAGGGCCACTCTGACCATTCATGAACATCTATTTTCAACTCTTTTAGGTATATATCTGGAAGCAGAATTGCTGGGTCACATGGTAATTTTATGTTTAATTTATTGAAGAACCACCAAACTGGTTTTGTGGATAACTTAAAAGTCACGCCTTCCCCACTCAATCTATTCCAGAGGATCCTCCTTCCATGTGCTTGCTCAAGGGCAGCAGCTAGAATTTAGAGAACAAACCAAGATTTGCCCTGATTTATTGGAGAATGCCTTGGGCTTTCCCCAGTCTTTCTACCTTTGGGTGAGAGGGGCCAGATACTGCCAAATCAGCATGTGGCTCCAGGTTCTCCACAGCAGAGGCAGAGAGAGAGCTGGAGGGTCGCGTGGGCTTTCACAAGTCAAGCCTGGTGGAGCATGCTTGACTTCCTCTGGAATCCTATGTGGCCAGAACTCAATCACGTGATCTCAATCTACCCACAAGGAAGAAGGGAAAGTGATTGCAGAGTGGACCTGACTTGCCAGTTGCAAATACGTTCCACCTCTCATGAGGTGTGAGCTGTAGTTGTTCTGCCTTTCAGCTCAGACAGTAACCTTAATGGGGTTAATTAATGGAACATTTTCAAAGTCCCCCTGTAATTTTTTTTTTTGACTGCCGTTGTAAAATACACCGTAGTAACCTTTCCTGCTTTTGTAATTACTGGTTTGTGAAATTCCAATTATTTCCTCTTTATGGAACGATCACCTTTAAAGGAAGTTTCCCTGGTCATTGTTGTGTGGCTTTTGGTTTGATAACAAAAATTATAAACCGCCATAGCCTACTATTACAGGCCATAAAATCCTTGTCACGTAATGTTGCGTGTAATTACATACTGCCTTAAATCGCTCATCTCTCCATTGTCAGCCTGCATTGTGATTATCTGTTTATATGTCTGTTTCCTCCACTAGATTTGGAACGTTCAAGGGCAGGCACCTGCAATATGTAATTCATCTCTGAGTCCCTAGCGTCGAGCATAGGTCTGCCCCCTCCCTAGATTCCTTTTTCTTGAGTAGATGTGTGGTTAGATAGGAATCAGACATACCATTCAGAATGCTTCGCTTCTTTCAATCAGAAAGCACTTCCTCCCTCAAACAATTTTTCTATGCATAATACTGGTTTGTTTGATTCCTTTTTCTTTCAACCAAATCTGAAGGAAATGATCCTAAATGTTAAAAATCCTTATCTCTGAATAGCAAGACAAATAGCGGGTTTTATTTCCTTCTTCATATCATTTTGTGTTTTCCAAATTCTCTCCAATGAATATAGAGTTCTTTCCAATCTGAACATATTTAATGAAGGTAGCCTTTAAGTTTTAATTCAATAAATGTGCCAAGTGCAGTGAGTGAAGCCTAGGGTAGACCGCCCTCTTAGTGGGTGGGTCCGTTCACATAATCAATGTTACTATCAGTGCTAACTGCCGGGACCACCTTGAAACAGTCATATCAGGGCTCTGACCCTGTTTCCTCATCTCCAGAATCGGGGTAGTGAATGCCAGGATCTCTGAAGTTATCTCCAGATCCCAAATTTTATGGTGTAAATAACTAATTTTCCATAAGAAGTGATCCACATCACTAGTAAGACACGGATAAAATCATCTGAGAATGTCAAAGATGGTGATATTACC
>NC_138373.1:10014696-10030423 GCF_054177405.1 Leptonychotes weddellii | reverse complement strand
CTATAAATAATAGCAGGCCACCAAACTGAAGAAAAAAAAAAAAAAACACCACAAAACATGTCATGAAGAATTGCCCAAGTTCAAAGTTGGTGGGCCAGGAAGAGTATGACTGTGTGCACCTGTTGCTTGGAGGACACGTTGGCTGGAAAACAGTGACACACCCCCCTGACTCTCACCCCCGCCACCCTGTGTGTGCATGAGAACTTCTGGTAGTCTGATGGCTCTCATACTATTATCCCAACATTTACTAGTGTTGTGATTTAAAATGCCTTTTATGTCGTGTAACAACATCACTCAAGCATTCATAAGTCAGCATACAAGCGCCAGGGCAAAAATACACATCCCCGAATCAATAACTCAGCAGTGGAAGTTAAAGGTAATAAAGCAGCATGGGGTGTTGCGCTGTTGATTTAGGAGACGCTCAGCAGACTTGGAGGCACATGTATACCGCAAGATGGGGACAGCAATGCGCCCCGCGAGCTGTTTGTAAAAGCCAAACATTGGATGGCACCCAGATGTCCATCAGCAGTGGGCTGGTAACTAAATTACTGCGTGTTCCCACAAGGGAGCTTTGTGCAGCTACAGGGCAGACGGGCCCCAGCTGCATACTCCAGCACAGCAAAGCATTGAGCAAAAGAAGCTGGACCCGCAATCAAATACATACTCTACAACTTCCCTTATGTAAAGTTCAAGGAAAGGGACAAGATCAAACCAGAGCACCTGCGGATGCATGTTTTGGTGGTGAAAATATGCAGAAAAGCAAGCGATTCCTAATAAAAAATCAAGGTGGTGTTTCTGTGAGGGAGGAGGCTGTGGTGGGTGGGGGGTGAGTGCAAAAGTTCCAGTTACCCCGGTGTCTACCTTGGGAGGAACTTTAAGTTGTATATCTTTGTTTGTGCATTGTGCTGTGCCTGTGTTATATCCTACCTTGTAGAAGGTTCTGGAAACCAGTGTGGCAGGGTTATATCCCGAATTGCCAATGTGCTTGTTCCCTGTGAATATCCTTCTCTCACTTTGACACTGGGTTGGGCGGGGAGGGGGGGGGGTGGTGGTTGTCTTCCACAGCCTACTGTAAAGCGAGAACATAGATTCAAGGTGCCAGGGGAGGAAGATGGATTTTAAGACCAGTCTCTCCCCTGCCAGAGATGAGATAAAATGGAGCTGGGGGTGGAGGAGGGGAAGAAGTATCTGGGAATAGGCCCGAGCTGCAGGAGGGGTCCTCCTTAGCAGAGGTCCAAGAGGCAGAATAGAAGGATCCAGACTGCCCTTGAAGAGTGGTCTTCACTACACACAAAATTCACACACACAAACCCATCACCCACAGAAGACATCCTGCTGACAAGGGTCCAGGATTTTGTAAGAAGATCTAGTGCACTCCCCTCAACAGAGGGGGAGGTACCCGTAAAGCCCATGTGGAGATGGGGACAAAAGGGAGACTGACCAAGGTGGACTCAAATGGAAGCAATGGGACTGTCCCCCCAACAGGAGCCATGGAGAACCACCTACCTCACAGTTACAGACATTTTGCCCCGTAAGTGCCAAAAATGATACCACTATAAACAGGGGCAATTAGCCCTGCATCTCCACCTCATGGTTTTTATGGACACAATTTGAAACTTTAGACCTAGTTTATTTTTAACATTGTCTCCTTCCCAGGGCACCTGGGTGGCTCAGTCGGTTAAGCTGACAACTCTTGGCTCTTGATTTTGGCTCAGGTCATGATCCCAGGGTCATGAGATCAAGTCCTGGGTTGGGCTCTGCACTCGGCATGGAGTCTGCTCGTCTCCCTCTCCCGCGGTCCTCCCCCTGCTCGTGTGCACGTGCTCTCCCTCTCTCTCTCTCTCTCTCTAAAATAAATAAATAGATCTTCAAAAAACAAAATTTTAAAAAATTTTCTCTTTCCCAAACTAATGATGGTATTTGCATTCTGCTTTCAAAATATATTTACAACAGTTATTGACACTTCACTCTGTGTTTAAATGACTTTAGTGCTGGCTGTCATTTTCTTGGTGCCCACTTTGGTAATTTGTAGATTCTTGATCATCATACATGCTCTGTGTTGCTGGCACACGTCTTTGGTAGCTTTCTGAGCACATGTTGGTGGGTGGTGGTATCCCTGAGTCATTGCCCATCTGGGGATGCCTCCCTCATGACTTCACACATGAGCATAATTGCAACCATGACTCCTTTTTCCATCAGAACTGTGTTGTGATTTGACCCTGTTGTCTCCTATTTAATGCTGCAAAAGTAAGCTTAAGTTTTTATTTTTTTGTGGTTAGCTTGCTCTTTCCAGAGAATGCACAGGTGATTATTTGCCCTCAGAGTTCAAGAATTTCACCAGACTGTTCCTAGGTGTTGAGCTGCTTTCACTTTTCTGCCTGGGGCTTCATGGTGTTTTGATCTGCAGATATAGGTGGTTCTCCAGCTCAGAACTGTTTTGTCCTGTTACTTCTTTAGATGTCACTCCTATTCTGATCAGTGCTCTGATCTCTCACGCAGTGACATGGGTTTTCAGAACTCTGAGGCTCCACTGTCTGTCCCCCAAGCCGTCCTCGCCTCAATGAGCTGTATATTTTCCTCTGTATATTTTTGTCAGAGGGAAATTCCAGCCACCCTACACAACATAAGAGGAGAGGTGTTCTTGGCCCAATACAAGGGGAGAGGTGTTACTTTCTGCCCCAAGTACAGACTGTTAGAATATGAGCAATGCATGAATCAGCATGGCTGGGCAGACAGTCAGAGACTCCTGAACAGCCCCTGTTCTAGAACTCTTGCATATGCATTGTACATCTGACATCTGACCTCCAAAGCACAGTCCAGAAAAAAATTAGAAGCGTGTTCTCTGCTGGAGAAACATCACCCAGATGCCCCATTTCTGATGCTGGCAATTACCACCAGCTCCTTTGTGGGGGGCGCCCCAGATAGGGACGGCCCTGACTACTTACCTGTTGGCCAACAAGGCAAGTGATGCATACAACTGCCCCTCCAAATCCTGCAAACAAGAAATGAGTAGAAAAGGCAGTTTGGGCTGGATTTTAGGATTGACCTCCAAATCATGGGAATTAGAGTCATTCCAGGGAATTGAAATCATGTCTATCACTCCAAAGACTGGAGAGGTTTAAGGGCAAACACATTTTTAATTTTTATCATTTTCCGAGACACCCTACAATTGTCTCTTATCTCTTTAAGCGTCCCCTGGTTGCAGAGTTTCTATCATTAGGAAGCTCTGTCACCCAATGCCCTCAGCACAGCAAATGCTGGGCTTCAGATGTGTCAGCACTGGTTGTAAGCTTCTGAAATTTAAATGATTTTTAACTGTCCTCTTTATCCATAAAAGCATCTCATATCCTCTCTGGGAGAGGATATGGTATAAATTATACAGATCTCTACAACCTAAATGCCTTCATTTCACAAGCTTGTCAATACAAATGTCTTCACATTAATGTCAGCACTTAAATCTTAGTACTTAAATCTTGATAGAGTTAAGTTCTCACCGATTCACGTGGAAAATCTAGTCCCTTGATGAATTAGACGGGTGTTTTAGCCTATGCTCTCCCAAAAGGCAGAGCTTGAGGCAAGGGCTTATGTGCAGGTATCTTATCGTAGGAAGTAATTCCAAGGAATAGGAGTATAATCCAGAGGCAGTGAAATAGATGGAAGCAACGTCAAACCATGACTGGGATTTTCAGATGGCCAAGAGCTGCAGGAAACTGGGGGTGACCTCCAGAGCTCAGCCACATAGAATGCACCTCAGAACTGTTGCTCCTAGGATGAAAAAGGATAGCATTTATTTTTTTTTTTAAGATTTATTTATTTATTTTAGAGAGAGAGCTAGCATGAGTGGGAGGGGCAGAAGGAGAGAGAGGAAGAGTCCCAAGCAGACTCTACGCTGAGTGCAGAGCCCGATGCAGGGCTCGATCCCACAACCCTGAGATCATGATCTGAGCCAAAACCAAGAGTCAGACGCTTAACTGACTGCGCCACCCAGGCGCCCCAAGGGCAGCATTTATATGTCAGCTCCTATGCCCCAGTCAAGCATTGTCCCATGGAGGTTGGTCCCTCACACTACTAGGATCGCCCAGGTGCACATGTTAGAATGGCTACGTGGCTCCTCCAGGCTTCCCAAGAGAGAGGAGCTTGGGGGAAGAAGGCAAGAGATGCCTGGTACAACCAAGGAGAGGTACTGCCAAGTTATACCTGCAGGCAGCTGATTACCATGGCAACAGCCAGACTAAAATGCAGGCAGAGAGGATGTGAAGTAAAGCACAAGATGGGTCGGGCTCGTGGTGTCAGCTGGGGTCATGATCTCAGGGTCCTGGGGTCTTGCCCCAAGTCAGGCTCTGTGCTCCACGCTGCGTCTTCCTGGGATTCTTTCCCTCTTCCTCTCCCTCCCCCTCTGACCCTCCCCCTACATGCATGCATGTGCATACTCTTTCTTGCTCTCTCAAATTAATTAATTAATTAATTAAAAGAGATAGAGATGGAGAGAGGCAATCTAGTTAATAAAGTTAGATGAATGGAACATTTTCAAAATAAATATAAATTTAATATAAATATAAAAGTACTCTTCTGGACACTTTTACACTTAGAAGCTCTTTTGATGCTTGCTGAAAATATGGGAAGTAGGTATCATCCCCATTCCATAGATTAGGAAGGCAAATTTCAGAGAAGTTATGCTCTCAGGATTAAGCACTAGCAAGTAGATCAGCGAAGGCTCAGATTCAGGAACATCTGACGCTAAACCAGCTACATCCAACTACATACTCCAAACACTCAGTATTTTGGATTTTAACTTTCATCCAATCTATCAACTTCATTATTTTAACCAACAAATGGGCTTGAATATTTTTTGCGTGTGTTTGGCTGGTTGGTTTTATTTTAACTTTTGTGAAAGTTTCAGACTTTCTTTCCAATTAGTTGGCGATTGATGCTACGTCGCCAAGATGCAAATGAATATATAAGCATGGTAGGAGTGGCTAAGCTGATATAAGCTAACCCCACCCTTGGCAAAACAAGTAGGAATCTGCATACAACGTAGGTATAAAAATGTAATGCCGAAGTGGGCTCAAAACTAAGAAGGTGAAATCTTCAACTGCCAAATAGAATGAAAAAAAATAAAAATAGGATGGAAAATCAAGCTGACTCCATGGAGAATCACTTGGTTTCTTCCCCAGATTATAGGTCTCAGTGGCTTGGGTTCTAATTCCTATGTGGGGGCAGGGAACATGTGTTCAGACCTGAGAAAAGTCAGCAACTAAAACCAAACTCTGTGCATAAAGTCCAGAGATTCAAAAAACTGCCTCATCCTTTAATAGGAAATAGCTGAATTCCATCTACCTTCCTAGGGAGGCTATAGGGAGTTTACTGTCTATCGAAACATTTGAAAAGAAAATTACCTATTAAATATCCAAATCTCAGACAAGTTCCTCATAACACTGTTAAATTAAATTATATTATTTGAAAAATAGAGGAACTACAAGCCAAATGTTTAATGTACAAACTTTTGCCAGTCAGAGGACCCCCTGAATGGCATCAAACTGAAAAATATATATATAACCACTCCAGGGTGGAAAATTTGCAACCCATGGCACAAAGACTTCCCACAGAAGTAAGTCATCCCTGACTGATATAAACTGACAATACAGAATTGCCAAAGTAGGAGAAAAATGAACCACACTGAGGATTAGTCAGCAAATCTATCTTTAGGGAGATCTGGCTCCTAGGAACTGCATAGAATGGAAGAAGAAAGAGAATGTGGAATAGGTAGATTTAAAATGACCAGTTAATAGCTTCAAAAGAGAACAGATCAGTATGAAAAAGGAAGAGGCAGATTTGGAAAGGAGCAAATAGAACTTCTAGAAAAGGAAAGTGGAAAGGAAAAATTTTAAGTATTTAAAGCTCAGTGGATGCCTTCAACAGAATTAGGAAAAAAAAAAAAGTTGTAGTGATAGTTGGTGAACTGGAAGATAGATTTAAAGAAATCACCAGAATGCACTAAAAAATAGAGGGATGGAAAATATGAAAGGTAGATTAAGAGCCACAGAGGATAACATACAAGAATTAACAATGAACGAACATGTCTTTGGAGTTCCACAAGGCAAGAATGGGGGGGAGGGGGGAGCAATACTCCAAGAATTTGCAATTGAACATTTTCTAGAATTAATGTGAGTTTTTAGATTGAAGTTCCAACATCCAGAAAAACTTTTCAAAAGAGAAAAACCCTTACAAAAATCAGAAAAAAGGAAAACTACGTGAATCTGATTAATAAACAGTACAGTCTTCTCATCAACAATAGCAGATGCCAAAAGACCATGGAATAATAGTTTTAAAGGGCTGAGGATAAACAATTCTTAGCATAGGATTCTGCATCCAGATGAGCTATTTTTAAGAATGAAGGGAACAATGGGGCGCCTGGGTGGCTCAGTCGTTAAGTGTCTGCCTTCAGCTCAGGTCATGATCCCAGGGTCCTGGGATCGAGTCCCACATCGGGCTCCCTGCTCAGCAGGAAGCCTGCTTCTCCCTCTCCCACTCCCTCTGCTTGTGTTCCTGCTCTCACTGTCTCTCTCTCTGTCAAATAAATAAATAAAATCTTTAAAAAAACAAAAAAACAATAAGTCCTTCCTGTGGCTTATGTTGAAAGAACAGTTTTCAATTTCATAGATGTTCATTTTTATACAGATATGAAGCCTACTTTCTAGATTCTAATCTCTAAAGAGAATTTCTATGATCGACACAAGTAAGTGGTAAACCAAAATCATGGATGTTTTCCAAGGATTCTAAGTACGTCTGTATGCTATTAGAAAATTTGTTTGCCATCCAAACCAGGTCCATGCTGCAAAGTTTCTAACATGCAAATTACTCTAAGACGTAGAGGCTTAAAGCAATGATAACACTTATTTTGCTCAAAACTCTGTAACTGGGCAGGGCTAACTGGAAATAGCTTGTCTCTGCCTCACTGTCAGCCAGTGGCTTGAAGACTGGGGGCTGGAGTCAACTGAAGGTTCATTTACTCATGTCCAGTGGTCGAGAATAACCATTGGCTAAGACTTCAGCGGAGGCTTTGGGCTGAAACATTTACATATGGCCTCCCCTTGCTGCCTGGGCTTCCTCATAACATGGTGGCTGGGTCCAATGACCAGAATCTCAAGAAAGCCAGGCTCACATTGCCTTTTATGACCTAGTTTTTGAAGTCCTATAACATCATTTTCCCCACATTCTATTGGTCAAGGTAATCACGAAGTTCAGGGACCAGAAATATTACAATGTCCATTTTCAGAAAATACAACATAGACAGACATACAGAGTTTTGTGGCCATACAATCCTCCCCAACTTAACAATTTTATGAAAAGACATCTGTGGATGTGTGTGTGTGTGTGTGTCCTCAAAGCTGCCCTGAGTTAACCATGGTTTTCAGTTACTGTTATGTTTTCTTTTTAATTTTAAATTAAAATTTCACAGCTAGTCCATAATTATCAATTTAGTTTGCTGTAGGTTATTTGCTTCACTTACATTAATCATGCTTTTTTATATCAATGTTTTGGTATGTAGTTTTATAATAATTAGAAATTAAGATGTGTACGTGATATTTCCAGTATGAAGCATCAATAACTGTATGGATATTCACCCCCAATATACTCCATAATGAATTATGTGCTGCCCAAGAATTCACGCTCTTTAAATAACCTGCATTATACTCTCAACTGTAATTAAAGGACTTTAAATTTCCTTAATATTAATAAGCATTTTATAAAGTAAATGTATAAGCTCATCCTGAAACTTATTTATTTAGCTCTTTGTGTAATTACCAGAGTGAGTTATTTTCTTATTTGAAAGTGGGAATGGGAGGGAGTAGAACAACAGTATTTTTCCTCCACAAGAAGTTCAACAATGTCCCTTGAACTAATCTAAAGTTGTATAACTCATTCCTTCATTCACTCATTTATTCATTCAAGACAGCAATGTGTTGAGGAAGGTGAAAGACGAGAACCAAGGATGACCTCAAGGTTTCAGGCTTGGGCAGCTGAGTGAACAGTGGTGTTTTTCCTAAGATGGGAAAACAGCAGGAGAGGCAGATATTAACGTCTCCAGGACTCTGACCTCATTTGTATAATGGGAATTACCTGTGTGTTCCGCCAATCCTCCTAGCAGGGTCTCATTTAAATCTCAGGATCTCTTTGCGCTGATGGTGCCAACACCTATAGTTTAGATGAGTCTATCTCTCTATACTGGCTTTGTGTTATCAACAGCTAAGAGACTCCCTTCACCAATCAGTGGTACAACCAGGGAATCATAAAGACAGCATGGAGAACACCACTGATTCTCCACTTAATCCAACAAGAATAAAACATTTAAAAACACTTATACACGACAGCGTGTACTACTGCTAGATTTTGTGAATGGGACATGCAATCTTACTTCATTTTGCAATAGTAAGAATGGGCTACACTGATCCAACCTCTTGTCCACCAATTCAACAGAAGGATGCAAAAATATTGTAAATCAGAGAAGGAAAGGGAATGGTTGATGGTAACTTGACAGCACTGGACCTGTGTCCTTAGGCTCCCAAGCACCTACCTTCAACCTGCAAAAGAAATCACGAAGAAAAGAGTTCAAATTCCTATACAAACATGTGTGTTCCTGACGTCCACCTTCCCACCTGCTTACCTTAAGACCTCAGTCCACCAATTCCATTAATTCCATCAAATCCATTGATTCTACCTTTTTTGTTGTTGTTGTTATCTATCACTTTTCTCGAGTCCTCACTTTGCTCTTTACACAGTTTAGGTTCTGTATGTCCCTCGTTCTAACGGCCCCTTTAAATACACCTCTGCTGCTCACCCCTCACGGCAAGATGATCAACTGGCCGACCCCATCCCTCATTGAAGCCAACCACTCACCTCCTCTGTGCCCCCACTCAGGAAGCCGAACTCCGCTGGAAGAGAAATCCTACAATCATGCTAACTGGTCTCCCTTTAAACCTGTGACCACAGCTCTCAAACCAGTGCTCCCCACTGGCCAACAACCATGCCCTATTACCCTAGTAATCTCACTTTCTCACTTCCTCAGATGCTATCCCAACTTCTCTGTTGTCAAACCTCCAAGACACCTCTCATCCAGCTGGGCTGAGAGCATCGTCTTGTTCTTCTTCGAAAAAATAGGAATGATCAGAGGAGAATGATTTCCCTCTCCTGTTATCAAATCCAGCTGTCTCCTGGCATTCATGCCCAAATACTCTGCCTTTTATCCAGTTACATGGGATGAATTGTCCCTGAGCCTGTCAAAAGCCACTTGAGCTCTACATTCTCTCCTTTTTCACCCATACGGGGACCTTATTACTACAATTATCCCTTATCTTTCTATAACTTCAATGGATTCCTCTATTCTGAATCAAAGAAATGTGCCCTATCCAGAGGCCACTTTGCCCTCTAATTCCTAGAAGGCCCATTCTCAGCTCCCCTTCATGGTAAAATTGATCAAAAATATTTTCTAAACTTACTGGATCTTCTTCCTCATCTCTCATTCTCCCTTAAGTCCATGAAAAGGATCTTCATGTAACTTAGTCCTATCCCATTTTTTAGGCAAAGAAACTGAGACCCATTTATACTTCCCTGTGTAAGATTCCCACAGCTCATCCATGGTAAAGTCAAGACCAGAACTCTTATCTCTGAACTTCTGTTCCTTTCAGGATGTTCCCCCCCACACACCTTTGATCTCACCGCTTAGCCTATTGACTTTACTTTATTCAGAGCTGTCCAGCTCACATTTCCCTGAAACAGACCCAGGAAAGCGAGTCACTCATGTCTTCAGCTCTCTCCCAGTCCATGCCCAAGTTGAGTCTTCCCATCACCTCTGCAAGGGTTCAACAGGTATCTGTGCACTCGAGAGAGGCAGAAGTGTGAGTGTGCCAATCACATGATCTTCAACATCCCTTGTTTCCCCAAACTCAAATTGAGTAAATCATATCAGCAATTTAACTCTTAATCAAGAGGCCCTTGAGTCTGACTTCGGAGACTTACTTTTATGGCTCCTCATGTGTCAGGTATGAAAATGAAGAATGTCTTACTTGCTCCACAGTGATGCTCACACGCAGTAAATCACAGAGGCTTGGCAGTGAGATGAGACTATATTTCAGGAAGCCAAATGCGAAGGGAGGGATGTGGTGCAGCCAAGGCAGGGGGGGAGCAGGAGGCAAAGCCCAGAAGCTCAGGTGTTTGGGAAGCATGTATTCTGGAAACCAGGCTGACGCTAAGCAAGGAGGAGGTGCTCCACTCTGGTTCTTTCATAGTACCAGGACTCAAGAAATGGAAACAGCTTCCACAAACCAACTGAAGAAGAGAGGCTTCAATTCCACCAACCAGAGGAAGGAATCCAGCCAATTCCTGCCTTTTCAGTCTGCTAGGGCCCCATTTACTCTGTTATTCTTCAAACAGTTGGGATTACCTTGTCCAGTGAAGCACCTGTTCCAGGTGTACCCGAAGATGATGTCCTCTGACACTTGCACTCTTTGCCCTCTTTGTCCCTCTGCTTTCAGCCTCCACCCCTAGTTTGCATTAGCAGCTTCTGGCCTCATTTTATTTTGGTTACCAGGATAAGTAACCTTCTTTCTGGTGATTGGCTTCACGCTCAACCCTGAAAGCCCTTCTGATTTGCTTGATCAACCCAAAAAAATCCTCTGTCTTTTCTAGTTCTTCCATTTCTCCTTGACTTTGTCAGAATTGGGGAGTGGAGGGAGAGAGGAGTCCCTACAGAAGAGGGGATCCTGGCAGCTTAGTCCTACAAAACAGCGAACTTTTTCTGTTAAGGGTCAGGTAGTCATTATTTCAGGCTTTGTGAGCCATACGGTCTCTGTCTCAGCTACTCAACTCTGCCACTGTAGCTCCAAGGCGGCCATAGACAATATGTAAATGAACGGGTATGGCTATGTTCCAATAAAACTTTATTTATCAAATTAGATTTGTTCCACAGACCTTAGTTCACTGACCCCTGATGTAAATGCTTACTTAGCACATTGCTCAGTGCAGAGTAGAAAACTGTTATCTGGGGGCGCCTGGGTGGCTCAGTCGTTAAGCGTCTGCCTTCGGCTCAGGTCATGATTCCAGGTCCTGGGATCGAGCCCCACATCAGGCTCCCTGCTCCGCGGGAAGCCTGCTTCTCCCTCTCCCACTCCCCCTGCTTGTGTTCCCTCTCTCGCTGTGTCTCTCTCTCTGTCAAATAAATAAATAAAATCTTTAAAAAAAAAAAACTGTTATCTGTCTGTATCTTTCTTTCTCTGTAGCCCTATCATTATCCAAATGACTGTATAGGCATGTAACCCTTAGACAGGTAAGTTGCCTGTAAGTCTAAAGTTACCAACTCACCAAGAGACAACAGGAAGGCAAAAGTAGACACAGCGCTCTGTCTTCCAGCAACCACACTGCTTTTAGCACCCTAAAAGACTCCTAGAATTCCCTGTTGATGAAGCAAAACTAAGTTTATCAACCTATTGCAATCAGAGATACCATCAACTTGACAGAGCCTCGGAAGCAAGCAGAAGGAAGAAATTAGAGGCAGATGTTTATAAGGTTTGGAGGCCTAGCTAAAGTGACTTGAGGAGGGTCTTTCAATGCAGGGATCTGATTGGCACTGTGCAAAATTCATTTTGTAACCGTGTAGGAGTGATGGACACAGCAAAGTGAGGGTCTTGAAGCAAGTCTGGATAAGTGTACGGTTATTTGATCATTGAGCTATTTGCCCAGATTAGCAAACTATTGCCCAAATAAATTGGTTTTGAGAAACTTTCTGCTCCAAACAGTGAAGTTATTTATTGGTTTATAGTCTTATCTTTCTGGGCAAGAGTTTCCTGGAACAATTTAATGAAGTCATATTGACACACAGGTAATCTCAGTTCTCAGTCCTGATAGTTGAGCTCTGTGTATATAGGTGATCTCAGTCCTCAACAGGGAACCAGAGCACAGCCCTGCCCCCATGGTAGCTAGGAATCCACATGTGTCCTTAAGAACATAGCATGGGTTGATATCACCTTTATGTTTACCAGGCTTTGAACAAACCAGGCTTATCGATATACAGAGAATACAGTGAAGCTGTCTCAGGAACAACCATCCTCCATTTGCCTAAGATGCAGGCCCGGCATTCTGAAGACAAGTGCTACCCTTGAGCACCCTGCAACATCCCCAGCCTTGATCCAGGACATGCAGAATATTTCCATGAATACTTGAAAGGCAGCCTGTGCTAAGTTCTTTAAAGATACATGCCTTCAGACACCATCATGAAGAGAAGCCTGGTAATCCTGAGCAATAGAACTCTTGTAAGCGCTAACACTTGACACTAAAGTAGGTGGAGCCTTGGGATTTCCATTCACTGTGTCTTTTTGGTTGCCTCTGGCCCCAGCTATTAAATGGCAATGCTGGAATATAAAAGTTTAACCATGAATGTATTTGGAAAATATCCAGATGAGTATGCATAGTTTGTTAAGAATCAATAAGATAATGAATCATAACTCTGCCACTTATCTTTAAATTGGCTCTCCCTTCTTGGTCTTGTTATAATTTCTTCATGCCTTATTCTCCCTTTTAAAGGTCAACAGATGGAAGCAGGATGAGTAGAGAAGGAAGATCAAACCTATCTAAGCCTGCATTGAAGGAATACTAAGATGCTCTTGACACCTCAAACTCTGAATGCATTTTCTTCCAAAAATCTGAGTAATGATAGTGTTATGACTAATAATAGTTATTGGAATAATTGGGGAAATTCAAGTCTAGAATATGAATTAATATTTCTTTCTTGGGTGTGATAATGGTACTGTGGTTATGCAAGAGGATTTAATTACTCCTAGGAAATATATGCTGATTTACTGATTGATTAAGTTGCATTATGTCTACAACTTCATATCTCACTTTCGGCAAAGCAAACAAAAAGAAATATTTTATTTAAAAATATGTAGCAAATGCAATAAAATAATATCAATTGTTGCATTTAGGTAAAGAATATAGCATATAAGTGATTACTGAACTATTTTTCCAACTCTTGTAAATTTAAGATGTTTCAAATACAAAGTTGGAAACAAATAATGGTCATAGGCATTGCCGTAGGAAGAAGGAGTCTGCCATGAATGGGTCTTCTTTCCTCCTACCAAGAAGTTGGACGTAAGATTAAACACTAAGAGTTAAGCTATGAAGTCATCCAGAGTAAATCGGAGAAGAGCTTTGCAAAATCACATTATTTTTTTTCAGATTTTATTTTTAAGTAATCTCCACACCCAACATGGGGCTTAAACTCACAACTCTGAGATCAAGAGTCACATGCTCCACTGACTGAGCCAGCCAGGTGCCCTACAAAATCTTATTGAACGAAGTGGCTCTCAGCCCCAAGTAAGACTAGACTGAAGATCTTAACAACTCTAAACACAGAATAAGGTCATTTATGGAAGTGCAGATAAGAAAGAAACAGAAAAACAAATGCTGGCAGGGCCCACCCAAGCTCTGTCCAGACGACAGGACACCTTGTCAGATGGGCTTTGAAAGTGACAGTCCCACTGGCAAGGAAGTCCCCTATTACAGACATGGATTCAGCAAGCTGACAGGCCCTGAGACTATTAAACTTCCCAAATCACATAATTAAAAACCTCTTTGCTTATATTCCATGCTCAATAGGAAGCCTCCTGATTATTATGTGGCTTCCCACAGAGCTTGCCTCCAGGGACAGAATGTGCTGCAGGAGGTCTTAAGTGCCCATCCCTCAACGGTTACATTTCTCATGATAGATTTTAAAATTGGCATCCTGATTTTACACATCAGGCTGTGCTCTCTGAATAAGTCCTTCCCTGCGAGATGGATCCACAAATGATGTGCAAATAAATTAGAATTCTGAACATGTGAGACTGAAAATAGATTTCTTGTATTAAAGTATAATTGACATACAATATTATGTTAGCTTCACGGATACAACATAGTGATTCAACATTTGTATACATTGCAAACTGATCACCACAATAAGTCTAGTTACCATGTCTCACCATATCTACTGCAAGGTTGTTATTCAGAAGGGGAGAGATTTAAAGTTTGCCAGACAAGCGAAAGCAAATGGAGTTCATCACCATTAAACTGGTCTGACAAAAAATATTAAAGTGACCTCTTTAAGCTGAAAAGAAATGACATTAATTAATGATAGGAAACATGAAAGTAAAAATCTCACTGGAAAAGGTAGATACATAGTAAAGATAGTGGATTAATCACTTACAAAGCTGTTTGTTTAGACAAAAGTAGTAAAATTAACTAAAACTATAGCAATTAGTTTTATATGTAAAATAAAAAGATGTAAAATGTGACATCAAAAACAGAAAAGAGGGGCGCCTGGGTGGCTCAGTCATTAGGTGTCTGCCTTCAGCTCAGGTCATGATCCCAGGGTCCTGGGTTCGAGCCCCACATCGGGCTCCCTGCTCAGCGGGAAGCCTGCTTCTCCCTCTCCCACTCCCCCTGCTTGTGTTCCCTCTCTCGCTGTGTCTCTCTCTGTCAAATAAATAAAATCTTAAAAAAAAAAAAAACAGAAAAGAGGCAGTAAAAATTCAAATAAAAGTATATATATTCAAATTTAAGTTATCAACTTAAAACAAACAATTATATACATAGGGTGTTATATGTAAACTTCATAGTAACCACAAAGCAAAAACTTATGGTAAGTAAATACACAGAAGAAAATGAGAAAATAATCTAAATATAACACTAAAGAAAGTTATAAACCACAAGGGAAGAGAGCAAGAGAAAAAGAAAGGAGTAGAGAGGAACTACAAAAAAATAGCCAGAAAACAATTAACAAAGTGAAAATAATTACATACTTGTTAATAATTACTTTAAATGTAAGTGAACTAAATTGTCCAATCAAACGACATCACGTGGGGCGCCTGGGTGGCTCAGTCGTTAAGCGTCTGCCTTTGGCTCAGGTCATAATCCCAGGGTCCTGGGATCGAGCCCTGCATCGGGCTCCCTGCTCGGCGGGAAGCCTGCTTCTCCCTCTCCCACTCCCCCTGCTTGTGTTCCTTCTCTCTCTGTGTCTCTCTCTCTGTCAAAAGACATAGCGTGGCTGAATGGATTAAAAAACCAGACTCCTCTGTATGCTGCCTACAAAAGACTCACTTCAGAAGTAAAGACACACATGGACTGAAAGTAAACGGATGGAAAAAAATATTTCATGCAAATAGAAACAAAAAGAAAGTTGGTATAGCTATACTCATACAGATGAAACAGACTTTAAAACAAATACTGTAATAAAAGACAAAAACATAATGATAAAGGGGCCAATCCAACAAGAAGATATACCATTTGTAAACACCCAAGACAGGAGCACCTAAACATATAAAGCAAACATTAACAGACCAAAGGGGAAAATCGACAGCAATACAATGAAAGTAGGGGACTTTAACACCCCACTTACATCAATGGACAGATCATCCAGACAGAAAGTCAATAAGAAAACATCAGCCTTAAATGACACATTAGACCAGATGGACTTAAGAGATATATACAGAACATTCCATCCAAAAGCAGCAGAATATATATTCTTCTCAAGTGCACATGAAACATTCTCCAGAATAGATGCCGCATCAGACCACAAAAGAAGTCTCAATAAATACAAAAAGACTGAAATCACATCAGCGCTGTGGATTGTGTAAGACTGATGAATCACAGACCTGTACCTCTGAAACAAATAATACATTATATGTTAAAAAAAAAA
>NC_138373.1:9993852-10014196 GCF_054177405.1 Leptonychotes weddellii | reverse complement strand
CAAAGGAGAAATTTAAAAAGAAAATTAGAGACAAATGAAAATAGAAATACCAAAATCTGTATGATGCAGCAAAAGAGGTTATAAGAGGGAGGTTCATAGTAATAGAAACCTACCTCAAGAAACAAGAAAAATCTCAAATAAACTATCTAACTTTATACCTAAAGGAACTAGAAAAAGAAGAATGAATGAAACCCAAAGTTAGTATAAGGAAGGAAATAATAAAGAGCAGAGCAGAAATAAATGAGATATAGACTAAAATGGCAATGGAAAAAAATTAGATCAATGAAACTAAGAGCTAGTTTTTTGGAAGATAAACAAAACTGACAAAACTTGAGCTAGACTCACAAAAAAATAGAAAGAGGGCTCAAATAAATATGATCAGAAACTGGAGGGTATTATGCTAAGTGAAATAAGTCAAGCAGAGAAAGACAATTATCATATGGTTTTACTCATATGTGGAACATAAGGAATAGTGTGGAGGACCACAGGGAAAGGGAGGGAAAACTGAATGGGAAGAAATCAGAGAGGGAGTCAAACCATGAGAGACTCTGGACTCTGGGAAACAAACTGAGGGTTATAGAAGGGAGGGGAGGTGGGAGGATGGGGTAACCGGGTGATGGACATTAGGGAGGGCACATGTTGTGATGAGCACTGGGTGTTATACACAACTAAAGTCTATCTAGATTAAGGATACAAACATAAGAAGTAAACCTTAAAATCATCAGAAGAAAATATTGGAATCAAATTTTATGACCTACAGTAAAGAAATCTTTCTATAAACTATTTTCTTAACAGAAAGCAATCATACATTAAATAGATCAAAATTTAAGTTTTCTTAAGTGATAAAATGATAAAAGATACTTCGGGCAAAAATTAAACACAACAGATTGGGAGAAAATGTTTGCAATCTGTATAAGCAATGAAAATGACCCTCCAGAGTTTCTGTAAATCATTAAGAAAAAGATAAACCAAACAAATACAAAAAGGGTGGGGGGGAGGGGCGCCAAGCATAAGAAAATGCAATTCACAAAGGGGGAATGACCCTGAATGAGTAGCCAATGAATGAATCAAGGTGTCCTCATTCTCATCCTCACTAGTGATCAGGGAAATGCAAATTAAAGCAAAGAGATAAAATTGCACAATGTCCAATGTTGGTGACAATGTGGTGAAATGGTTAAGTGGACACTTTCACCCTGGCTACAGAGCCTACAATAGAATACGATCCCTTGGAAAAGCAATTTGGCAAAGTCTAGCAAAATGCAAACCTCGTACTTCACTTCTAAGATTACACTAGAGAGACTTTCTCATGCCCACTCAAGGATTCTTTTTAGCAACCTTGTTCATAACAGCAGTAAGCCAGAAAGAATCTGAATGCTCATCAAAAATGGAATGTCTAGATAAATCTTGGCGTTAATCTTGGTACCCTGCGTATTACTGCTAAAAGTGCTCGCAAGAATGATCTAAATTGATATATGTTAATATGGGTAATTACCAAACCCAAAGAATGAATGAATAGGGAGAGCTACTAAACACCCAACTATGAGTGGAAAAGAGTTGCAGAAGGTATACAAAATGTGTACATTTTCATAACGCTTGCATAAACTTAAAAACATATGGAATCAATCCCTATACAGTTGATGGATAAACACAAAGTGAGAGCATACCCTCCAAAGTATGATAGTGTTTGCTTCTGGGGAAGAGGGATATTATATCAGGGAGCGGCACATATGGGACTTCAAATTTCCCTTTTGTGTTTTAAAACAGGGGCACCTGGGTGGCTCAGTCAGTTAAGGGTCTGCCTTCAGCTCAGGTCATGATGCTGGGGTCCTGGAATAGAGCCCCATATCAGGCTCCGTGCTCAGCAGGGAGTCTGCTTCTCCCTCTCCCTCTGCCTCCTGCTCATGCTCTCTCTCACTCTGTCTCAAATAAAGAAATAAAATCTTTAAAAAAAAAACAAAACATCTACAGCAATTAAGATAAAGCCTGTCTTTGTTCATTGTGGGTAGTGGGTGCATTGTTGTTATCTGTTGAATTATTTTCTATATTTTCTTAATCTTAATTCTTACAAATTTAAAAAAAAAGCAAGAAGCAACCTTTTAAAGATATGCTTGACTATTTTTAAAAATCTTTTTCTAAAGATTTGCCTCTTTTTTTTTTTTTAAGATTTTATTTATTTATTTGACAGAGAGAGATAGTGAGAGAGGGAACACAAGCAGGCAGAGTGGGAGAGGGAGAAGCAGGCTCCCCGCTGAACAGAGAGCCCGATGCAGGGCTCGATCCCAGGACCCTGGGATCATGACCTGAGCCAAAGGCAGACGCTTAACGACTGAGCCACCCAGGCGCCCCTAAAGATTTGCCTCTTAAGCTTCACCAATATAGAATAAGTACAAAGATGCCAAATAAGCAAAATCCTCCTATGACCCTCAGATGATCTGTTCAGCCTTTGTTTTATCAAAATAAATCACGTGGCTCAACTTCTCTTGTTGGGAATTCAGAAAATTGCCTGAGAAAACCTGCCTTCTCCCTCCCGCCAAAAGAGCAATTTAGTTCATTAAGTAAAAATGGGATATGTGACAGGAAACAGAATAGGTCGCAGGGATGACAAGTTAAGATGTCCTGATGAACTGTTGTTTCATCCCAGACAGCTCACTCAACTCTTGTTTTGTGTTAGAAAGGGGGTTCCGCTAAATTATTCAGGATAAAGCAGCTCAGCTTTCCAGAAAGGGCTGCACGTTGGATCCAGTCTCAGACATAATCATACATAGCGTCCCTCATGCAGGTGGCATTGTGGCCAGCATCTAGTTGGTGCCTTGACCAGGCCTGGGGTAAAAGCCTATTTAAATGCAATCAATATTCACAAGGTAAGAAGACAAGGGATGCACAGATCAGGAGAGGCTAGGTATAGATTTCCACTTACAAGTTGACACGGAGCTAAGGATTCACCCCAGATCAACAAGTGTGGGGTGAAATGTGCCCTTTGAGAGCCTGGACTTCTCACCAGGCCCAAATCCCCTGTCCACCCCCTATCACCCTACCTTACCCCTCCCCCTCCCCCCTCCCCCCTCTCTCCCATGCTCCCCAAGAGGCAACAGGCCAGGAAAAAAGATTTACTGGGGACGAGGAGATGTGGTCAATTCACACAGGTCCAGAGGGGAAAGAGCCTGTCAATGTTGAAACCGAACAAAAAATCTTTTTTAAAAAGTCAATGGCCAGAATGATTTATCTTCTCTCTGTCTCTCCCTGCAAAGAGCCAACAGTGAAATCTCTGTGGCATTTCCAAACCCTCAGAATCTTAGGTACGATTGACATGACATGGAGTAAACCCCGTGACATCTCAGGCAGTGGCTTAGGATTTAAGAATTCTAGCCCCAGCTTTGCCATTGACCATGGAGGCCCCTAACCTGGGGCATCTCTCTGGGACTCAGTCTTTCTACCCATAAAATGGAATGATAATGCTCACCTTACCTTCTCTAATGCGGTTTGAGGATCTTTCAGTCAATGTATATATTGGAAGGATTTAAAAAGATCTGAGGCAAATATAGTGCAATAAGAATTTTTAAAAAAAGAAATGTTAATTAAACACATTCTTCTTGCTTTAAAAGTCTGGAGAGTTGAAGCAAAAACAAAGACACAAAATGTGTTCTCAAAAAAAATACTCTTAAATATAAGCCACCTGACTAGCGAAGCCCTAGATCTGTGACCAAATGCTTTGATCAAGGAAGAAATTAGGGTGACTTGGGAGGGAAGGCTTGCCCAAAAACAAATAGGATCTTCTTGAGCCTGGCTTTTGATAGGTTGCAATCTTCGCTGGATAACTAAAAAAAATCCAAACTGCAACAACTAAGAACAAAATCGAAATGTAACACCCATTTTTAAATATAATTAATAAATAAATATAACTGATCAATAGAATTAAATGAATAAGTAGAATTGCTGAAAGATGTAACTGGCTGAATTGTTGTAAAGATGCTCAATAAATGTCGGTCAAGTGAATGAATGTTATAATTCAGGAATGCATCCTGATGCCGAGAACGACCTTAAAGATGACAAAGGTTGTCAGAACCTCCAATAAAGCACAGGAGGACCCATTGTCCTTACCAGATCTAAAACCACACAGAATTGCACTCAAAATAACATAACATAATTAAAAAAAAAAAAAATACCATATGCAGAGTTTAAAGCATTAAATCGGTTAGGTTTCCCACCTCTGGCCTTCACATTTCTGTTCTGTCAACAAGATCAGAGACTTCCCCTCCATAGTAGGCTGAATGGTGGCCCACAAAAAGATATATCCATGTCTTTATCCCCAAAACCTGTGAATCATATCACCTGATATGGAAAAAAAAAAAAAGAATATTATCTTAAATGCCAAGGGATGTAATTAAGTTAAGGATATAAAGAGGAAGCATTTACCCTGGATTATCTGGGTGGGCCTTTAAAGCAATCACACATATCTTTAAAAATGCAAGAAGTAGGGTGAGTTTCAAGACAGACACAGAACAGGAGGCCATGTGACTATGGGTGCAAAGAACGGAAATGATGTGGGTACAAGTCAAGGACCACCCAGAGCCACCAGAAGCTAGAAGAGGCCAAGAAGGATTCTGCCCCAGAGCCTGTGAAGAGAGCATGGCCCTACTGATGACCTGATTTGAGACTTCTCACCTACAGAACTGTGATAGAATAAACTCTGGTTATGGAAGCCATCCCATTAGTGGATCTTTGTTTTAGCAGCTGCTAGAAACTAATACACTCTCCTTTCACTAACCTGCTTTTATCCCTTCTCTGCGCTCATGAGAAAGGCCACCCACCTAGTTGCCCAGCTGCAAAGATCTCTTTGCCTTGTCCGCAGGTCAGAGACAGCTGTCTGGACGCTCACAGTCCATGGGCCCAACTCCGTCCCTGCACCTCTGACTGCCTCCAGACATGCCACACCTAGGAGACAAGTAAAGCGAGCACCTGGAATGGGTGGGGCCTGCATGTCAGACCTCTACAGATGTTTCAGTGACTCCAGCTTCCAGTCCTCCTGCTGTTTGGAATTCTGTGGAAGAGAGTGTTGGCTCTGGCTGGCTGGCTGGCAGTGTATCTGTCTATCATTCTCAGCCTGCTGTTTCTCAAGCAGAGTGTAAAACCCAGGCCTCTTACAAGACTGACACGCACAAGCACTCCAAGCAGGACAGCTTGGCAACAGCTCTCCCCGAGCATGGATGCCCACCAGGAAAAGATGCTGTGGAAATGCCTACAGGCCCCACATGACGGTGATGCGAATTGCGATTCCAGCTGTGGCCAGGGAAACAGCTTCATAAATCCCAGACTGACGCTTATTGCAGGTCTCAGGCAAATGGGGCTGAAGGCCCTGGCTACTGCCTTAAGCGACAGAACCATTCTCTCCGTACGTGCTGACCATGCGTGGGTGCACCTGTCTTGCATGGAACAAGCCCAGGCTTAGTAATTTCACAGATACAGAAACTGAGGTATGAAATATTATCTCTAGTGGTTTCTTTATTTATTATTTCATACCCACCCTTTTTCTTGATAGTCTAAAAGCATCTTAAAAGAATGGAAGAAACAGGGGAGCTTAGCTGGCTCAGTCGGTAAAGCATGCGACTTTTGATCTCAGAGTCATGAATTCAAGGCCCACGTTGGGCATAGAGCTTACTTTAAAAAATAATAATAATAAAAGAATAGGAAAAGAATGCCAAGGGTGGAGGTGAGTGGGGGAAATAATAAATAAATACAAAAATACAAATACAAAAGAGGGGGACAATGGGTATGAGGTTGAAAACATCAAAACGGCCCCCACACTCATGGTAATAAGCCAATGAGTGTCATAAATAATGTAAACAGGGAAGCCTAAGCAGTTAGCAATGTCAGGGAGATGAAAAAAAAAATACTCAGGAAAAGGATAATTTTCTTTATATTAACATGAAGTGGACACAGTCTTGTGTAATGGAGGCATCCTCAAGAGCATCTCCACCATGGTCACTACAAGGAGCACCATGGGCACTTTTCTCTCCTGACGGTCCATACAGGACCTCAGGATCTCCTCCCTCCCAGAAGAACAGACAGAGAAGATAGCCCTGTGCCCTTGGCTGAGACCCTCCAAGGAAATTGCCAGATCAAGGTTTCAGTGGTTAGAGTGACAGCCCTGCCTGCCACCTGCAGAAACTATCTGATGACTCCACACACAAGACAGCCATGCCCAATGTCACTGCCTAGCAGGTGCAGATGTGAACAGCAGAGCTCCCTGGTCTCCTAGCCAGCCACCCTCTCTGAGCCTCCCTAACTTTGGTCCATCCTCTGCAGCCTCCTTTTACAACCATTGGATGGCTTCCTGTCCAAGTTCAAAATCCTTTATAGCCCGACTTCAGCCTCTTATCTCCCATTACCCTCTGCATCTCATCCCTTACACCAGCCACACAGAACTGATCTCCTTTCAACCAGACATACCCTGCTCTTAGGTCTCAGGGCCTTTGCACATACTATTGCTTCTGCCTCAAATTCCCTTCTCTTTGACCAACCTCAAGACCAAATCCACAAAGCATCTTTTGTGCTTCCTCCCCTCTGGGTTCCCACTGCATATCATTCATGCTCTGGCACCACCCTAATCACAATATGTTATAAATTCATTGTTTGTCAAGGATGAGAGTATGTCTCATGTTTCTAGTTTCTGTAGGGAAGCCTGGCACAAGGCTCAGCACAAATCCAGTCAACAAGTACTTTTAGGTGAACTAGAATTTGAGGAGTACGTTATCACTTACAAAGGACTTCCCCACTCAGTCTCTAATGGGGCTTCAGATGGCACCTAGCTGTCCTGGTCCTGAGTCTGTCCTGGTCCTGAGACTGTCACTTTCAGATCTCGGTGACGTTTGGAGGGTCCAAACCATTCCACTGATCAATAAATGCTGAGTCTACTTTATCTCGCTATGTGTTTGTGACTGAACTAATCAATGTGGGGGATTCAAAAGCAAGATCTTGCTTCAAAAGATTTGCATTCTAGGACTCACATAAGCAAAATAGTGACAGAAAGCTACTTGGCAAATCACTTTAAAAAAGGTAGGAGCAGTGCTTTGAAAATTTCAAGTTCTGATACATCAGCAGTTGTGAAATCAATGTGTACAATTTGTGAGTCATGACTAAAATTTAGAAATAAAATGGAATGGGATGTGAGCAGATAGGACAGATAAGGTCGTATAGCATTGCATATAGCCTAGACTACACAATATCAGACCAAGAGCATCAGAGGTGGTAAGAGTTAAGTATTACATGAGTGTTTTGAGTCACAGTACAGTGTTTCTAACTAAGGGTCATGGCCAAAACATTGGAAAGCCACCGCCTTAGAACCTGGAGATAGCAGGAAATCAGGCAATGAGAGAGCTGGCCAAAGTGCCTGATACCAGAAATTTGCTCCCACACAGAATGGAGAAGAATGGAAAAAAAGAGCAAAATAGGAAGTGATGTATAATCAGAGGTTAGAAAAAGTGCCCTGATGATGAGTTATCAAAAGACATTTTAGGAATGAAATGCCTAATGTTCAATTAGAGGTTGTCTTGCAGAGGGGTACCTGGGTGGCTCAGTCATTTAAGCGCCTGTCTTTGGCTCAGGTCATGATCCCAGGGTGCTGGGATCGAAACCTGTGTTGGGCTCACTGCTCAGCAGAGAGCCTGCTTCTCCCTCTCCCTCTGCCCCTCCCCCTGCTTGTGCTCGCTCCCTCACTCACTCACTCTCACACACACAAATAAATAAAAATCTTAAAAAAAAAAAAAGAGGTATCTTGCAAAAACAAGAAAGACTTCTGAAGTCTACTAACACATACTCAGCCCCGCTTTCACCAAAATACACCCATAAGCCCATTCTGCAAACAGCAGGTGATCTCTGTTTAAACATTACCATTGATTCAGGCTAATTATACATAGAACAGAGACAGCAAGACAGCCGACAAGATGGTCCAACCCCTACATCAAGGGAGAGGAGCTACAGCCAAAGAAGAGCATAACAATGTAAGCCTTCTGGAAATTTGCACGGATCTTGCAAGGACATCATACTGCCATGGGGTACAAATGGGGCTGGTCCTCTTCTCTAGGCCTCAAGGGCCTGGAGACCCCAGTCAACACCCACGTCTTCTGTGAACGTTCACACTGTCTGGTGGTGAAGAGTGCAATCGGATTACCAGGAGAGATAGCTAAAGGACATGATGCTCAATCCAGCCAGATGTCCCTCTATCCCCTCCTCCAGAAGCCATCCAGAAGCTACCATATATCTGCAGAGATGGAGGTGACACTGTTCCTACAGCTACCCTCTCCCCATCCATCAGAGCTCTGAGGCCACACCGAACAAGTCTGGTATTATACCCTTTCCAAATCCCAAGTGCACATTCTCCGCGCCCTGCCTTTGGTCTAATCTTCTGACCCACAGGGCACAAATTCCCCAAGCTTTCCTTGGAAGACATGGCTGTTTTTCCCCCTCCTCAGCTGGTCACCTCGACCAAACACACTTTACCTCACCCATGCCTCCTCTGCATTGCTCTAGCTGTGGGTGATTGTGCGCAGTATCCAGAAACCTCAGCCATGGTTTCAGATGCTGTATTTGTATTAAGGCAGTCTGAGTTCCCAGGAATAATTGCGGTTGTTGGCAATCACTGAGTTTGTCTAATTAAGCCTGGAGAAAGTAAAAAATGTATGCATATCTTGTCCAGCTGCCCCATGGCTTTCAAAGCACGAGTACTTCTTGCTAATTCAATATAAAGAGTCTGTGTTTCCTCGACAGATCCTGACAACAGAAAATGTGATTTCCTGCAGCTTATTCATATAACAAAGTTCCACCACAACAAAACAATTCAATGTTCCTGTGGTTATAATAGTGTTGTTGCTATTTTCACCCAATAACCAGTCTCATGGAACTTTCTCCTTGGTCTACATTTTCGAAATCGTGATAATGATTGCCATTCAGCTTTGCGTAACAGAAAGAGAATGGGGAATAAGTGTGGCTGCCTGGGCTCAGTGCCTAGCTCCATCATTAACCAGCTTTATGAACTTTACAAGTGACTTGCCCTTGACCTTGATCTCTCAGTGCCTCAGTTTCATCAACTCTGAGGGGAGGACGATAAAAGAAACCATTAGCAGTTGTGAGGGTCACAGTGCAATGGTGTTCAGTACAGGATGAGTGTCCCATAAGCAGAATGGCAAGTGAATCTATTGCCCAAGTTGGGATGATGTGGAGAATGAAAGAGAACACCATTAGAAGTTACGTGGAGACGTGGGATCAACTGGGATGTATGGTCTACCTATCAACATGCATCCGCCATGATGATGGTGATGACATTCTCCATACCTGAGCCTTCATTTCTCAGTCTACTAAAGATTGGTAATGATATCTGTGCTTTAGGGTTTTCAAGAGGATTAAAGAAAATCTACATTAAGTGCCTGGCACAGAGTAGTCAATCAATAAACAGCAACTAAATATTATTTTTATGGCTACCAGCCCAAAATTCATTTCCTTCCTGATGTGCCCCTTCTGACTATCCTGTGCCCCAGTGGCTTGATATACAAGTATAAACAGTTAATAACTGAAGAGAATGGAACATTGTGCGGTGAGAGTCAATCTGACTCCCTTCTTGGCTCCAGCTGATGAATATAAACGATTTGAAAATTAAAAAGCCATTAGGCTATTAAAAATAGCTTCTAAGAACAATCTCTCAATAAATTATTTTCATGCTTAAAAACTCAACTGGAAAGAATATAAATGCTAATACAGGCCATCTGAAAAGTCAATAGCCAGATATAACGGTCAATTTCTCTAATATTATTGTCTAATTAAGCAATTTTGCTTCAGTCAAGATTGCATTTCACTGAGTCACTGTAGTCTAAAAGTGATGTAGAACCGATTTCTTTCAAGCCAAGGAGAAAAGAAATAAAACTTGAGTCCAAGAAGGAACAGATTCTGATTTATGTTCTGTGCTCAACTGGCTGACTTTCCAAAGTACAAAGCAAGAGCTAAAAGGAGCCTGCCAAATGGGCCAGGTGCTCAGCTAGAGACTCAGATACCTGGGCTCCAGAAGGTAACAGCCCACTGCAGGTGATGGGAGATGCTGTCTTCATGGCCTCACCTACAGAAGCAAGGGGTACTGGGTAGTCTCTCTCTTCAGTGAAGGGGAGTTTCACTCTTCAGGCTTTGGGGGGCTTTTAAAAATCCCAGTGCCCAAACCACTCCCCAGACCAATCAATTCAGAATCACTGGGAGTGGGACACCAGCTGCAGTATTTTTTAAAGCTCTCCAGGAGATTCCAATGTGTACTCAAGGTGAAGAACCCCTATTCTGGATGGTTCCTGAAGCATCTATAAGCACCAGCCAGGTGGTCTAAGATTCCTTAGAAACACCTTTCCAGTTCAGGGCCTCAGTTCTCCCCATATGTCCACTGACACCACGGAGGATCCTGGGGGAATCCACCCAGGAAGAAAACTGCAACATGAAAGATGGATATTCCTGGTGCTGACAGCAAAATTCACTTGGGAAAGATGATTCATTTTACACATCAACCTCACTAGACCACAGAGTGCAAAAATATTTAGTCAAACGTTACTCTGGGTGTTTCTGGGAAGGTGTTTTTAGATGAGATTAATGTTGAAATCAGTAGACTGAGTAAAGCAGATTGTCCTTCCTAATGTGGATGGGCCTTGCCCAATCAGTTGAAGGCCTACATAGACCAGAAATGCTGACCCTCCCCCAGGAAAAGAAGAATTTCCCATGCCTGAGTGCCTTTGAACTGGGACTTCGGCTTTTTCCTGATTTTGAACTTGAACTATCAACTCTACTTGGAACTCAAGCCTGCTAGCTTTCAGACTGGAATTATACCACCAGCTCTCCTGGAGTTTTAGTTTACCTACTAACCCTGCAGATCTTGGGACTTTTCAGCCTCCACGATGACTTGAACCAATTCCTTATAATGAGTCTCTTTACAGAGATGGAGATAAATAGGTAGGTAGATAGATAGATAGATAGATAGATAGATAGATAGATAGATAGTTAGATAGATAGAATCATATACACATACATCTTATTGGGTCTATTTCCCTGGAGAATGCTGACTGATACAGTGAATTTGCTCCTTGTTGCTATTCCCCCAAGTATTCACCTCCCTAAAAACTGCAGCCTGCCCCTGAACCAGTGGTATAACTAGCAATGCAGGTGTGAAAAGAAGCTTCCAACATGGCCCCCAATGATCCCCAACTGCTGGTGTTCATGCCCTTGGGTTGTTCCCTCCCACACTGTATCAGAGATGTTTCGTGTGACCAAAAGCATAAGGCAGACCCAATGGTGTGTCACTTCCTAGGCCAGGTCCTAAAAGGCATTGTGGCTTCAACTTTGCTCTCTCTTGGATTGGTCACTCTAGAAGAAGCCAGCTGCCCTGTTGTGAGGACATGCAAGCAGCCCCACAAGAGATGTGTGTGGCTAGTAATCAAGACCTCTGTTCAACAGACAGCAAGGAGGTGAGGCCTCCTGCTAAGAGCCAGTTAAGCCTTCAGATGACCAGGATGAATAGCATCGGCTTCTCTCCCACTCTCCAAGCTCACCTCCCACAGCAAAGAATGCTGTCATCAGTCTCCTTACAAGATGTCTTGAGTTCATCCGTGTCTCTCCTCCCACATTCATGCCCTGGTTATGTTTCAGTGGGTCTACTTCCAACTCGTCTCCCTGCCTCCACTTTTATGCCCCTCCCAGCTGTTCTCCACACAGCAGCCAGAGGGAATTTTCTAGAACAGAGATTATATCAAAGGTTCCCAAACTTTCTCAGTCCACGTCAATCTCAGTGACCCACTAAGTTTTTTGACAGCATCCCTAGTGCAAAAAGAACACCTAAGAGTCCTGTTTGGTTAGAGTCAAACAAAATATTTATGTCCTAAGAAGGTAGTAGTTATCTGAAAAAATAACACACATAATTTGAAAGAAAAAATTAATATTTTTGTATCGTTCCTAAATAACCACAGTCACTCCCTAGTGGTATGTGTGCACCTGTTGCGCACTGCACAACCTTAGAATCCTCAGACCCTAGAATCAGCTTAGATCTTGCCATCTTCATTTCCTGTTTCGTGTTGATTTGGGCTTTTTATCACAGCAACTAGCTACCCTGATGATAGGGTTACATGTGGTCCCCTGGATTTAATCACACTACCCAATTCTATAGTGAATAATATTTACATAATCATACTATTGCAAATGCTGCCTGTGAATTCCCAGGGTATTTTTATCAGCCTTTGGTCAAAGCCTAGAAGACTTTTCTATGGTTTCAGCAGAGAATATAAGTGCTATACACCCACAAATGCTGAAGTGATGTCGGGGGAAGGGTAGGACAGGGCAGCAGAACCAACTACCTAAATTGATGGATCAAAAATTCTTGCAGAGTATTTCATTCAGGCTGATGTTGGAAACCAACAGATAACTAAAAGCTGAAAGTCAGCTGGGTCTGCAGTTTGAGCCTAAAAATGGAGGTGGGTAAGTAAAATTTTCAAAATTCAAAATTTTCAAAATCTTACTTCAAAAAAAGTAAGATTTTCACTTTTGGGTTCTGTACCCTCTTCCTGTTTATATCTGTCGAAACCACTTTTAACCACATGAATGTTACTTTTATAAGGAAAACAAAATATTGTCTCTCCATTCAGTTAGGGTTTTAATACCCCCTTTTCTACAAGTCTGCCTTCTATCCATCCTCCCTCCTGACAAACCAACTTAGTGTGACTTTTTTTTAAGATTTTATTTATTTATTTGAGAGAGAGAGCATGAGCAGGGGGAGGGCAGAGGGAGAAGCAGGCTCCCCACCAAGCAAGGAATCCAACCCAACGCGGGGCTGGATCCCAGGACCCTAAGAGCATGACCTGAGCTGAAGGCAGACGCTTAAGCGACGGAGCCCAGGTGCCCCTAGTGTGACTTTTTACTTCTGTCAGGCATGGTGTTTTACTGCAAGATTTCACTAATATCCAGTAGCACATTACTTGTCCTTTTCAGGTAAATTTCTCATATGTTTCCTCCATCCAGCACTCTGCAAATACCAGTTCATCCAACCCATAGATCCTAGGAAACAGACTATGTTAAGTCTTGTTTTTATGTACATCCTGTCTCTGTGCACAAGTTAGGGCCACCCAGAGAAGACACTCTATAACCAATTGTTTTCTGACCCCCAAGTCCATTTTGCTACAAAAATGAGAGGCTGAATATTAGCCTCAAGAGAATGGGGCATTTACTTGTCTTCTTCACTGGATTAGATTCTCCTTGAGGGCTGTGCTTGATTTTTATACATTCTCAAGTTATTGGAGACTGAGAGATACCGACAGACAAAACTACTCAGTACATGAGTGGAATGGACAAACTGGTGAATGAGTGAGGTCAGCAGGTTGGAGGGAGAGTCCTCTAGAATCAAAATTCCAGGTCCTGCAGAAATTATGGTAATAAGCTTCCTCTGAATTCTATTTTTCATTAACCTTTACATTAAACACTTAACTATTTTGTCTGTACCTACCATGTGTTCAAAACCTACAGTATTTGAAAGAGATGTTTGCTAGAGACCTTCGTACATGTATCAAAAGTCCTCCTCTGGATCTGAGTTTGTCTAGAGAAGAAGAAAGTTCTAGATTTCTTTTCTTTTTTTGTTTTTTTCAACTTGCCTCAGTAATGACACCTAAAATTTCAGGAGCAGCCAGGATATCTCTCTCTCTCTCTCATGCACACACAAGCACGAGAGCCCATGTGCGTGTGTGCATGCACACACACACACACACACATACAACCCATCTTTCAGCCTCTTGAATCCCATTGAAAATCCTGAGGATCTGTGAGACTTTATGAAAGATCCCCTTTATGTGACACATCTTTAAGATCTTCTTTGAGATGGCCCCCAACCCTTGAAATACTTCAGGTTGAAAGCTGTTACCTGTGTTGAGTGGAGCACTGTCTACCTCTCAAAGGCCTTTTGACTCTCCAAGGAGTATTCACATTGCCTTAGGAGCTAAGAAAACCTCCAATTACTGGTAAATGCTATTAGAAGATGACAAGATGATGAAAATATACCAGTAGCTATTACTATATTATCCCAAATATATTTCCCCTGCCAGTCCCAAGGCTTGCAAACAACATCCCATCCTGTGTCTGTCAGATATTGCCTTTCATATTTGCCTCAGCAAAAGGACCAGTAGGCAGGTCACCGGCTGCCATCATTTATCAAACATCTACACATGTCAGAAGCTGTACTACACATATGTAAAGAACCTAAGACAGTGATCAAACAGTAAATGTCGCCCAAGGACCAGGGATTACCCCTTTGGAGAGTCTATGGATGGGCAGGAGAACCCAGCGTTGCTGTCAGATGGCCAGGCACTCACTGGAGGCTCTGCCCACCTCCTCGTCTTCCACACTGGAAGAATCAGGTGTGGGATGTCCAGCATCTGTTCATAATCTTGAGCTGGAGGACAGGATTGCAGGTGTGGGGGGAGGAAGCCTCCTCCAGCCAGGTGAGCAGACATGCATGTACTTGGAAGAAAGATGAATGAGGTTCAGCTCTTTTCCAATGCAGGGTTAAGCAATGACGTCCAATTCATACAGATCCATGTACCACAAGGGATCGGAAATTCCCACTCTAGTTAACTCGTTCCCAAGCCCCATCGTCTGCATTAGTGGGACCACACTGTTCACCTCACAAGGTGCTCCAAATGGCCACACCTTGACCAGCAGAGAGGACCCTCCATGCCTGGCAGCCCCCATGCTCTTTCCCCCTTCAGTCTTCTTCCCCAAAATTCCCCATGTCCTCATCTGCTGGGGATGCCATCATTTCTACTCTGTTGGATAGCGAGAAAAGAACATTTGAGCCCTGGGAGAAGGGAAGAGGGAGGCAGAGGAGAACCTCAGAGAAGAGGTTTCTTTTGGTTAGAACTTCAGGTTGAATATCTTTAAAAAAAAAAATAGATAAGTTGTCCTGTAAATATTTATCCTTTGTGAACATATCCTTAGATGGGGGCAATCCAGAGAGACAATGGGCAGAGAAGTCCACCCCAAACATATACACATGGTTGTTGTTGTTGTTGCGTGCCTTACATATATTATCTCATTTAACCCACAAAACAAATGCATTGTCACCCCTATTTCACAGATGAGGAAACCACACTCAGAGAGTTTGCTGGATCATTCTGTTGTCAATTATGTTGATTATGTTTCCCATAACTCCCTTCTCCACAGGGTTCTGAGTTAGAGATGCCATAGAGGAAGCTGAGAATGGCAGGGACAGAACTGAAGTGACACAGGGGCTCTTTAAAGGAGTTCAAGGTCAGGTAGGATGCCACACAGAAACAGAGGTGCCCAGTGGGTTCTAGCTTATTCTTCCTCTCCTCCATTCCAGGCCCAGCTTTTCTGCCAAAGTGCCAGCCCTGCAGACCAGCAGTGGCCCTGCCCACCACCAGATGTTTGGCTGCAGACCCACAGAGGTAGCAGCTTCCTGTAAACCTCTGTAGGAGCTCCCCTTTCCTGTCCCATTTCGGCAGCTGGATTTGCCCAGCCTCCTCATCACCAGGGTTTCAGAAAGTCAGTTAGTGATTTCTCAGATCTTGCAACTTGCTCCTAGATCTAAAGTCTAATTCCCATATTATATCCCTTATTCCAGATAAATCTAGTTCTGCTTCCCGGACTGAACTCTGGCCAGTAAAAAGAGATTATATAACATTCAAAGGCCACCAACCTAGGAAGCAGTAGAATGAGAAGCCAGGCAGGTATGAAAGCAGTGGTCAGCACTGAGGGTGGGACCTGAAGTGGAGAAGCTCATCTAGCCCGAGGGGTTGGACCCAAGGAAGCCCCTGGGGCTTCAGGCATGGTGTCCAATCAATGACAAGCTTCAGATCCTAGAGCATCCCATCTAGTAGTGGCATCTAGTGTCCAGAGCCAGTGGGTGAGACCCTCAGTCTTGGATAATCATCCTGTCCACCAGGAGACCCCATCAATGTCCAGGTAATAAGATACATCCTTCCTCTCACTTCTTTTCCAAGAAAAAGATAGATCCCCTGTCAGAATTCAGCAGGCAGCTATCAGAAGCCACCACCTCCATTTGGAACTAAAATATGAGGCACAGGAGCTGGACTTTAAGAAAAGGAAGCTACCAAACACCAGGTCTGCTTTCTGAGCCCCAGCCTGGAGTCATCTGTGACCATTAGTGACCTGACTGCTCTGACGAAGCTTGTCTCAGGAACCAAGGAGCCCTTGGGAGGAAGCCTCAGTGACAGCTTCTAGAAGGGCAGGCCTGGGGAAGGGTGGCATGAGATGGGCAGACACCCTAGGAGGTCCCAAAAGGAGCCCCCTGAGCAACACAGCACCATAGCTGAGAGCTCGGAACACAGAGACAGAGCAGGAGGAAACAAGACACTCTTTACTCATGGTATCAAAACACTCATGCACAAGTGGAAAAGGACTCAAAGTTTGCTGTAGATGGCATCCTGTGTTCAATGTCGGACCATAAAGTCTCAAGTAGGAAAGTCTAAGCAAGCTGCCCAGTTTTGCAGATGAAACCCTTAAATGCTCATGCTCTTCCTCCTTCACGGTGCCCACCTAGAAAGCAGCCTCCTCTCACCTGTCCTGCGTTCACTCAACAACCAGGATCAACCCATCTAATTGATGGATAAGAGCAAAGACTCTATCACCATGGTCGATGGGCTTAAAATCCCAGCGAGGCCACTTCCTCTTGAGCCTGTTTTCCTTCTCCATAAGATGGGGATAAAAGCAATATCTATCTCAGAGCCAACCTGAAGAGTTCAGTGACTTCATAGTGTGACTGGCTAAGAATACACAAGGCTCACTATAAGGGCTTAATTAACGCTAACTCTTATTAAGCACTTACTGTTTTCCAGGCAAAGCTGCAACAAAATCTTGACCCCCATCGAGGACTGGTGGGAATGTAACGGACATCATGTCTTCCCATACAATGGGCTGGACTCCATTATGGGTGGAATTCTGTCCCCACCAAAATAAGATATGTTGAAATCCTAACTGCCAGGACCTCAGAATGTGACCTTTTTTAGAAAAAAGGTCTTTAAAAAGGTAATCCGAGGATTGCTGGCAAACACCAGGAGCCAGGAGAGTCAAGGAAGGATTCTCCCCCGAGACTTCAGAGAGAGCACGGCCCTGCCAACACCATGATTTGGGGCTTTCAGCCTCCAGAACTGTAAAACAAAACATTGCTGTTGTTTGAAGCCACCCAATTTTTGGTCCTCTGTTTGGCAGCCCTAGGGAACTAACATAGACTCAGGTCTCAACTCTCGGCCAGAGCTGCCCGGGCTCTGGAGCAGTGAGGAGCCCATGTCCCCCTTGTCACAGGGATGAGGAAGCAAAAGAAGTCAATCAGCAAAGAGAGCAAGAAGAAGAACATAGACACCCCCCAAAAAAGCAAGACATGGAGAAAGCCAATTCTGATTGCTATTTCATTCTCCATTTGGTCTTTTCTTGAGGGCTGACTAAGTTCCTTCTCTGAACTCTGAGAGCATCTATGTCCCTGTAATGGATTTTCCTTTAGGTCTTAATCTAGCTCAGGTGGGTGCTTAGTAGTTGCAACCAAAGGGACCTTAAAAATGCAATGGCCACAGCTTCAGCATCATAAATGCCACCTCCAAGACAGGGTGGACAGAGTGCGAGTACCAAGAATGCGCAGAGGACAGGGGGTCCCTCCACAGGCCAGCAGAGGGAGGCTTTCCAGAGAGGTGACCATGCCCTTGGACTTCAAGGGATACCAGAGGTGACACACAGAGGAAGCGTGTCAGGCAGCGTGACCACATTTTAGAGTCTTGTGTTTCTGCAGGATTAACACTGAGCTGGTTGATACTGGGAAGGTGTTCATCATTCTTGAGCTGAAAAACAATCAGAGTAGAAATAAAGCCACTGCCCAGTTGCCATGTTAAACTGAGCCAGGCATTGAGGAGCTGTCCCACGTCCTCTGGTTTACAGAAGGCAGCCCCCAAGTTCTCTGCCTACTGAGACCACATCTATTGATCCCAGAGCAAATTGACTCCCCTGCCTGTGTATCGCAATTCAGATGCAGACACTGAACGATGTTACCTTCCAATCCAAGACCAGCATTCGAGCTGCACAAATATTTGCTTTGTTCCTCAGCACTCCACCTATTAAGCCAAAGTAGAGAGGAAAATCACATTACGGCAGGCGGAATGAACAAGATGCTGCAGTTAGTGGACACCTCAAGGGATGTGAGGGATCACGCGACAGGTCTCACCGTCAAACAATAGATATTTCCTTCTCACCCCCAGGATAGGACAATGCAGGATGTTTCTTTAAAGTCAACGTGTCTTGTGATCCAACGGACCCTTGACGCAAGTTCCCTCCTGTAAAGAAGCAACCTGTTCTTTTCCTGGCCCAGGATCTCCGTAACCCCTTGTGCCCTGCTCTCAAATTCTTCCTCTGTCTTATATCCTCTGCTTCCCATTCCTCTTTCCCTACTTCTCTGTTCTGTTTTTCTCTCGGTCCATCTTAGTTGGGGGTCTGGCAGGAACGCAGCCTCCTGTTAAAAGAGAGGAAAAGGAAAGTGTTGTCCATCTGCTGGTGACATCAGGGGAAGACGAAGCCAAGATGCACGGGGTTTAATTCCATCCCAGGGTCAGTCTTGCTGCTGACGGTCCTGTTGGCCCCTGGCCAGGGCGTCCTGTGTCCTCGCCGGGCTGAGCCAGGTATAATGGGGAGATTAAGAGCCCAGTCCCAAGCAGAGCTTCTCAGGCAGTCTGATGGCTCTCATTAGTGTTGAACTGCAGGAAATGATCCAGTCCCCCCACCACGTGCACATGCTGGAGGGTAGGGGAAGAGGAGCCATTCGGGAAATCACTGCTCCCTGCAATTGGGAGCACCATCAAAGCTCTCTGCTTGTGGCCTGGCAGCCTCCACAGATTCACTGACATCTATTCCATGCTACGCCCAAGAGCTGTCGAGATGAACAAGACGCTGGCCAGGCCTTGGGGAAGCTCTAAGTCTGGAAATAGCCTCACAGACAGGGCTCCCCTTGGGGACGCATCAGGTGGGCAGAACACGCCATGCCACACAGAGGTGGGCCGGAAGGTGCACGGGAGTGAAGCAGGTGAGGGAGGAGAACAGGATTCCAGCAGGGAAAAAAGGCATGAGAAATAAAGAAGCATGAATACACGGATGAAATACTGGAACAAAGCAAGGAACTCAGAGCTCATTCCCTGGCCCGGGGAGCCTGAACCAGACTAGCCTGGGAGAGAATGAAGCCAGACCTGTGTCCTTACACCTTGTCCACTGGGTGTTAAATTATGTCTGACCATGAACGTTTTTGTGATAAAACAGATATAACATAACATGTACCATCTTAACCATTTCTAAGCACATGGGTCAGCGGCACTAAGTACATTCACGCTGTCCTACAGCCTACCCCCCACTTCTGTCTCTAGAACTTTCTCTCTTCCCCAGCTGAAACTCATATCCACTGAACACTAATTCCCCTCCTCCCCTCACCCCACCAGGCCTTGGCTGCCAGCATTCTGCTCTCCATGTCTGTGAACCTGACTCTTCCGGGCACCTCATACAAGTGGAATCATGCAGTATTTGTCTTTCTGGGAGTGGCTTATTCCCACTTAACATGATGTCCTCATGGTTCATCCATGTTGTCACAAAATAGAGAATTTCCTTCTTGTTCAAGACTGAAAAATATCTGTAAAAATGTTTATACAGTGAGCATGGAACTTTTACAACTCCAGTAAGTGGAAGTAAATAAAATAGGCATGAACACCACAAAAAATTAAATTTTTTTTGAAAAGAGCCTTTTGTTCCCCATGATAGAAAATGCAGCCCAAACTGACTGAGGCAGAGAGGGGGGCTTTGTGGGCTCATTGACTGAGGAGTCCAGGACATGGCTGGCCTCAGGCATGGCTGGATGCTAATGCTCGGCCCTATTATCACAATCTGGCCTGGCAGGGGCCAAGCTCTGTGCCGGGTGCTGGGAATAGTGGAGGGATTAATAAGCATTATTCCAGCCCTAGTAGAACTTGTCACCTCTCCCAACAGCTGCGCCCATGGCAGACCTCTCCAAGCGACCCTTGTATTGGATATGCTGAGCTTGGCTGGGCCCTTGGGTCTGTCTTCACACAGGGCTCCAGAAAACTACCACTTCCTGGTGGTACTGGTTCATGAGATAAAGCCACCCACCATTATTCCCCTAGAGCATAGTTAGGATAATTACGGCCAACACTAAATCGCGGCTCACTGTGTGTACTGGGGGTTGACCACACTAACTCACTTAATCCCCAGAATTGTCCCATGAAGGGCGCCTGGGTGGCTCAGTTGGTTGGGCGACTGCCTTCGGCTC
>NC_138373.1:9980216-9993352 GCF_054177405.1 Leptonychotes weddellii | reverse complement strand
AGCCTGGTGGTGGGTATTGAGGAGGGCACGTTCTGCATGGAGCACTGGGTGTTATGCACAAACAATGAATCATGGAACACTTCATCTAAAACTAATGATGTAATGTATGGGGATTAACATAAGAATAAAAAAAATAATTTAGAGAGAATTATGAGTAGAGCATGAGCACAGTCCTCGGCACATGGGAAGCACTATGATCTGTGTTGAAAAGTTCGAGTATCATCATCTACATGGATGCATACTAAAACAAAATGCAAAATCTTCACGAAGTTTTTGAATGAGTCCCAGTCCCCTCCCCTCCCCAAAGGCCACCATTCAAGTGCCAGCATATGAACGGGGGTAGTCACGTGGACCCCACAGGACCGGCGTCAGGATCACTGTTATCATGCAGTATTCACTGGTACCCTTCCAGGTGCCAGGAACTGTCCACATAAACTATGACTAAGATGAGGTGCTTGTCTTCAGAGACCTCAAGGTGCAGCTTGGATGGATAGCTAACTGCCTGCACGAGCCACGGTGAGGGGTATCCGTGTGGCAGTCTTCCGGGAAACCCTGAGCCTCTTCAACCAGTCAGAGGTCCCCACCTCATACTTCCTCAGTGATGTCCTGGGTCCGACTTTCCAGTCCAGTCAGACCAGGGAGACAGCTGGAGTGATGCAGCAGAGGACAGAAAGTAAAGCTGGGCTTCAGGGAAACCACTGAGCAGGCTGGGAAGTAGAGAACATGCTGGAACCCTGGGAGCTGGAGGGATGACACCCTATGCAAACTAAAATCAACATCTGGTGGGAAGAGGCAAGTCAGAGCTGGAAAAGAAAGCCATGCCTGATTCCCGGGCGCTCCAAACACAAGGCTGATGGTGGCCAAACTAGCTGCAGGCCCCATCTGCTGGAGCATTGCATATAGCTCAATACCAACTGCTAAATCCCCAAAATGGAGGTCACAGCAAGAGACACTCTCTGCTGCCAATGACCCAAAATTGGGTCAAAACCTTCCCCAAATTGGAACTGCAGACAGAGAAGCCCAGTTCTGGGCTCTTTCCCTAGAGAGAGGGGGAAGGAGGAAAAATTCAGGGCCATTTCCTGAGCCTGTGAGGACCACATGCCCAGGGAGCTGTACGAATGACAGCATTGGAGAGTGATGACCACTGCTTTTTTCTTTCAGTTTTACCACCAGTCAGGGAGATTCTGCTTCACTCTGAATAAATCCGCATTAAGATGAGAGAGATGTCTAGACACATTTAATCCAGAAAATCCCTCTTCCTGAAAGGGAATCACTCTCTACATGGTAGTGATATCAAAAGGCAGTTATAAGGTGACTTTAAAAAGCATGGATTGGGGCATCAGACAGATCTATGCTCCAAACCCAAGTGTGGTTCTTACAAACTACCTTGGTTCCGAGCAAGTCGGAATGTCTCTGAGTCAGTTTTTCTAACAGCAAATGGGGATAATCATACGGATCTCACAGGATTGTTGTTCGGATTATAATTTCATTCAGTATTCACTGAGACCCTTCCAGGTGCCAGGAATTGTGCTGGAACCCACACAAAGCAATGAATAATACGAGGCTCTTGCCTTGGGAGAGCCACATCCTAGCATAGGATGGATGATGTCAAAGAGCCATGATGTGGCATGTCTGTCATATGCACTGGAGTCTATGTAGTGGACTCAATAAACACAGGGCAAAATCAACAGAGATGGAGGGCAGAGGAGGTAGGGGAGAGTCCATGAAAGAAAGTGCTGAGCTAGTCTCAGTGGATGAGTCTGAGCCTTCTGGTAGACCAGATGCCACTGGCATTCCAGGGAGAAGCATCTGGAAGGATGAAGCCATGTGGCAAGACTTGAAATGGCAAGGGCAATGGGAGGAGGGCAGTGGAAGGGGAAGGGTGGGCCCAGACCCAGCTGAGGAGGGTCACATATGCTCAACTAAGGAGTCTGTGCTTTCCTTCCCCATTGTGATTCTTCCAGCTCTATCTTGTCTTATTCAAAAAGGCTTTGACAGAGCCAAGTGTGAACTCTATCCCAACGTCCTTGAAGAGTCATATTGAAGCAACATGATTCTTCATGAAGTTCGTCAAAGTGTCTGCAATTAGTAAGTGTTCAACACACCCTGGTTTCCTTCTATGCCCTGAGATAAGAATCCTTCCATTTTCTGGAGTATACATCTTGTGCTGTAATACTTTGACATCACCTGCAGAGGTCAAGGGTAGAGCAAGGGATCAAAGGAGCTTTGAGCTTAAATGGAGCCATCGTCAAAGGCAGAGGAAAGAGAAGCAAGAAGACCAACGAAGCTGCTGCACAAGGAGCCCCTGAAATGCTGTAGCTTCCAGAAGACAGAAGGGCATCTCTCTCCTACATAACTGTCTGGGAAGCATAGACAGGATCAGCTCCATGAGGTCAGCAGGGACCCAGGTCTTTATCTTCAGTCTTGGTTTTGTGAAGTTGCTGCTTTTCCACACATGCATTGGGCCATCGGACAGGAAATTGGGGACATCCAGGGTTGGTGGTACTCCCACTCACATCCAATTGGCCTGAACTTAGTTGCATGATGTATACTGAGTTTGAAGTCCTACCAGGCTGTCCAAGCAACAGCTAGAAATGCAGGACTTGAGTTCAGGAAGGCCCTGGTCCTCCCACAAAATGCTGTGTTGGTTCATAAAATCAGTGTCGTCAAAAAATAGTAAGACAACCCCAGGTTACAATCACTATTCGGCTGGCTGCTTGTGGCGGCGAGACCTTCAGTAATTCACACACTTATCTTCCCTGAGACTCTTTACTCATCTGTGAAAATAGCTTGTAATGATGACGGAAATATGAATAAAATACACAAAGCACCTGGCTGGTGGTAAGTCTAATGAGCACTTCCTTGTGCTTGTGAACAGAGGTGATCAAGCTGAAGTTTCTGAGGGATTTCACTGATCAGCATTCACAGAAAGGATTTGGGGGTTCACTAGAGTCTATCAGGGGGAACTTCCTTAAAGCTGGAGATTGCAGGAGGAGGTCAAGATCACAAGCAGACGAATGTCACAGAAGCAAGTAAGATGCTCCATGTTTCAAGCAGCATCCCTGAGCACCAGTACAGCCCAGGAGACTGGGCTCACTCAGCTCAGGAGACAGCATGGCAGGAGGGCAAAGGGCCAACTTTGGAGGTCGAAAGTATGGGTTTACTACCAATTCTGCCATCCAGTGATTGAGGAGCCTTGGGAGAGACACTGGATCTCTCTGAACTCCAATTTCTTTACTAATAAATGACAATAATGACACTGCTGAGGAGGGTGGGATTAGTGCCCTCATAGGAAGAGAGGAGAGCCTGCTCACTCGCTCTCCCCCGCTCCCCATGTGAGGACACAGCGAGAAGGTGGCCATCTGCTAGCCAGAAAGAGAGCCCTCACCAAGGACCAAATCTGCCGGCACTCTGCCCTTGGACTTGCATCCTCCAGAACTGTCAGAGATAAACGTCTGTTGTCGAAGCCACCCAGTCTACGGTACTTTGTTTTAGCAGCCCAAGCTAAGACACATACCTGGTTGGGCTATTGGACAGGTTGCAGAAAAGGTAAGGTGCCTAAGTCAGGACTGGCACATAGGACGTACATGGTATAGAGTAAACTGATTATCGTAGCCCAGTTATTTCCATCATCATTTTTATCTCACAAGCCCTGCCCTCAAGGAGTTTAGGGTGGGCTTAGGGGAAACAGATACATAACTCAGCATTTGGGGGGGGGTAATACAAGCGTGCTCAAGTACTTTGACTGCCCTGGGGCTTTTAGAAATAAGGAGATCTCTTCCCCTGAGAAGAAAGCTAAACTCACACCTAGAGCCACATACATCATACATTCTTCTGCTGCACCAGGAGCCCCCATAAGGCTGATCCTGGAGACGGTGGGGGGCTGGGGGGGCAGGCAGGGGTAGAGCTGCGAAATGCATCCTGCCCCTCAGCTCTGGCAACTAGCTGAGTACAGCTCCTGGCAAACACAGCAGGCATGGAAACGCATGCCGCCTCCGAGTTGTGGTACACATTGGCCTCCTTCTGGGTATACAAGCTGTCCCCTCTGCTGATGCCAGAAAGACTGCCGAGGCAATGTCATATGGAAATGTGTGTACCCCCACCCCCCCGCCTGGCAAAAAGTTAACTGTGCTTTATTTCACTTCGGGTCCATATGCCACCTCAATTTCTGATCAGAGGTATTACAAATTACAGTATGTCTCCACAGAACATTAAAGGAGGCTCATTTCTCTCTCTGTGTCAACATATTAGTTTCAATTGTTTGAGAGAACGTGCTAGATGGCGTTCTCTTCGTTCACAGATAATTTCTTTTCTGCGCTCCCCAGTGACAGGACCCCTGGTTAAGATGTTCACCTCCCCTCCCTACCTCTCGCCCCTACATAATTTAATCTGCCCCGGGGGCAGGCAGGTTGTTTTGCAATCAAAGTGTGCGATTTAACAATTGGAAGAGAGATTAATTAAGGAAGAAAGGATTTTCTCCCTTTCTTTCTTGTGGGTTCAAAAGCTCCTTTAATAAGAGGAATCAACAGACATCAAAATAAAGGAGTGGAAAGTAAGTCCCACATCCCCCCACCGCCCCCCACCGCTGCATGCCCCCAGGTCTCTGCAATCTGCCCTGAGGCCCTGGGGTGTGGGCAGTCTTTCCCGCACGTTGCCCCCAGCGGATGCCCTCGGAGAAATCAATCGGGCGCCCCTGCGGGGCCAAGATGGACAGAAGGAAATTTAAAGGGGATTTTTATAAACTTCATCAATACCAGCACAAAACAGAAGCAGGACAGCTTTATTGATTTAAACATTAGAATAACATGTGCTTTCTTTGCATTTTCCCAGAAGTGATAATGTTGCTTATTTTTAATCTAGATTGAAATCTCCGAGAGTTTCCACAAGCCCCTTGTGGTGATTACCAAAGATTAGTAATAACATGTCTAATTAGTGTAGAAAGACATAAAAATCAATGGCAGTGTGAAATGTTATCCTGACTGGCGGCGCTCGGAGGAGAGCCCGCGTGCGTCCCCAGGGACAGGCAGCGCCTGGGGGCCCCCTGCTCAGACCCAGGTCCAGGGCGGGGGGCGGGCTTACACCCAACCCCAAGGAGGCGGAGGGCTTCGCAGAGGCTTTCTGAGTTCCCAGATACCCTGTCTTTGAGCTTCTGATGTCTTTGTCAGAGTAAATAATAAAAAAGAGAGGATGACTGCCTGGCAGGTGAGCCAAGCCAACCAGTGCCCAGATTCTCAGCTCTGCCTTTTAGGGAAATTCAACTATATTTGCCAAGCGCTCCCAGGGAACAAAGGGAGGGAAGACCCAGCCCCTGGTGGCCAAGAAGCCCTGACCCACTGCGGGGGGGTGGGGGGTGCCCTATGGCTGCTGGAACCGCATGTGCCCCCCTCTCAAACCTGGCACTCAGGAGGCAATTCTCAAAAGGTTTGTGTGGTTTTATCCGGGCAGGAGGTGAGGGTTCCCTTTTCATCCCACACAAGACAGCCATGCCTCCACCCACTGTCTAGCTCATCCTCTGAGACCCTCTCCCTCCTACTCTGATGGCCTCCCTCCCTACCCTCCCTAAGATCCAAGGTAACCCAGGCTCTGAAGACTCCCTGAAGACTCCCTTGGTTTGTGCTTTACCATATGGGGGGGGTGGCTAGGAGTCCGAGTGAGAGAGACAAAAGGAGGGAAAGACATCGGGACCCCCAGATATAAATACATGATTGTAGATTACACAGAGATACAGGTCACCATTCAAGTCCCACTAACAAGTAACAACACAGGGTCCTAAGTGGTATAATGAAGTGCCAGAGACATGGATGAAGGAGGGGTTAATTCTGCCTCCCAGGTGGGATACGGAAAACAGGTGAGCTTGGAGATGGGTCTGGAAGAATGCAGAGGGAGGAAATGGAGGTAGGGCTCTCACAAGCCCACGCACAGAGGCGAACTCATCAAAGTAAAGGGAGAAGACAGTGAGGGATCCATGACCTCACCCCACCACCATCTCCCTCCGACCCACCTCTCCTCCAGGATCGCCAAAGGCCAACCCAGTGGGCAGTGTTCAGTCTTTATCTGGTTGCCTCATGTTGCTGCATTTGACCCCATGGGCCACTCTCTTCTAGAAACATCTTCGTCCTTGATTTCTGTGGCTCCATGATCTCTTGGATTCCAATTACAACTCTGTCTCCTCGTCTGGGTCTTTCTGTTATTGATAATCCCTATGGCTCCATTCAGAGTGCCCAACATTCTCTACCTTCTCGCTTTGGATGGAGTCGTGCAGACACATGGGCTTTACCTCCATCTTTATCCGGATAAGCCCCCAGTCTCCCTCACCAGCCCATCCTTCCCCCCTCATCTCCTGACCCACATGTCCAACTCTCTGCCTCACATTTCATCCGGGATGTCCCACAGACAGGCATCACCCACTCCAAGTGTCCAGAACCAAACTCACTTCTCCCCCCAAATAAGCCCTCTGCTAAGGCTTCCTGCATCAACAGTGCCGTCTGCCCGGCCAGGTCCCACCACAGCCCTGTGTCACCCCAGCACCCCGTCCCTCCAGCTTCCTCCACGGTGTCTGCCAAATGCTCTTCTCTCCAGCCCCATATGAGCTTGGTCCAGGACCTCTTTGCTATTTGCCCAAACCCCAGCAAGAGCCTCCTACAGGTCTCACTGTCCCTCCCACTGTCCCCTCCTGGGAGGCCCCCACACTGCTGAAGAGTTATCCCCAAAACAAAAATGCAACTGCATTATTCTTCCTTTTCCAACATGTTCTGAGGCTCCCGGTTGCCTTCGAGGTAAGGTAAAAACTCCTCCGCCCAGTACAGAAGGTTCTAGACCACCGACCTTTTGCAACTGCTTCCCTCCCAAACATCATCACTCCAGCCACTAATACATTAAACTGGGTCATTAATTCATCATTTTTGTAAACTGAGAGCCGACCATGTCCCAGGCACTGGGAACACTATGGACACAGCAGAGGAGTCCTTGCCCTCCCCGAGCTCAGAGACCAGCACGGAGATGCAGAGGAATGAAAGGTAACAATACAGAACGAGGTAAACCACAAAGGAGGTTCTGGGAGCCAGGAGTGGACACACAGGGGGCTCAGAGTCAGCCTTGGGGTCTGCTAAGCCACATGTCCTTCCTCCCCCCGCACCCCCCCCACACACACACACACAGCCGGTACCTTTTGTCTTCCAGGACTCAACTCAAGTGCTGTCTCCTGCGGTTGACTCAGTTCACAACCTCTTCCTTCTGTGCACCCATGGTACCCTATCCTTATAAGCCCTCATCCCCCTCGATTTGCCTTATGGCCTCTCTGTCTAGCTTTGCAATCAAGAACTGTGTCTTTCTCTTTTAGAAATCAATAGAATCCAGCACGGAGTCCTGCCCAAAGCAGGCACTTGATACCTATTTGTCAAGAAAAGTGATTAAATCAAGGGTCCCAGAGTTCAATTTTTTCTCTTGTCTAATGAGAGAGGGGGGCAGAAAATCATACGGTAATTGCTAACCCCTCCCAGAAAGGATTAGGTGCAGACACCTTGGAATCACTTGGCAAGGATCCTTTGGAGCCTTCAGCCCTGACAGTCTCCCCTTGGAGTAGAAAAGAGGACAAGGAGCCCCACTGCCTGGAGTGCTTTGAAGGTGAAGATCCATAGAGAGAAGGTAGAGGGTCCGTGAGCTATGAGAAGCTTGCACCAATCCCAAACCAGCGTTCCCAGGATGAGATGGGTTCTAGAAGGGGACATGTGGATGTGAGCTGAAAGGGCTGAGCTATCATGAAAGACGACCCTGGGGGACCAAGCCTGGAGCGCCTTCAGCCAAACTGGGGATGGGGGCAAGGCTCATTCTCAGAAATTCCCAGAGGTCTCTGCCAAGATTTGGATGGACCCAGCCTGGGAGATTATGCAGGACAGAGTGCCAACAGCGACACCATGTGGCCACAAGAAGCAACTGCAGGCTCCGAATGGCTCCTGAATGTAGCTGTGGACTGAAACCAACCTTACTTTGGATGGTGATGCTTGAAAAAGCCAAGATTGGGACAAGCTTCCAGAGAGAGGTACTAACTTCCTGGAAATAAGGCGTGTTGGCTCTTATGCAATCGTTTGGGGAAACAAGACCTAAGTTTTCATTTGCACTTAATGAGTGGGGAAATATTTGGGCTGGTTAGCGAAGGGTAGGGGTGTGAAGCCAGGAAGGTAGCCGAGGTTACCTGGCAAGGGCAGTGAATGTCCTTGTGTCACGTTTATTTATTTTTGAACCTTGAACTTTGCCTACCCTAAATGTCAGCATCTTACGCAAGCACAGTGCAATGATCTAAATTAGGGAATTGAAGCTGACGCGATACTATGAATTAATCCACAGACCTCATTCAGACGTCCCCGACTGTTTGGCTGATGTTCTTACCCCGATCCAGCACCTCTCCAGGACCCCACACTGCATTTAGCTGTTATGTCTCCTCTCGCCTTCTCCAACCTCACCTTTGTCCCGGCTTTGTCTTTCATGACTTTGACATTTGGGAAGAGTACTGGCCAGCTATTTTATAAAGTGTTTCCAAATTTGGATTTTTTCTGGGGTCCCCTCCTGTCTACACTCAGCAGGAAAATCACAGAAGCAAAATTGTGCCCTTCTCAGTACCTCAGATCAGCACCTGATGTCACGTTGTGTCTCAATCGCTAATGATCTTAACTCTGGTCACTTGACAAAGTGGGACCAGCTGATGTCTCTACCATAAGGCTACTCTTTTTCCCTTTGTAATTAGTAAGTATCTTGGAGGGAAGTACTTTGAGACTGTGTGAATATGCTGTTTTTCTCAGCATACTTTTGCCCGTTCGTTTGACCATCCTTTGGTGACTTTTGCCTGAAATAGTTATCACTACGGTGTCCCATCCTTTCATCTACATTCAATAATTCTTACTATAAGGAAACACTTCCCCTGCTCTTCAGTTTATTTAATATTTACTACCATATGCCAGTGTGGACTCCTGGATAGTGGTTTTATTCTATGTATTACAATCCATTACTATCATTATTTTGTTGCTTGACCTCAGATTTGGTCACCGGGAGCTCCTTCAAGCTGTCTCCTATGTCCTTTGAACACAGTCCTATCGTTCTTTTAAAACCAATTTCTTACTTGTTGGCACCAAGAGTTCCAGGCTCATCTTGTACTTTCTCTGCCCCAGCCCCGGAACCAGCCACACACTCACACCTTCACATCCATGAATGCAGCCATCAAAACTGGTGTGAAAGCACCCTGAAAACATTTACTTGCTCAATAAATTACTGGTGATTGTGTAAAAGAGAATTTGTGGCATCTATCCATTGGTTCAGGAAAAATGTGCCAAGGACTTAAACCACATGCTGGGCCCTGTGCTGGTTGTCGAAGACAGAGATTAACTGAGCCTCAATCTCCCCTGCAAGAGTTCAGAAGCAAATGGGAAGACAGGAAAACCAGCAGAGTCTGGGAATGGCACGCTGCCGAAGCAGAGACACCAAAGACGATGGACATAACATCTCAAGGGAGATCCAAGACACATGCAGAGTGTACCAAAGAGCTGTCTGAACTTTTTAAAGATTTTATTTGTTTATGTGAGAGAGGAAGGGAAGGAGAGTGCACGCACGCATGGGCATGAATAGGGGAGAGGCAGAAGGGGAGGGAGAGGGAGAGAATCTCAAGCAGACTCTGAGCAGAGTGCAGAACCCGACATGGGGCTCAATTCCACAACCCCGAAACCAAGAGTCGGAACCAAGAGTCGGACGCTCAACCAACTGCACCACCCAGGTGCCCCTGAATTTGATTATTAACAACTCCAACCTCCCCCATATCAAGGGTTAAGGGTTGGAGCTTAGGGAAGATTCTTGAAGACTGCTACTTTGGAGAAAGCTGTGCTTAGTCCCAACCCTAACCCGGCCTCCATGGGGATGGGACAGTCTCCTAAACCAAGCCTGGTGTCACCGACTTCAAGAATGGGAAATTAAGAAAGGGTTTAGAGCCAGCTCTTGATGGGCTGTGAGCCCCCCTCTGAAAGCTCAGAGTGGGGGGCCACGTGGCTTCAACAGAAGCCCCCAAAATACTTGATACATATTCCCTAAATTAGAAGACATAAAGGGCTGGTATCTGTGTCCTACATGAGAAATATAAAGCATGAGAGATGAGCTAGCTGGGTGCTAAGAGAAAGACCCTAGCATTCGGGTCCTTCCTCTCCCGGGGTGTCGGGACAAAGCATACATGTGTATCTCCCATTAGACCAGGATGTAGACCCTGGCCGATGTGGCCATTTGGAGATACAATGGACCTCAGCAGAGAGAAGCTAGAGATGCCCCTGAAAGTATAGGGGTCAGCAAAGAGTAAGCAACAGGTCCCAGGAGAATACATCACTCACATCCAGGGAATCACCGATGAGAGGTCCTCAGAACGGGGTGAGGGTCTCTGAAGAAACAAAACTCCACGAAAGTAACCCCAAGAGAAAGAGCCCCTTCCATCCCCTCGGGGGCAGAAAATGTGACGTTACGGCCTCCAGGATGTCCCGTTCCACTTACCTCCTCCCCTTCCTCAGACCCCAAGCCTGTAGGGGTCAGACCAGGCAGTAGAACCATTGGGAGAAGTAGGAGAAGCAGCAAGGAGACGGGAAACAGAGATGCTACGCCCAGCCCCGTCCCTGAATCTCCTGCCCGCACCAGGCTCAACATGGCTTGTGGGACTCAATACCATCAGTCAGGTGGGGACTGTTGACTATCACGTGGGGCTAGGATGCTGCTTTCTAATTCCCGTGAACGTGAGAGCCTTTCTTCCCGACCAGGACCTGACCCAGGGGCAGGTGAAGGGGTAGCCCCATGGAGCAGGCAAAAGGGCTCAAGTCATGATCTCAGGGTCGTGGGATCGAGCCCGGCTTCAGGCTCTGTGCTGAGTGGGGAGTCTGCTTGTCCCCTCTCTAAATAAATAAATAAATAAAATCTTTAAGAATAGAAGAAGCAGCTAAGGAGGAGGAAATGATATGCACAGGCTGTGGACCCGCAGTCTGGGCAAGACCTCTCATCTATGTCGTCTTATTTAATCTGTGCCTGGAAACTGAGAAATGTGGTCAGATACCAGATAAAGCTGAATAAAAGAAAACCATTTGTCTCAGCAGATGCTTGCACACCAGAAATCTTCATTTGTTGCTCGGCTGATAGGGAAGGAAGAACAAAAGCCTCAGAACCCCTGGATTCAATCAGCTTTTCTTTTCTTTTATTATTTTTTTTTTCTTTGGGAGCACTTTTCACCACCTGGCAATATTTCTCTTGTTAAGTCAGGATTTGTGCTTTTAAAGCTTTATAAAATGTGCGGCTCAGGCTCCGTTCTCCTGGCAGGCGGCCTGTTCCCAGGGCCCACGGTGCCCAGCAGCCTTTCTCTGGCTGATGTCACCACTCGGGGAGGTGGTCCTGTCGCCTGCGCCCCGAAAGCATTCCCCGCAAACCAAGCCAGCAAAAGGCTCCTGAAGAGCAGATGTTTCTGTTTAAGGCTGATAGGAACTGCATTTTTCTCCCCGTCAGTTCTCAAGTGCAAGAGGCAGCTGTTTGCCAGAAACACAGACCCAGATCCTAATGAGGTTCATGGCTGAGCCGGGCCTTGGAGAGGGAGGCCTAACCGATACCAGGACGAAGTTATTAACAAACCTGGGAGAAAGCTGGCCGTGGGCCATTTTGAGATCATCTGGAGAAATGTCTCGTCTAGGACGCAGTTTGAGATTTTAAAAAGCATCATCAATGGGAATTGCTGATTTAGTCTGATTTCTACCAGGGATCTTTACTCAGCTTAAAGAAAGGGCTGCCAATTTTTTCAGCCTATCGGTTTTTAGCCCAGAGCCCACGACCCAAACCCACGGAGCACGGTGCACCGTGCAAATTGTACCTTGCATCCCCAGAACACTAACCTAAGGTCCGTTATGAAGCTGGGTGGGGAGGCGTGCGTGCCCACGGGACAGTGTGACCGTCACCCCAGTTCATGACCACGCCCATGGGTTGCCACCTGCTGATTGTTGCAACTGTGGGGAAACCAGGCGTGCTTACACCTCCACCCACGAGAACGCTCTTTCTGATGAAGTGTTTCCCATCCTCAGAATATGCACAGAATCGGTACTGCCTTTCTAGAAATCCTGGGATATGCGGATAATCAAGGCAACTTGGCTAATTCGGATTCAAGCCCTTGCAAGTTTCTGCTGTGATCGTCTCGGTAGCAGGAGACAAATGTTTAAGAACAAGTTCCTGATGTGGGTTCGGAGTGGAAAAATTAAATGCCTTTTTTTTTTTAAAGATTTTTTTTTTTATTTATTTATTTGAGAGAGAGAATGAGAGACAGAGAGCATGAGAGGGGGGAGGGTCAGAGGGAGAAGCAGACTCCCTGCCGAGCAGGGAGCCCGATGCGGGACTCGATCCCGGGACTCCAGGATCATGACCTGAGCCGAAGGCAGTTGCTTAAGCAACTGAGCCACCCAGGCACCCCTTGGAGTGGAAAAATTAAAATTGAGAAAATTCAAGGCATTGACTTCGATTTTTCTACAAATTGGAAAACGGCTGCAATTATTCTTTAAATAGACAGTTATAGAAACAAAACTTTCATTTTACTACGAAAACCCCGCAGACTTAGAATAAAATCCATCTGGGGAAAAAAAGACATTAATTTAAAATTCTCTGCAAAATAGAACAGCTTAACATTAGAACCTCTCCTATGTGCACGTTTTGATAAGGGAGAGGGAATGTAACCATAGAAAATAAAGGGCATTGCATTTATTGAGTGATTAATATGGATCGGGAGCTCTCATACATACCCCATTTCATCTACTCCACCATGAAAGAGGATGATATTTTATGCAAGTTTTGCTGATGTAGCGCTGAGGCTCAGACGGGTTAACTAATTTGCTGAAGAGGATACATAGTAAAGAGGTTCAGGGGTTTCTCTTCTCTTTTTAATTACATTTTTGTTTCTAAATATGCTTACATGAGTGATAGATATGAAAACACTGATACTCACAGAGAAGTTATCCCGGTATATACTACCTGTATTCCTCTGCATACGTGTGTGTGCACACACACTCATATCCACATTTAAAACGGAGCCATGTCATACACAAGGTTTGTACGTCTGCTTTCTCGTCGTACGGGTTCTAATTGTGATGCCC
>NC_138373.1:9970431-9980116 GCF_054177405.1 Leptonychotes weddellii | reverse complement strand
CAATACCCATCACCAGGCTAACCCATCCTCCCACCCCCCTCCCCTCTAGAACCCTGTTTGTTTTTCAGAGTCCATCGTCTCTCATGGTTCGTCTACCCCTCCGATTTCCCCCGCTTCATTCTTCCCCTCCCGCTACCTTCTTCTTCTTCTTTTTTTTTTTCTTAACATATATTGCATTATTTGTTTCAGAGGTACAGATTACCCAGGGCTGTTCTTGAGGGTAAATGTCTACAAATGGAATTTTTCAAGGTCAAAAAACAAGCACGGTTTTAAGGCTTTTATATTTATTATGAAATCACACTCCAAAAAGGATGTACCAGGTTAAATCACTGTATGCAATGCCCCTTTTTCTCAACTTCTAAGACTAGCACTGTCTTTTTCAAAAAATGCCGATTTTTTAGCAGAAAATGACATCCTGTTTAAATGTTTCTTTAATTAGGAATGATACTGAGGTGTTTTCATGTTTCTTGGCCTCTTGCATTTCCTCTTTCGTGAATTGTTGTTTATATCTTTTGCCCATTTTTTAATGAGGGCTGTCACCCTCTATTTTATTGATTTGTAAACACTCTTGATATATTAAGATTATCACACTTTTTTTCTGTCATATATGTTGCAAATAAATGCTCCAGCTCATGTTATGTTATTTTTTCTAGTTTATGGTAGTAATTTGCCAAACTAAAATTTTTAATTTTTAGGTGGTCAAATGTACCAGTCGTTCACTAAAATTCTGTCCCAGACTGGAACATAAAAGTCAACATACATATTATTCTAGAGCTCTCATGGTTGTTGTTGTTGTTTTTTAATAAAATCTTTTCACACATCCTGAAATTTAATTTCCAAACTGTTAGTAACCCATTGACCAAAATCACTCCCCTCGCTTTATTGTACACTAAATTGTTATGCATACTTGGGCCTGTTTGGGCCTTTACAATCTGGTCCTTTGATTTACTTGGCTCTGAGTCAGACCACTTGCTTGAATCGTTGTGGGTTTATAGTGGGTTTTCAGATCCAGTCACTGGAAGCTACTTGTTTATTGACCACAGAACCTGGGTTTTTCTGGAAATACCCCATCTGGGGGCTCAGGGAGAGAGGGTTGTCGCCATGTTGGCGTTGGGAAGAAAAGCTCTTACAGAAACATATCACATATCACCACTCTCCAGCTGTCACCAAAGCTGGTCTTGCTGAGGAAGGTGAAACAAACAGAAGATTCAATGCACTGCAGATACCAGATTAAGGCTATGCTTGTGGCAAGTTGGAAGACTCATCCCACCTTGAAAACATGAATGGAAGTTAATGGGGGGCTACCATGTGCTCAGAATTATGCGAGGCTCTGGGGACGTGGAGATGAGTAAGACACGATACCTGGTCACACAGTCGTGACTGTAGAGGAAATCAGACACGCTGACCTCACCTCATGGCTATGCCTCTCCCCAGCCTCCCTCAGCCGGGGGCCCAGCCCGGAGCTCAGGATCGGTTCTGCCTTGGCTTCGGATGAGGCAGAAATTACCTAAGCAGTGCACCTGCCTTCCCTCCGGTGTGTTTGAGGCTCAGTCAGTTTCCTACTTTCCCCTAAGTGCTAAAGGATTTTAGTTTCGCATCCTAACTGTTAACATGGATCATGCACAACAGACAAAAACACAATGGCAAATAGAAAAAAAAATTTTTTTTAATTAAAATTAAAAGAATAAATAAATCAAGTTCCCTATGAGCCTTCCCCAGGGAAGAACAGTACCGTTTTTCCTGAAGTTTGCCGCTCTGTACTCCGCAGTGTTGGGCTCCAAATTCACCATTGCTGACTCTGCCATGCCAAGATCCAGGCTCCTGCCCTGAGGACCTCCAGGTCATTCCATGTAGTTCAGTCTCCAGGTTTCTTCTTTCATCCTCATATAGGTACTTTTCCCAAATACCTTCTTGGATGAATCTGGTGATCATATGAACCAATCTTTTTGTTGATGAGGGAGGCTTCAGGAAAGCTTATTTGAAAAGTCTGACTCGGCTGGAATACCCCTTTGACTCTTCGCCACTCCTTTTTGTTCCTCCCTGGAACATGGATGTAGTTGCTGGGACTGCAGCAGCTATCTTGTGATTATGAGGCAATAAGCTTGAGGGCAGGGGCGCCTGGGTTGCTCAGTCGGTTATGCATCTGATTCTTGATTTTGGCTCAAGTCATGATCTCAGTATTGTGAGATCGAGCCCTGGGTTAGGCTCTGTGCTGGCCATGGAGCCTGCTTAAGATTCTCTCTCTCCCTCGGCCCTTCCCCTACTCCACCCCCCCACTCCTGCTTGAGTGTAAAAGTCTGCAAAGAATAACGGAGCAGAGGAATGAGACCTCGGGTCCCTAATATTGCTGAGCTAACCATAGCATCCCTGGGCCACCTACCCCAGACTTCTGAGTGAGAAATATAAATCCTTATTTATTTAATCTATCAATAATACAATTTCTGTTATGTATATCCCCAAACCCATGCCTAATATGATCCTCATGCTGGATTTTCATTCTGGGAACATGACTGATTTCTTGGTGGGTCTACCCACCTCTCAGGGCAGACTGCGGTCTGGCCTAACTTTTCTTTTATTTATTGAAATCAAATTCCCATGAAATAAAATTAACCATTAACTATTTTATTTTTTTTAAAGATTTTATTTATTTATTTGAGAGAGAGAGAATGAGAGACAGAGAGCATGAGAGGGAGGAGGGTCAGAGGGAGAAGCAGACTCCCTGCCGAGCAGGGAGCCCGACGTGGGACTCGATCCCGGGACTCCAGGATCATGACCTGAGCCGAAGGCAGTCGCTTAACCAACTGAGCCACCCAGGCGCCCAACCATTAACTATTTTAAAGGGTGTAATCCAGCATCATTGAGTACATTCACAATGTTGCAAGATCATCATTTTTGTCTGGTTTTAAGGGGTTCTCATCACCCCAAAAAGAAACTCCACACCCATCAGCAGTCACTCCTCACTCCTTTCCTGCCCCCCACCCCCACTCACTGCCCTGCACCCACCCTGCCACCCCGGCAACTCCTAGTCTGCTTTTTGTCTCTATGGATTTTGCCTATTCTGGACATTTCATATAAATAAAATCATATAATATGTGTCCTTTTGTGTCTGGCTCCTTTCACTTGGCATCACGTTTTCAAGGTTCATCTGTGTTTTAAGGTCTGTCAGTCCTTCATTCCTTTCAATGGGTAAATAATACTCCATCGCATGGAGGAACCACACTGCTTAACTATTCGCCAGTTGATGGACACTTAGGCTGTTTTCACCCTTTGGCTATGGTGGAAAATGCTATTTACGTACCAGTTTCTGTTTGAACGTCTGTTTTCAGTTATTTTTAGTATGTAGGTAGGAGTAGAATTGTCGAGTCCTGTGGTAATTTTATGTCTAACTTTGTGAGGAAAGGTCACCTAACTTGGAAGCTCTTTTCCTTATAAAATCCTGGAGGATGCCCCCAAATGCCAAACCAGGGACTCGAGCACTGCTGTCCAGGGACCAGTCTGCCCAAGGGCTGCCTGCACCGTCTAGTCGGAGATTTTCCCTCCACCATACTCCCTGCACAAGTAGCCCAGCCAGGATGGCAGCCTCAAGCCCGGGCTGACCACAGTCCACTGTCTTGACTGGTGTTCCCGTCCCTCGGAAGCCCAGGGCCCTCTAGACTAGACTGTCGACCCCGCCCCGGGCACGGGAGAGAGAGCATTCAGGCATGAGAGAAAAACCAGAGGAGGATGAGTGAGTGTTCTAACTCTGCCAGGGAAGTGAGCTCTGATGGAGGTGTTGGGGTGAGAGTGAGAGCCGGAGAGGGCCAGCCTGGCAGCATGTGGAGCTAAGAGAGATGAAAGATGAGGTTCTGGGGGAAAGCCGAGATGGCCAGCTATGTAGATAGAGCACCCAGCTTGAGTGCCATGCACTCTGAGCTGGACCCAGAGGCAGGAGCCAAGGGTGAGGCAGAGGGGAGAACTGTGTGTCAGATACTGGACTGAGTCCCCAAATGTGGGGACACTTTTGAGGGTCTGCGACTCCCAAGGGTGAGGTGTGCTGCTCAGGGCCCTGTATCACTGAGACCGCGTGCCTTTCTCATGCCCCCAAGTGAGTCTCGACCTAAAACAATGCTTAAATCCACCACCGGCACCCAGCCCTTACTAAATTGTGTTGGAGACTCTAAAAAAAAGTCCAAATCCCAGTCAATCTTTGCAATGAAAGGTGCACATAAAAGCAGTAATATGTTTGTGCTCTGAGTGGATACACCAGTGCATTTTTCATATTACAGATTCAAGAGTTGCGGGCACAGATCTTTGCTTTATGTAATTTATAAGCACTAGGAAAGTGTGGGAATTTAGAAAAGGTTGCACACATTTATGTATTAACTCAAAGTGGTGAAAAATGAAAAACCCAAAGTTTCATCTTCTCTTTGTTTCCAAGGAGACTAACAGTTTTGTATCACAGCGTCCTATTAGTCTTTAAGTAAGAGAAACAGACACACACTTTCCCTGCCCCCATGGAGAAATAAAGCTCATTATTCATCCGGAAGAGGATGTGGGCTCCAATTCATGGAGTAACAGAATCACAGAGCAAGGAGGGTGCTGGGAAGCCACCTGATCCAATCAGCCCATTTTGCAAGTAGGGAACCTGGCCCCCTGCAAAGTCAGGGGACTGTTCAAGGTCATAGGCACTAGGCTGGCGTTGAGTGAGGACAAGAGCTTGGGTCTTTTTCCGTCATGCCACCTCCCTTCCCGCAGCTCAAGAAGGGATTCCAAACAAAGACAGGGAATGACTATTGTCTACCAGTAAACCAGAGGCTCCTTCCTGCTCTGGCCTGCGTTCACAACAGAGCCACCAGAACAGTTTGAAAGCTCCATACACAGAGTTCACGTGCCAAATCGTGTCTTCCCATCAGAGCTCTGATTTTCTTCTTCCCAGTGTTGTTATCACCCATCTTCTTCAGAGGTGTCCGGCCATGAGTGCTCGTGAGGCTGGGGGGCTGGCCGCACTGAGGAGTCTGAGACTCAAGGCGGATGGGTTAAGGCTTCAATAAAAATAGTACAAATGAAAGCTACTCTTTCGAGGGAGTTGACGTTGCACCTGACACATCACCCGAATCTCCAGCAGACCAGAGCAACGGGTGTGATCATGATCCCCAGGGCTCATCTGGGGCAACTGAGGCACAGAGAGAGAAATACTCGTCCACAGCTATGTAATTAATAATCAGCAAGCTGGGGGGCGCCTGGGTGGCTCAGTCGGTTAAGCGTCTGCCTTCAGCTCAGGTCGTGATCCCAGGGTCCTGGGATCGAGCCCCGCATCGGGCTCCCTGCTCAGCGGGGAGCCTGCTTCTCCCTCTCCCTCTGCCCTCCTCCCCACTCATGCTCTCTCTCTCTCTCTCTCTAATAAATAAATAAAATATATTTAAAAAATAATAATCAGCGAGCTGGGATCCCAACCCAGCTGGCCCCCCAGCTGTAATGTAAGAGAGTGAGATGTGCCATTGACTGATTTACCCACTTCCCACCCTGTAGTCTCCACTACAGCAGAGCTGTCCCACCAATGCCAAGAGGACACGTCCCAACCCCTGACTTAGGCCTTTTTGAAGAGGCAAGAAAGCTTGGCTGACAATGGTTGAACCCACATGCGGAGGGGATACTACGTGTTATGTTACATTAAAGGCAGAATCAGACTCAATCGAGTTAAAGACGTTTGCACAAGACACCAGGCTAATCCTGCCCTCTCTCCTCTCCCCTTTCCAGCGAGCTCTTGAGTGCCTGGAAAGAACCAAGAGTCAGACAACTATAGATCCAAAATCAGGCTCCAGCCAGGGACATAGGCAGAGTGGGACCCTGCCATTCACTCCAATTCGTCTCTCCCATGACGCCCCCGAGCTGCATGGGGGTTGGAGGATCATCTACCTTCCTTGCGTTACCCATGCCTGTGGCTCATTTATCAGGTGTCCCCAGCTTTCCTTGCTCCAAGCCCAACTAAGCCGTGAGCTCCCTTCTTGCATTAGGAGTGTGTGATGATTTGCATAATCACTTTATAGCTTTGCTTATTTACAGGCTCAAAACATACCCTAAAACGCTGGCTCTTTATTCAAAGCATGGCCAAGGAGACTGCTTCTGCCCAAGGCAGTCTGCATAATGGTTCTGCTAGTCACCGTTCCTTCAGGAGGGGCTTTTCTCTGGGTGTGGAACCCTGCGCTTGTTGCCTTCCTTCTGCAGCTCTGGGCTCTGCCCCCGCGCACCAGGGAGTATTTCCAACCGGATATCCTGACAAGGTAATGTTTAACCTCGCTACCACCGCTCACTCCCCACGCTCTGAGCCCCGGAGGTGTAAATACTGAATTACATCGCGCCCCCTCCTCTGTGGCTTGCCATAGCGTGTGCGTGCACACGCACGTGCATATACAACAAGACCCTCTTAGCCTCTGTGGTTGAGAACTCATGGGAATCGAGCCCCATCTAATGCACGGCCCTTCCTCTGGATGTGTCTGCGGAGATAAATATCGTTTTCATGTGCCATGCAAATTTCACAGTGAAGAAGCTGTGATTGGGTGGAGCATCTCAAATGAATGGTTTGGGACGTAGCCCTTCCATATGCTGACAATAATTGGCCAGATATCCTGCCTGAGGCTCTGTAAGTACAGTGGAGGTGTTGCAAACTCAATCCCTGGCTATTCCTGGTTCCGTTCACAGAGCTCTGAATGAAGTACGAAGGAGGGACACTCTTGCAATTCCTTTTCACTCCTTCTCCCTCTGGAAAGACTGGTGCTCACTGTCCCTGCCTTCTCGACCACATCACTCCCTTCTTCCTCTCTCCCATATTCCTGGCTCCCATCTCTCTGAAAACATAAATAATCCTGCCCGGGTTTTAAGTAATAAGTCCCACCAGGGTAGCTCCGGCTCTTCTGTCCAGAGATGTTGTCCGAGGTCTGAACTGACTCCCTCCAGACTTTAACGATGGCTGACATTTATGAGCACCTACTCACTGAATGCATCGTGGAAAACACTGTACACGGAATCTGCCAGTCAGTGCTCACCACGGTCCTGCAGGTAAGTGTTCTTGCGGCAAACTCCTTCACAGATCAAGGCACGGAGTCTTGGAGAGGCCACAGAAGGTTCCAAGGGGTTACAAGGCTGGTAAGGAGCCTGACCTCAGTGTCCACGCTCTTAAATCACTTGGCCTTCTGGGGTGGGTTCCCTGTGCACCCCCCACCCCGACCTCAGACAACTAATTGCATTAGTAAATGGTCTCATGCCTATCTTTCCCTCCTTCCATTTGAGGTCAAGAACCTCTTAATCCTGAAACAAATAATGCAATATATGTTAAGAAAAAAAAAAGAAGAAGAAGAAGGTAGCGGGAGGGGAAGAATGAAACGGGGGAAATCGGAGGGGTAGACGAACCATGAGAGACGATGGACTCTGAAAAACAAACTGAGGGTTCTAGAGGGGAGGGGGGTGGGAGGATGGGTTAGCCTGGTGATGGGTATCAAAGAGGGCACGTTCTGCATGGAGCACTGGGTGTTATGCACAAACAATGAATCATGGAACACTTCATCTAAAACTAATGATGTAATGTATGGGGATTAACATAAGAATAAAAAATAAATAAATAAATAACCCGTTTTTACTGCTTTAAAAAAAAAAAAAAGAACCTCTTAATCACCGCCAAATATTCAATATTTGATATTGAACTGCGTATATAGTGAGTGCTCAGTAAATAGATATACAATGAGTGACTATTATATAAGACAAATGGGAGAGAAACTGGCTATCCCTAAGACACCCAGAGCTGAAGGACTGATGATCCCAGCCATATCGATTTACAGCCTGGAGTCAAGTGGACACAATACCACAGACGGAGGAGGAGGAGAGGAGGAAGAAGAAGGAGAAGAAAGAAAGAAATTCGGAAGAATGAAACAGGAAGGCTCTGTCTTTCCAATGACGTCATTCGGCTCATAGCTCTGGGAGCTAAGGTTTACAGCCACAGGACCCAACGCTGCTGTCTTTCTGGGAAGCTGTGAGTTCCCTGGGTGGTCAGAATGGAATCAGGGGCCAGGACATCGAGACAGATGCAGCCAAGGGCCTTTGGAAGCGTAGGAAGCGATGTGGCTCGTGAGAAATGGGGCTCTGTCCTCTTTAGTCTTCGTGCTTCTTTCCCAGAAAGGTCTCGCTCTTGCAGAGTCTCAGGATATGCCTTTCAGAGGCTAAAATCTGTCTGATCACGTGCTACTTTTTGCAGAAAATATCACCCCTAAAGGAAGGAGCAGAAGTCCAATACAGTTTGGATGAAACAAGGTTGGAAACGAGAAAGTCAATGCCAAAATCAATCCCTCCGTGAACCTGAAGCCACGGCCAAGCATTCTGCAAATGAGTGAAGAAGCAGGAGAGTTCAGACCACCTCCACAGAGACACAGCACCCTCGCTTCATCCCAGGGGCTTCGGCGGATCTGAGATGAGGCACAGTCCACAGGGAGTACCGGACGCTTCCTCTTCCAGGAAGCAACGGCTTTCACGGCTGTGGGAGGAAAATCATCACAGCCCAGCTCCACAGCCCAAGGCCCCATGACAGCAAATTCCTCCTTCTCCTTTCCCCTCCGTGCCACTTGGGTTCTTCTAAAGCGTGTTAAATCGCATGTCTTATTTTGTAAGGAATTAAACAGAGCACTCAGTTCCTCCCTCGGCTCAGCTGGGTCTTGAGATCACAAAAGACAACCAAGTTGTCCCCCAGAGTTTGGAAACTGATAGGATCACAAAAGTTGCAGTGCCGTCGAATAAGAGTTGTTACAACCGTTTTTACATAGGATTGAGGAAACCCGGGAGAGTAAGCCACTAACTCTGCCTTGGGAAAAGCAGAGAAGGCTCCCTGCAGGAGGTGACATCTGAGCAGCGTCCTGCTGTGGACAAGGGCAGGAAAGGGTGTCCCAAGAAGAGCAAACAGTAAGGCAAAGTCACAGAGACATAACAGCATGATCTCTACCCAAGGAGACACGCATGGGTCCAGTGTGGCTGGATGGTGGAGAGATGGAAAAAGATAGATGTAGGGGCGCCTGGGTGGCTCAGTCGGTTGGGCGACTGCCTTCGGCTCAGGGCATGATCCTGGAGTCCCGGGATCGAGTCCCGCGTCGGGCTCCCTGCTCGGCGGGGAGTCTGCTTCTCCCTCTGACCCTCTCCCCTCTCGTGCTCTCTCTCACTCTCTCTCTCTCCAATAAATAAATAAAATCTTAAAAAAAAAAAAAAGATAGATGTAGATTTTTTTTAAAGATTTATTTATTTATCTTAGAGACAGAGAGAGCGAGCATGAACAGGGGGGCGGGCAGAAGGAGAGAATCTCAAGCAGACTCTCTGCTGAGCTCAGAGCCCTACTCAGGGCTCCATCTCAAGACCCTGAGATCATGACCTGAGCCGAAATCAAGAGTCGAACGCTTAAACGACAGAGCCACCCAGGCGCCCCTAGATATAGATTTTTAAGGGGTGGGCATGTCATGTGGTCCAGTGACCTGGTTGGTCATATAGGCAGTGACTAACTTTGCCTACACGTCAGACTGACCATGAATCTGATTCTTACTGGAATCACACTGTTACAGATTCTTAGCATCTTGAGGGCTGAGCTTTTTGAGAAAATCAGAACAACCCATGCATTTTACAGATTAAGAAATTTAGGAACAAAGAGGATAAGTGACTTGCCAAGAGGTCACAGGAT
>NC_138373.1:9951350-9969931 GCF_054177405.1 Leptonychotes weddellii | reverse complement strand
CTCAGTTGATGCCCGTAATAGCCAGTTAAGTGAGGGGCTCAACTCATTAGCATATAAACGTAAAATGGATTTTATTTTTTCTCATTAGTGCTACGACGGTGAGCCTCCCTTCCTCCTGGGCTGTAGGTTGCTCTTTCTGAACAACATGGAATTCGATTTCATAATTTCCGATTCAGCTCCATTTAATAAAATAATCCTGTTCCTTAGTAAGGTGTTCCCATTCATTCTACAGTGTCACCCCTGAATCTGTGATACCTTCTTCTCTTTCTCTCCCTTCCCACTGCCAGCTGAGGCTGGACACCCAGGAGGCTTGGGGTGGGAGGGGTTTTGTTCTCTCAGACGGGCCACCACGCAGTCTCTTGCGTCTGGGGTTCACATGTCAGCAGGTGGCCGGGGGGGATAGTTGGTATCCCTGTGATGGCTTAGATGCAGATGTCCACTTGAGCATGGGGGAGCTCACCACCGCCAAGCCCAACAGCAGGACTGCCTCTGCCCTCCCCACCCCACCTCCAGCGCTCCCTCTCCCCTTCCCTTCCCTCCCTCCCTCCCCCTGCCCTAGTGCACCAGGAGGCTCTACCAGCCAGCAGCTGGATGGATGAAGCCACATTCCAGCCTCTGGCATGTGGGAAATACTCCAAGCATCCCAACCACATGGGAAAACATCGTGAGGGCCAGAAGATTGCGAGACATATTCCCTTGGGGATTGATTGCTTCTTCCCACAAACTCCTAGTTCTCCCGAAAGGCTCTGTCTGGGCGGTTCCCACTCAGCTTCTTCAGTGGCTGGAGGCTGGAGAGGGAGTGAAGCCGGTTCTGCTGAGTGGGAAGCTCTCAGCAACACCAGGGCCCAGTAGAGGGCTCCATGGCCACGGGTCCCTGGACTCAGAATTTGGGATACTAATGAAGCACCTTTTGTTCTCATCTGTGGTCTTAATAGGCAATTTCTGGAAATAAGAATGATCCCTCTGAGCAGACCTATTGAAGGGGGTGGGGAGTGATGACAGGGAGGAATGTTGGAGGTGGGGGAAGCCAAGGGACAAGGACAGCATCTCAGAGGAGGCAGGTGGTGGTGGCCAAAGCCAAGGTGACCCCAGCCTGGGCCCCGGTATCTGGGGCTCTCTAACATGAGCTAGCATCTATAGCAGAGAACTGTAGGAATGTCATTCTCCTCAGTTAGCTGCCTTGGACTTGCCTCTCAGTGATGGCTGATACAGTGGGGGTGCAGTGGGGAGAAAGGCAGCCTTAAACCTGAGCCTGAGGCCCTTCTGGTCGCACTCTCCCTGATGGTCCTCGGTGCTCTGGGCTCAGTCTTATCCCCCCAAAATCCACATGTGGAAGCCCAAACCTTCAGAACCTCAGAATGTCACTAATTTGGAGGTAAGGCCCTTAAAGAGGTGGTTAAGTTGAATGAGGTCAGTAAGGTGGGCCCTAATCCAGTATGACTGGTGTCACTCATAGAAAAGGGAATTTGGACATACAAAGGGACGCCAGGGATGCACGTGCGCAGAGGAAAGCCACATGAGGACACGGTGGGAAGGTGGCCATCCACCAGCCAGAGAGAGGTCTCAGGAGACACCAGCCCTGCCCACACCTTGATCTTGGACTTCCAGCCTCCAGGACTGTGAGAAATAAATGTCTGTTGCTTAAGCCCCCATCCGTGGTCCTTTGTTATGGCAGCCTAAGCCAACTAAGACATTCAGGAATGGGCGATGTTTCCAGTTACTTGAACCTATGAGCAGGAAGACCCTACTCCAGCCTCCAGGAAAGTTGGGAACGGCCAAGAGAGTGGAAAACAACCACAAGGAAGGTTAAGGTAGATGGTCCAGGGGTCACCCTGCCACATGACATGCCAGTGGGGTTGGGAAGACAAAGGCTCTCGTGGGGGGCCACCACCCCACCCCACCCCATCCAGGACTGGCACTGGGTCTTGGGGCCAGTGCAACCATGAGTGTGTCCACTAGAGAAACTAAATTCTCTCCAACTAACACATCACCACCCTGGCGTGACAAAGGCAGAGAGAAGACTAACCTCTCTCTTAATAGTCCTGAGAAAGTCCTTAAGAGAAAATGCAGACACAACTCCTCTAAAGTATACATTATATTATGTTGTGTTTGGTAATGTTATCTTATGGGGTGGTATGGTAGAATATGGGATGGGATGGGATGGGATAGTGTATGTCACAAGAATCCTACGTCCCAATTGCACTGAGTGTCTCTCCATTTCCTCATTTGTCCAGAGAGGTAGTTCTAGTCAAGGTAAATGAACAAAAATCCATACATTTTCTTTATTCTCACAACGTTCCTGTTATAACTGGGTCAAAAACTACAAAATACCTATGAATATGTTTTTGAAGAAAGGTACAAGGCACACGTGAGGAAAATAATATATGTTTATTAAAATACATAAAACAAATTCTGAACAAATGGGAAAATATATACGCAATGTTCCCAAAATTCAAGGTACAATTTTAATGCAATTCTGTGTAGAATTCTGACAAGGGATTTTTGTTTCTGTGTGTGTTTGGGGTTTAGGAATTGTATAAACGTCTTAAAGAATAATCAATCAATTTAGTTTTGATCAAGGCATGGGTAAATCAGTGGAACATGATAGAGAACCCAGAATCAGATGCCTTTGTATTATAAGTCCATTTATGACAAGGATGGCAGTTTAATTCAAAGGAAAGTGAGTAGATTATTCACAAAATGTGCTGGCAAACTTATTATCAGTCCGTTAAAAAAGAAGTGAAAACAGTCTATATCATCTCTTGTACCCAAACAAAAACAAGTGGGAATAAAAGGCACAGCATAAGGAATATAGTTAATGATATGGTAATAGTGATGTGTAGGGTCAAAGATTAGTAATCCATCTGAGAAAGGTATTGTTGTACAGATGCTAGACGAAGGTCAATAGCTATGCTATATGAAGAGCTCTTGGATGTAAATGAAAAGCACCACCATATAAAAATGGAGTCGACCATATATTCACAGACAATTAACATGAGCGCGAACCCACATGGCTGAAAAACGTGTGAAAAGATGTGCACATTCTCTGCTAGTCGGAGAGACGCAAATTAAAGCCGCCATGAGATATCACTTTACATTCATCAGAGTGGAAAACACTTGAAAGAGTGATAGCATTCATCGCTAGCAGGGAAGGAGTCTCCTCCGATGTGAGCTGTTTCCGCCTTTGGGAAAAGCCATCTGGGAGCATTTATCACCAAATTAAAAATCAGATATCTCATGGCTAAGCTTCCCCACTCTGAGAAGCCTTGCCACAAAAATAAAGGCAACTGTCTCTTTGTTCCCCAAATAGGCTGATCCTTTCAGGACCTCATGCCCCTGTGCATCCTGTTTCCTCTGCCATGGATGCTCCTATGGGTTGGACTGTGTCCCCTAAAAATTCCTATGTTGAAATCCTAACCCCGAGTAACTCAGAATGTGACTGCGTTTGGAAATAAGGTCTTTACAGGGGCAATCAAGTTAAAATGAGGTCGGTAGGGTGGACTGTAATCCCATATGACTGGTGTCCTTACAAAACGGGGAAATTTGAACACAGAGACAGACACGGATTGAGAGAAGACAAGGTGGAGATACAGGCAGAACGTCATGTGAAGATTCGCATTATACTTTGAAACTACTAGAAACTACTAGAAGCTAGGAGAGCAGCCTGGAGCTTACTCTTCCCTAGGGCCTTCAGAGAGTGCATGACCCTGAGGACATGCTTGATCTCCAAATTCTATCCTCCAAAATGATGAAAAATCAAATTTCTGTGGTTTAAGCCAGTTTGCGCCACTTCATCATGATAGTCCTAGGAAACAAATACATGTTCCGTCTTATCTGGCTCACGAACTCCAATGCATCCTACGAGATCTATGTAAAATTTTACCTCCTCTGCAGAGGCTTCCCAAATTAATCACCCCTCTCCTCGTCTGGGTCCCAATATTTTGTGCGTGCTCCTCCTATAGTACTTACAAATCTGAGTTAAATTCTTTAATAATTGGAATTACATTTAAAATATTTCTTCTCTGCTAGACCTCGACTGCCCACCCCCACCCCCCCAAGACACAGGCCGCGTGGATCTACTGTAGTCCAGTGCGGTATTGAGCACAAAGCGGCTTACAACTATTTGCCACACAATGGGAAAAATCTAAAATAAGACTTCCCCCTCCATCACCTCAAAGCAGGAAGAGACGCAAGTGAACGGCAAGAGGCTCCTGGAACCATAATTCTTCTCTCTTGGCAAGGCTCTTCAATTCTAACAAATTGACTTAATAATGAAAATGTTTTTAATGGGGGCAATATGGCAAAAAGTAATTAACTCCGTAATTGAAATCTAGAACTTTAAAAGTAATTAATGGGCGGGCCAAACTGTCCTTCACAGCAAGAGTGCAGGGGCGAACCAGCCGCAGAAGGACTCCGGGCAGGTATCGTCTGAGCAAAGCACGTCGGCGGGCAGCACGCGCGCACGTCCACATGATGAGTGTTCCCCCTAATCACTGAGGAGATGCCATCAACCAGGGCTGGCAGGTGCCACTTCGCTCTGTAAGAAGGAACTTTTTTTTTTAATGAGCAAAGATGTTCATCACCATTTCGCACTCGTGCGCTTGGAGGAAGGGGGCGGGGCCCCTCTTTCTGAGTCGATGTGCGTCAAGCCCCCAGAGAATCTGGGGGTCCTGGCGTCCTTCCATCATCTTGGAAGCTCTGGAGTTCACTCGACCCCGACTGCGGGGTTTTCTCCGGCTTCTTGCTGGCTGCCTCCCCTCGGTCTCGCTGCAGCCTCCCCTCCCTGCAGCCTCCCCTCCCTGCCTGTAAGGAAGCGGCTGCTAAGTGGGGGATCAGTGATAACATATTGCACAACAGCAGATGGCATCTATATTTAGAGGCCCTTCAGAGGAAGGATTAATGCCATTTAGAACACACCACAGGCCAAGAAAACGAGAGTTGAGTGTTCCAAATGAATCCTTAAAAAACCTCCATTTGTCCCCTGTTACCCGCTGAGTTGTAACCTCCCCCCCAAAATTCGTATGATTCATGTGTTGAAATCTTCACCCCCAGGACCTCAGAATGCAACCATATTTAGATATAGGGTCTTTAAAGAGGTGATTAAGTTAAAATGAGGTCCTTAGGGTGGACCCTAATCCAATAGGACAGGTGTCCTTATACGAACAGGAAATTAGGTCTCAGACACACACAGAGGACACAGGGAAAAGATAGCTGTCTGCATGCCAAAAAGAGAGAGCTCAGAAGAGACCAACCTGCCCACACCTCGATCTGGGACATACAGCCTCCAGAACTAGGAGAAAATAAATTTCTGTTGTTTAAACCGCCCGGTCTGTGATACTTCATTTTGGCAGCCGAAGCTGACTAGTGTCCCCCCATGTACAGAGGACAGAGCACCATCTCCTTAGCTTGGTAAGATGGCTCCACCCACCCTCTTGGGTCCCTTCTGCCCCTTCCCAAGCCTCCCCTCCTCCAGGCACTTGACCCTTCACCCTGTTACCCCAAACACACCATGACCTTTCATGCCACGGGGACTTAGCACATGACCTTCTCTCTATGGGGATCACTTGCTTGGCCCTCCTCTTGAAAAATCCAGCTCACCTTCCAGACTCAATTGAAATGCCCCCTCCCCAGAGAGGACCACACCGTATCTCTCACCCCCACTCACACGAGAATCAGCAGCTTCTGCTCTGCATTCTTCTTACTCTCCCTTCATGCCTGCAGGCTGGCCGGAGCTCCCTGGGGAGCCAGACTGTGTCTTTCTCAACTTTGAACTCCTGCTCATAATCATCTCCAGGACAAGGGAACTTCTTTCGAAGGAGTCATGGCGTGAGAAAGAGCAACCAGCAAGTGGCCAGCCAGGCTTTGCCGCCTGAAACAGCCCCACGATGCAGCAAACACAAGCAGGACAGAAGCCACATATAAGCCAAATTAGGAACCCTGTGTTCTGGTTCTACTTTTCTGGCACTAACTTGCCATGACTTGCCCTATGACACTGACCTCTCTCTCCATCTGAAGCTGGACTGGCTCATCCCTCGCTCTGAAAACAATCTAAGTGTTCGTGACTCTAGAGCCTTGGACAAAATAAAAGAAAAAGGACCTTTTGCCCTTCCACTCCCACATTTATTCGCACATTAATGTATTGCTCATGTACTGAGCATGGATAACCTGCCAGGAGAGTTGGAAGTTTTTTGGGGAAGCAACATTTGAGCAGGATCTTGCAGAAGGAGACTTAGAAGTGTGGGGGGGGGGGAGTAGAACACATTTCCATAGAAATTAAATTTCCCAACTTCAAAGAATCCTTCCAACTCTTAACAATGTTATGCTTTTCCATTCCAAGCACAGAACAGTGCGTCCTTTAAGCGTGAGTTGGCGGGAGGAAGAGGGAATAAGACAGTTTCAGGGGTGGAAACACAGCAGACAAAGGTCAGAGGTGGGAAAGCAAAGCACTCAATGGGGAATGTGAGAGTCACGTTCTGGAAGAAGGGGGTACCCACGGGCAGTGAGGAAGAGAACACAGTTTGGTTGGGGATGCACTTTGAAAGAGCTTGGAAGTTAACCTCTGGGCAGTCCAGGAACGTTTCTGACCTACAGAGGGCGAAGCAGTTTTGCGTGTTGGGGAAAAAAAAACTGCTGAAAGATGCTTGGAAGTGGAGTGGAGAGGCTGATTCTGGAGGAAAGAACCAGTTTGGAGGCCAAGGAAATGACTCAGGAGACCCATGATGGGTCCTGGTCAGACCCCAAGCTGGGCTGCAAGAGGCGGCCTGGGTTCACCACAATGGCTCTGCTCCCCGTCTGCATCTGGGGATACAATCACGGCAGGCCGGCCCCAGCAGGACTGCCGATCATTTCATTAGATCCCAAATCCCCAGTAGAAATGAAAGAGCTTTAAATTCAATCATCATGAATGGATAAAGAAGATATGGTATATATATACAATGGAATATTATGCAGCCATCAGAAGGAATGAGATCTTGCCATTTGCAACGACGTGGATGGAACTGGAGGGTATTATATTGAGCGAAATAAGTCAAACAGAGAAAGACATGTATCATATGACCTCACTGATATGAGGAATTCTTAATCGCAGGAAACAAACTGAGGGTTGCTGGAGTGGGCGGTGGGGTGGGAGGGATGGGGTGACTGGGTGATAGACACTGGGGAGGGTATGTGCTCTGGTAAGCGCTGTGAATTGTGCAAGACTGTTGAATCTCAGATCTGTACTTCTGAAACAAATAATGCAATATATGTTAAGGAAAAAAAAAAGAAGAAGAAGAAGATAGCAGGAGGGGAAGAATGAAGGGGGGGACATTGGAGGGGGAGACGAACCATGAGAGACGATGGACTCTGAAAAACAAACTGAGGGTTCTAGAGGGGAGGGGTGTGGGAGGATGGGTTAGCCTGGTGATGGGTATTGAGGAGGGCACGTATTGAATGGAGCACTGGGTGTTATGCACAAACAATGAATCATGGAACACTACATCTAAAACTAATGATGTTAATGTATGGGGATTAACATAAGAATAAAAAAAAAAGTCAGCAGGCATTGTTTACGAAAAAAAAAAAAAATTCAATCATCAGTTGGAATGCATCTCTTCTTACCAGCCGCAATCCATTGCCCCCGCTATGCTCATGCACACACACGCGCGCAGAGACGCGTGCAGAACCCTTGTCTTTTCGTGGGAAGCCGGAGTTATGTAGCCTATTATTTAGTTTAGAGAAGATCTATGTGATTTAAATTGGAGGCTTCAGACAAATTGCATTTGAAATTGAAAGGGGGGTGAAGTAGCCAGATGTATTATCAATTTAGGAAGATAACCAGAGTATTCGGTGGCTACCGTGGCCTGTTTTATTCCACTGTTACTTAAAAGACCGCAAGCCCAATAACTCTAAATTTCTCAATCTGGGCCTTTGACAGGAAGCTGAAGGATTCATCTGTAGACTTCTTTATTTTTCATTAAGACCCAGGCCTTTTCTTCCCCAGTGAATGAAGACAACGCATCTGAATAGCAAGCTGAGCCTCATTTTCTTCCTCCCCTCCCCGCAGTATCCATGTGGAAAACAGGCTAGTTTACTGGATTTAGGTGGAAGGAGAGTGTAAGGCCAGGAGTTCTCAGAACAGCGAGTACACAAGAATTCCAGGAGACGGCCCTGCCCTACCTAAAAAAAGGAAAACAGAGTGTCTATGAGTCTAGGAAAACAAAGAACAGCCTCGTAATGTCCTGTAATGTCAGCAAGAGCATCCTGGAAACTGCAAAATAGTTTGCAATTATAAATATTACCGTTACATCTATGATTATGATAACATTCATCAGGAAGGGACCCCTCAGAATGACAGGATCCTCATCTTACCCAGAAGCAGGAAAAAAAGAAAAAAATCAGCATCACCAATTAAACACCCACTTCTAACAGAACACGAATTTTAGATCTCCCCCTGTGTTCGATGTCAGTCTGAGCTGTCCACTCAGACCACAAGGGGTTGGAATCCAGGTTCAAACAGTTACAGACTCTTTGGCATTGGGTTGGGGAAGTAACCTTTCTGAGATTCGCATCCCTTGTTTGCAGATCGGAATAATGAAGGCACTTACATCCTCACACAGTTGTTTGAGATGCACTTTAAAAAAAAAAAAAACACATTTTTGGTAAAATGTTCACGGCAGCCCATGGTAAGGGCCCAATAAGTGATAGCTGTTCCTATAGTCACTGTTTCCTTTTATTGGATTTGTCCAAAAAAGCAACTTGTAATCTCACCCTCATCTCTAAAAAAATCTAGAGCTGGTCCTGCTCTCAGGTCTGAGTGTTTAAAAATATTTCCAAGGAAAGGCAGACGGGTTGGAGGGGGCGGGAGGCCCAAGGTATCTGGGGAGGGAAGACATCACAGATGGCCCATCAGGAACTTCACAGAGTGTCACATCCAGAGGTACCTGCCAGCTCAACCAGGGATGAATCTTCTATGAGGACCAGATGCTACTAATTGGCGAGGAATCCTGTGGCTGCCACCCAAGGAAGGGAACAAATTCTTTGCCACCACATGGCTCTTTTTTTCCCTTCCAAGTACAGTGTGTTAACTCTTTCAAATAGTCGTACGAGCTTCGGTCTCCAAAAGCCCATGTCCACATGTAGGAGATTCTTAAGCAAGGTACTAGAGCACTGATTTCATTGATTCTGATTCTCTGCTCAACAAGCAATGCTCTCTCCTACATGATCTTTGGGGGAACCATTGAGGGCATGCCCTGGATGGGAATTCAGCTTAGTGTTCCACTGTGGGACGTAGAAGTTCGATGCTTCCGCTCTGTGCCTGTTCCTCTCCTTAAACCATCCCATGTCTTTCTCTCCCTCCCAAATCATCACCTCTTTCAAAGATAAAGATTGGTCTTCATGCCCTCTACGGGGGACTCCCGGAGCCTATCAAAGGACCTGCCACAGGCAAGAGCTTTGCTCAACAAGTAGATAAATATGACCCGGGCCCCCATTACATTTTTAGCTTTCCCACTGCCTCAATTCCCATACCTCAAATTAACACCATCTGCTCCTGTCTCATCAAATTATTTTCCATCTCTTGAATACATCATGCACTCCCACACATCCATGCCTTCCTACACACTTGTCTTTCTGTCTAGAATCCCCCCTATGGGATGGGCCAAGCCCCATAAAAGGAGAATATTACAGAACGGAGGTCATCAAAACTACAGCCCATAACTCCTGCCCACTCCTGTGTTTGTCAATGAGGTTTTAGTGGAATACATCCAGGCCCATCTGTTGGCATATTGTCTATGGATGCTTCCGTGCTCCAACGGCAGAGTTGAGTAGTTACCCTAGAGATCGCATGGCCTGTCAAGCCTCAGAGAGTCACTTTCCGGCCCTTCTGCAAGGAAAGTTGCTGACCTGCATTTCAGAGGCAAAAGCATGGGTTGTTTAGCAGCGGACTCCAGCTTGAATCCTGCCTCTGCCCATTGGTGGGTAGCTGTGGTTATTTCCTCTCTAAAAAGGAGATAATAAATCTATTTGACAAGACGATTCCAAAATATGTGAACAAAGGTCCTCGTGTGGTATTCAGCAAAGGGTATATGCTCAATAAATATTTCCCTGTTGCTCGCTCTCTTTCTTCTTTCTCCTGTGTATCAGTGAGCTAGGGCTGCATAACAAAATACCACAGCCTCAGTGGCTTAAACAACAGAAGCTTATTTTCTCACAGTTCTGGAGGTTGGAAAACCAAAATCAAGGTGCTTTTATCCCCCACTTGCTGATGGCCACCTTCTCACTGTGGTCTCACAACACCTTTCTTCTGTGTTCATGTGGAGAGAGAGCCCTCTGGTGTCTCTTCCTCTTCTTATAAGAACTCCAGTCCTATAGGATTAGCCCCACCCTCATGACCTCATTTAGTCTTCATTTCCTTCTTAAAAGCCCTATCTCTGAATACAGTCTCATTGGGGGTTAAGACTTCACCCTATGAATTGGGGGTGGAGAGCACACAATTCAATCCATTACACTCTACTTGATTCACTTTCCTTCTCCTCTAAACTTCTTGGAAATCCACCTCGGATAGGTTGTATTATTGGTCCCATTCTTCACCCCTCCTTCTTTATATCTACACCCTTTGCCATGTGCTTTTACATTTCCCCTCACTAAAATGGCAAACCCTTTGACCTTGGGCTCAACTGTGTGACTTGTACTAGCCAACAGAATGAGACAGAAGTGGTAGTGTCCCAGCTCCAAGCTTAGATTTTAAATGAACTCTAAATTTCCACTTGCCTTCCTGAGTCTTTGTCATCACCATGAAAAGAACATTCCCCAGCCCAGCCTGCTGGTCCCAGTAAAGCAGCGGCTTCACTTAACTCCAGCCTGGATCAGCCAGGCTCCAGCCAACCCAGGAAGTGTGACTGAGCCTAGCCAAGATCAGCAGAGCCAGTGAGCCAAGTCTGCACAAACCAACCCCAGCTGACCCACCAATTTATGACCCGCAGATCTCTGATCTTTAATGGGAGACTTTGGGTTGCCTGTTAACAATCTTGTGTTATTAGCTAACTGATGTATCACCATTCATTCTTCGAGATCCAACTATAATACCACCTTGTTTGGGTTCAAACTCTAGCCTCCCCATTTACTAACTGTGCTGTTTGGGGTAGGTGGATCAGCCTCTGTTTCTTCTCTCTACAATGAAGATAAGAGCATGACACCATAGTTATTGTGAGATTAAGGTGCAGCTATTTAGGTAAGATGATGCATAGTAGACACTAAATAACTGTTGGCTTCCTTTCCCCTTCCTTCCTACTACAGGATGCTTTCCAAGAAGTGCTGGGATAGAAGCAGTCACTTCTCACACTAATTTTGTCACCTCCCTCTGTGCATATTACTTGTCACTTGGTCTGCTCCCCTCACTAGTTTGTGCAGAGGTTCTCAAACAGCAGTAGCCATCAGAATCACCTAGAGGCAATTTCAAACACACCAGTGAACAATCTCCACTTTAGTCCTGCTAAATATTTATGTTCAAGAAAGTATACATAATTTCCCAATCCTTATATATATTCTCCCCTGGTTAAGAAGCAATGAGCAGGAGACCTAGGGAAGCAGAAACTGTATCTCAGGATCACTGAATCTCTGGATTTCCCATCTGGCCTAACACAGAGAAGATGTTCAGTATGTATGTTTTGAATGAATGAACTTTTTAAAATGCACACCTCTATGGAGAATCACAGCATCGAAGAGCTAACATGAAGCCTTGTTTTCCCAGTGCAGAAGCCGAGGTCCAGTCTTAAGATTAGAAAGGTATCTCCTAATTTCAAACTGAGTGCTCTTCCCAGACAGAATGGGCTGACTTCAGAGAAGGCAGGAAACCTCCCATTCCCAGAGTTGTCATTTCTTGAATGTGTTGCCCTTGCCCACCCCAAGGCCCTCAACCCCTCAGTGGAAGTGCAGACTGTGGGGATAAACAGCCCTGCATTTGGGTCCAGGAAAAAGGAGGTCATGGGCAGTCTTACCCAAAGACTGCTATGGGCCCCAGTAGGGCCGGAGCGCATAAGACAAGGTGGACCCTCTTTATAAGCACCAGGTTGTTTATAACAGTGGACAGTCAGGGTGATTTAAATTGGAACCTCCATTCCTCAAAAAAGTGAAAGTAGAAATACCATATGATCCAATAATTCCACTACTGCATATTTACCCAAAGAAAATGAAAAAACACTAACTCAAAAAGTTAAACGCACCCCTATGTTTATTGCAACATTATTTACAATAGCCAAGATATGGAAGCAACCCAAGTGTCCATCAATAGATGAATGGATAAAGAAGACATAGAACATTACACGGCCATAAAAAATGAGATCTTGCCATTTGCAACAACACGGATGGATCTACAAGGCATAATGCTAAGTGAAATAAGTCAGAGTAAGACAAATACCATATGATTTTACTTATATGTGGAATCTAAAAGACCAAAAAAAATAAATAAATAATAAACAAACAAAAAGAGAATCAGACCTGTATATAGAGAGGACAACCTGATGGTTGCCAGAGGTGGGGGGGATGGGCAAAAGGGGTGAAGGAGAGCAGGAGATATAGGCTTCTAGATATAGAATGACTAAGTAACAGGAATGAAAGACACAGCATAGGAAATATAGTTGATGGTATTGTAATAGCATTGTTTGGTGGCAGACGGTAGCTACACTTATGGTGAGCATAGCATAACATAGAGAGTTGTTGACTCACCATGTTGTACACCTGAAATTAATAAAACATTGTGTGTCAATTATACTCAAATTTTAAAAAAATCAAGTAAAAAAATAAATAAGAACCTCAAATTTGCTTGAACTCATAGGTTCACTAGCCAAAGGAGAACCTAAAAATCAAGCTTCTGGTTTGCCTCCCCATGCTCGGCCAAGACTTAAAACATCCACAAGCAAGTGGCAGCTTACATTAGAATCAAACATGATACACACAGTTAAGCAATTCTTAATTATAAACTTAACTTAGTAGCTTTTGGTACAGCAAATGTTTTATCTCTTTTTCCATCTTGGCAGAGCCTGGTGGCACTCCCCCAAATATCCATGCACTGCCATCCATTTCTCAGCCCCAGAATGTGGGTGGAGCCATGTGACCATTTCTGGCCAATGAGATATGAGCAAAAGTGTTATATATGACATCAGTCCTGTCCAGTCTTGGAACTTGAGAACACTGCATGGCATGCTCCACCTGTCCCTGTGACCACAGAGACCATGCATTCCAGATGGCACAGCTTCAAGATGGAAGAAACCTAGATCCCCAAGTGGGTAGCAAGATGCCCTGGAGAACTGGGAGACCCCGATCAGACCGTATCAAGAGCAGAAATAAATTTATTCTGCTTGCATCACTGAGATTTCAGGGGGTATTTGTTACTGCAGCATAGCATAGACTCTCCTATGTAAGACATCTCCCAATCGCAGTACAAACAGACCCAGAAGTTCATCTAAATCCCATCTATCATCTAAGTTCTCCATCCCTGAATGTGGCATTGGCAAGTCATGGCAATGGGCATATGGGTCACACAAAAAGTTGGCAACCCAACGAAAGAGGAAAGATAAGCAAATATCAATAATAGCAAATGAAATGCCTGTCCTAAGGGAAAGACAAAGGTATTGTTGGCAGCCTTCTGGCATGGTGTGAACTAGAAAGACTGAGAAATCCAACCACTACGAGATACCTAAAACATGCTGGATGGAAAAAGAAAAATGTCTTCTTAAAGACACAGCCTAGTAATCTAGACAGTAAATAAATCTCTCAAAGCCCCACCCCCCCAAAAAAAAAAGAATGAAAAGAAAGGAAATGGGAGCTGAAAGCCAGGAATGTAGTAGAATGCTGAATCTAGCAGCTTCCCTGGGGTAGCTTTGAATTCCCACATCTCTACTCCCCAGGATTTTGCACTTCCACTCCATGGCCATGCAGGGAAAAGAGGACAGACAGCCTGGGATCCACACGAGGTCGGGAATAAGATCAGAGATTCTTGTACAATGCCAGGCTCTCTTGGGGCCACGCTTTCAATAAGGCAAAAACTAGAAAAAAAAACTTTCCCCTTGCAAGGGAAGATGAAGAGGCAATCTGCCTGCTAAGCCTTCCTTAGAAGGAAGGAGGTAGGGATTATTTCGTAATCTCTCTTGAGAATTCCCAGCTACTACAAATGTGCACTCACAGGGGTTTGGGAACTGAATTTATACTATTTGATTTTTTTAAAGCACAATTTAAGAATGCAAAGTGGTCCTGAGGTGGCAGTGCCTCCGAGCAACGGACAAGTGTCCCCAAGCAAACTGAAGCAAATGTACATTCTCTGAACATGCCCTCAAAGAACTATCATGGGTGTGAATGTCAATAAATATGAGCTTACAGCTGAGAATCACAAAACTTAGGAGGGAAAAATATGACAGTCAGCAACACCACCACCAACAACAAAAATCTAACAGAGAGCCACAAGTGCTTTGCTCTCCAGGCGGAATGTCCTGCAGGGATATCACAAACAGAGCAGTCCCAGGGTACCGTGGGGAGACCCAGTCCAAGAACCGAGCGTGAGGGTTGAAAAGGCAGTGCCCGCCCAGAAACTGGCCAGAGGTCTAGAGCGGTGACCCTGTCGTGAAAGAAAATCCGAAAATAGTTAAAGATCCTAGCAGGATCTGGAAGAGTGGCTCCAAAGCAAAGGAGGCAGGTTCCTCGCATGCATGGAGCTGGTCAGGGAGATGAGCACCTGCCCTCAACCACTGTCATGGGTCTAGTTCACAGCGGTGTGGGCTTCTCCAACTGGCACTGGTCTGTCCCATCCTCCTTGATGTCAACAAAAATAGATGGGATAAAGAAATGCAGCCCACCAATAATGTTAACAAACTCAGTGTCTTAGTTCAGGCTGCCCTAACCAAGCATCATAGACTGGGTGGCTCTAAACAACAGAAAGGTATTTCTCACAGCTCTGGAGGCTGGAAGTCCAAGATCAGGATGCCGGTATGGCCACCTTCCAGGTTGCAGAGTGCCCATTTCTTGTTGTATCCTCACCTGGTGAAATGAGGGAGAGTGGTCTCCGGGGTCCCTTTGATAAGGGCACTCCCACTCATGAGAACTCCACCCTCATGACCTAACACCCCCCCCGCAAAGGCTCACCTTCAATTACCATCACATTGAGATTGGGGATTTCAACCTGAATTCTGGGGAGCTGCAGACATTTAGTCCATAACACTGTTTTATTTGACTTTGGGTAGACCATAAACTCAGGGCCGTGGAAGGAGTGAAGTCAGTGAATGATGGAACCGAATTAGCCAAATGAAAATGCCAAGAGACAAAGAGATATGAGCTCAGAAGTGGCTAAGATCCAGAGTAAATAGTGAGCTTCACAAAATTACCCCTTTCCATTTCAATCTTTTATACTTTAATCATCTCCAGCCATGGACACGGTTCTTACCATGAAGACAAGGGCTCAGAATGAACACAAGGATAATGAAGGTGAAATACTATTATATTTAATACTATAATATCATTAATGCAACTCCAGCCAGAGATCAAGGACTTCTCAAATTAATTATTTCTTGTTCCAACACACACCATGAAATGGGCTTTCTAAATCAGAATGACACATCCCAACCTTTCTTTTATTAAGATAATTCTATTGTATTTCTTGGATCTTTGCAGCCTAGGCAAGTTTTATAAATATTTAAGAGAGAAATTAGGCAGGAAAATGCTGGATAATGCATGACTAGCAACCAGTTGACTGAGACAGAGACACACTGTGAACTGACTTTAGAATCTTCCTGCTTGCTGTACACAAATCCTGCAAAATCTAGACAGTCCTGTCCCTTTGTGGGAAGATTAGCAGTACACTGAGCACCTGTATGCCCCTCCAGATTTGCATTTTCCATTTTATTGCCAGAGTGAGGAAGGAAAGTCATTGCTTGAAATACACTCATTAAAGCTGAATTGAGTCTTTACGGTCAGCAGTAAAAGTTAGGCAAAATATTGATAACTTGCCTATTAATGGTCTCTCCTAGGTGGGTCTCTAATTGCTTAAATGACTGGTCATCTGCAGAAACCACTTTCACCCTTCAGTTTGGTCTCCAAAGAAATCTTAAGCGTGCACAAAGACCTTGATCCTTGGAGATACTGGAGGAGCTTGTTACTTGTCCACACAGAGCGACTCGCATGGTGCAGCAGAGGGTCACATCCATTATGAGGGGACAGCCGCCTTCGTGGGTGGCAGAGACTTTTTATGAGTGCATTTGCTGATTTCCAGGAAGGCACCATCAACCTCCCCGCACCAAGGTATTTCTGCTCTCGGTGTGGTTGGACAGCTTCTTCAAAGGAAATGCTTTCTGCAAAATGCCTCCCCAGTTGATGCTTCACAGTTGGCTAATTGCCAGGATAATCGGTTCTAACCATTTACCTCCTGAAAGCATCACTCTTGACTTGATCATTTAATTCTCAAAACGCCTTCGACTGACGGGAAAGGATGCTATTTTACTTGCAAAGCTGATTGCAAATTATTTTCTGATTGCAGATTTATTTTGTTTGTGACAAAATGTTTCCCGCTAATTGCTAAAATAATCTTGTAGGAACTTGCATTTGAACACCTAATCTATTAACCCACTGTAGTTTCTCCCTAATCCCTGTTTTCATCCTTTTATTTATTTTAAACACCTATTTACAGGATCATTAATCCTCATCAATATTGTCTGGAATCCTTGAGCAACTACCAAGGCTGTTTCTGCAAGGAAAACCATACAGTCGATGCTCAACAATCTCCCCTGCTCACCAACCTTTCCTTCCAGGGGATGAGAGAGGAAAATAAAGCCCTCTCAGCTTGATTGATGATGGGCCATGGAAAACAAGAGACGTGAATCTTGTTGGTCGACAGAGAAATATCTGTTCTTCATTGGCTTCTGGACAGCCAGAAAATTAAAAGTTGCCAGATTCTTCTTTTGGATCATCCCATGTAGACAGAGCAGCAAGATACTATGTCAACGACGCCCATATCTGGACAGCATTCTTTTAAGATATTTTGACCTAATACTAAGCAGGAGGAAGGTAAATACAAACTCATGAGGCCAAAAAACACTAGTGACAGAAGTGACCGGACACAGCTCACTTATTATACAATTGAGTAAACTGAGGCACGGGGCAGTCGAAAAATTTGACCCAAGATCCTGTGTTAATCAGAGTTGGTGAAGGGAAGCCTGCTGTAGCCGAGTTATTTGGGTTCAGCTTCCATCTTCAAGATTTTTTTTTCTTGGTTATTTTGCATTTGAGATGGAAGGAACATAAATGTTCATTTTTCCAGGGGTTTGTGCACAATTATAGAAGATAATTGATTTTTCCTAAACACCACAGAGATGGCAGATTTATTTCTTTCAACGGTGCTCAAGGTTAAAGCACATCACATCTGAACCCAAAGACCTATCTTGGAGACCATCTTGTATGTAGGTGCCTTGACAAATGTCAGTCCAAGCCAAGGACCAGAGATCCTTCTCAACACTGTCTGCCCCCCTCCCCACAAAGTCCAGCAGAGAGAAAGAACTCAGGGTTTTGGTTGAATAAACGAGCATATGGCAATCTCTCTGGGCTTTGTTAGGATGCAGTAATTCTCAAGAAAGGACTTTTATCTGACTCTAATTTTCCCCAGCTTTGCTTGGCTAAAGTTCATGTCAAGTTGACCTTAATTCATTTACCTTCTTGGATATGCTTCAAACTCAGCTATATTAACTCTTCCTTCCTGGTGGGCTCCCGTGCTCATTGCAAACCCCTTTTCTGGATCTGGCAGGGAATTGCCTATAATTATCCTTAATGTACTCCTGGAGCAAAGATATGCATGTTAAGAGCCAAAATAGAAGGTTAACTACAAACTGCACAGTAATGCAATTACCTCCCAATTATCCCTTTCAACGCTTAGGGAATGAATAGGAGACATTAAGCTCAAATCTGCAGTAGAATCTCTGGTTATTGGAGGTGGGGGTGGAAGTGGGGAAAGGCAGAAGGAGGGAGAAAAATAAGTAAGGCTGCTGTGGGTAATGGATGCCAGGGAATGCTGGTGACACCTCAGTGGAATAATTCCTATTGGTATTGGATTGCTTTCAAATTCTTCTGGTTGCTGTACCCTGCAGAAGGTTCATTGGCTTAGCAGTACATCCCATCTCTATGTGATCAAGACTCTCCTCAGCAATGGGGCACCTGGGTGGCCCAGTCATTTAAGTGTCTGCTTTTGGCTTGGGTCATAATTTCAGCATCCTGGGATCGAGTCCCGAGTCAGGCTCTCTGCTCAGCGGGGAGCCTGCTTCTCCCTTTCCCTCTGCCTTTGCCCCTCCCCCCTCCCATGCTCTTTCTCTCTCTCTCAAATAAAGAAATAAAATCAAAACCAAGTCCCTCCACAGATGACTGGATAAAGAAGATGTGGTATATATATACAATGGAATATTATGCAGCCATCAAAAGGAATGAGATCTTGCCATTTGCAACGACGTGGATGGAACTGGAGGGTATTATGTTGAGTGAAATAAGTCAAACAGAGAAAGACACGTATCATATGATCTCACTGATATGAGGAATTCTTAATCGCAGGAAACAAACTGAGTGTTGTTGGAGTGGGG
>NC_138373.1:9920985-9950850 GCF_054177405.1 Leptonychotes weddellii | reverse complement strand
GATCACTGCTTTGTAATATAGCTTGAAATCGGGCAACGTGATGCCCCCAGCTTTGTTTTTCTTTTTCAACATTTCAAGATTTGGGGTCTTTTCTGATTCCATACAAGTTTTAGGATTGTTTGTTCCAGCACTTTGGAAAATGTCATTGGAATTTTCATCGGGATGGCATTGAAGGTATAGATTGCTCTGGGCAGCATAGACATTTTAACAATGTTTATTCTTCCAATCCATGAGCATGGAATGTTTTTCCATCTTTTTGTGTCTTCTTCAACTTCTTTCATGAGTGTTCTGTAGTTCCTAGAGTATAGATCCTTTCCCTCTTTGGTTAGGTTTATTCCAAGGTATCTTATGGTTTTTGGTGCTATTGTAAGTGAAATCATTTCTTTAATTTCTCTTTCTACAGTTGCATTGTTAGTGTATAAGAAAGCAGCTGATTTCTGTGCATTGATTTTATATCCTGCCACATTACTGAATTGCTGTATGAGTTCTAGTAATTTGGGAGTCTTTTGGATTTTCCACATAAAGTGTCATGTCGTCTGTGAAAAGAGAGAGTTTGACTTCTTCTCTGCCAACCTCAATACCTTTTATTCCTTTTTGTTTTCTGATTGCAGTGGCTAGGACTCCTAGTACTACGCTGAACAGTAGTGGCGAGAGTGGGCACCCTTGACGTGTTCCTGATCTTAAGGGAAAGTCTCTCAGCTTTTCCCCGTTAAGGATGATATTCACTGTAGGTTTTTCATAGATGGATCCAACAATACATTAAAAGGATCATCCACCACGACTAAGTGAGATTTATCCCCGGGATGCAAGGGTCGTTCAACATTCACAAATCAATCAATGTGATAGAACACATTAATAAGAGGAGAGAGAAGAACCATATGGTCCTCTCAATTGATGCAAAAAGCATCTGACAAAATACAGCATCTTTTCCTGATTAAAGCTCTTCAGAGTATAGGGATAGAGGGAACATTCCTCAAGTTCATAAAATCTATCTATGAATTTTTTACAAAATACATATTGATGGAAACAAGAACTCTTAATTTTTACAAAACCTTAGCTACCTGGAATATATAACAAAATATAAACAGCCTTTATGCCTTTTTTATTTCACAAAAACCTATGTCTTCATATCTTAATAAATTGTTCCTTTTCATTTCTGTATATTTCTATTCCTGCAACGTCATGTGTATTAGCTAGAGAGCTAGTTGGCGTTCTGCAGATACGACCACAACAAAGAAGAGGAAAATGAGAGCTGATCATGTCTTAGTGTTTCTTGGCTCCTAAACACACATAATTTTCATGGGGGTGGGGGTGAGTGTTGTGTATATATTCAAAAATAGACATGTCAACTAGTTAATGAAGTTAATCAAGACAAGAATGCTTATCTATTTCAGCAGATGTGTATCCACTCTGCCTTAAAAGTGCCATGAAGACTTTCAAAAATAATAATACACTGCACTGTTCAGGATGTGGTCACATGGACATGCTCAGGTACTGCTAACAGAAGTGTAAGGTGGTACATCCACAACAACATACTATCACTGAAGTATCAAGGACGACTCATTGAAAGAGTTGAGCTTTAAGCCAGTCTCAAAGAAGGTTATGGGCTTGGAGGAGAAGAGAAGAGCAAAGGGTCAAAATGGAGGGAGGCAGAAGCCAAAGAGAGATCACTGGGTTCCCCAACTCATCCCCCTTCTTCCATCCTCAAAGCCACTAGGGTAGCAGCTTCAGATTCCTCTCTAACTCTGCCTCTCTGACCCTTCCTCCCTCTTCCTACTTCTAAGGACCACTATGATTACATTGGGCCCACCTGTAATATCCAAAATAATCTCCCCATCTCAAGATCCTCAACGTGATTAATCACATCTACAAAGTCCCTCTGCCATGTAAAGGAACATTCACAGGTCTGGGGCATTAGGACTCTGGATGTCTTTGGGGGACATTACTCTGCCCCCCACCCCGCCCAGTCTTCACCTACCATGCCTCTATTTCCTCATCGGTGACACCGGTTTGGTAATATGGTATCCACTTCATAGGGTTGTTGGGAGGATTAAATTAAACTTATTATTTCTCAAGTGCCCAGAACAGGGGCTGACACCTGGTAAAAACTCCGAAGTGTTTTCTATTTCTATCTGCCCATCTGAACAAATTGGTAGAATTCACTCCTTCACGCCTGGACTCCTTAGGAGAGTGGTTTTCAAATTTTCTTGACCATGACTCACAATAAAAATACACTTTACATCATGATCCAGTATACCCAAGGATTTCTATATTTACACAACCAAAATCAACATCTCACAAACAAAATTAACCCCACTATGTGTAATGGATTCTGATGTATTCCATTCTGTTTTCATGCAATGAAATAAGCCAGTGGGAACCTAGTTAAGACTTGCACCCTGGCATCCAAACTCAGCATCTTTTCTTTTTTCCACCTGGTATGACCAACAGCCAGCAGAAACTGTGCAAGACTGCAGACACCTTGCTGTTTCTTCAGGAGGTCCTGCTCTTCCCAGTTAAGTTGGGTAAACTGAAAGGAGAGAACTGGAAGACTGGGGCCATCACTCCCATTGCAGACTCCTGCCTTCATCTGTCAGCATTCAAAATCTTCTGATCATTGAGTGGCTTTAAGGAAGCTGACAAGCTTTAATTTGTCAACCTTCTTGTGTTAACGCTGGAGAGCACCTAATTGCCCTGTCCTCCTTATTCACGCTGCGTGACCGTGGTGAGTTGTCACTGGCTCATGACATCAACAGGGTTTCTATGACAGCTTCTCTTGTCCACGCATAACCAAATCTGAAGAGGCTGTCATTTGATTTGACAAAGTGACAAGACAGCACCGTCAATCTCCCAGATGGGTGAGGGAACGCAGTGACTGACAAAATCTAAGGGTCACTACAAATCTGATCGTTACTGTGTCCAGAGGCTGACAGCTGACGAAGCATTCCTCCAATGGTTCAAAGCCTACACATTTCTCACCTCAACTGGCCTGAGAAATATGTAAAGGTGACTGACATGCGTATGTATTTCACTTGGGATGTGACAGGCCCTGCCAAGGCTTTTAAAGCGTCTTCCTACTGTCACCGATGAAATGGCCAATGTGGTCACCCCTCAACTTTGCCTGTGGCTCCTCAGGTTATTTGGCAAGATTGTGAGCTTCCCTGATTCCCAGGTGCCTGGGGTGTGACATCTGAGGGGGCCTTAAACACCCAACCCCAGGCCACAAAGGCAAGTAACACCCAAGGACACTCAAGAGTAGACACCTGAGAGTGGACAGATAGGACTGATATTAATCACGGGCATGGGTCTCACTTGCAGTTACATTATGTCAACATACATACAACGTAACAAGTACAGTCTGTCATTCTCAACCCTGGCAGCACACTAGAATCCTCTAGGAGCTTCTAAAAAGCATCCATGTCTGGGTCCAACCCCCAGATTCTGATTTTGTTGATCTGGGACAGAGTCCGGTATGCAATGCATTCGATATTTTATAATAGCTCCAGAGGACTGAGTTGCATGGCCAGGGTTAAGAAACCCCTTGAGCTTGACTGCTTGGATTCAAATCCAGGTGCTACCAGTTACTACCTGTGTAACCTTGGGCAAGTTGTTGAATTTTCCTGGGCCTCACTTTCCTCATCTGTAAAAAAAAAAAAAAAAAAAATATGAGCGTGATGATAATAATACTTAGTTCCTAGGGTTCCAAGGTTTAAATGAGCTGTTAGATATAAGGCCCTTACTACATGGCCTGAGAGAGACTACGTGATAAATAGATTTTAACTATTCCTGTTATTTAAAGATTTCCTGTATTTTAAAAAAGGCTCAAAAGGAAGAACTGACCAAATCACGCAATAATGAGCTTCTCTTCATGGTCTTTTCTCTAATATGGAATGTGAGAGAGAAAAGAAAGAATAACTCTGAGGTACTTGGCCTGAGCAATGGGAAGAATGCTTTGTTCTGCTTCATTTTGCCTTTTTCAATCCTTGTAATATTCCCATTATACAGATGAAAAAAACTGAGGCTCTAAGGGGTTGAATAACTGGAACAAGATCAGAAGGCCTTGGAGAAGAGCCAACCTAAGAGTCTGACTCTGATATTTCTGCCTCTAAAGTCCACATTTTCTTCCCACTCCCTCATACTGAGTTTCCGGGTGGATACGAGTCTGGTCTTAAAAATGATGAATATGGATGAGAGGCCATGAAAGAACACTCCAGTTGGATAGGAGTCATGGATATGAGATGGATTCAAGGTCCTTCATGCCTTAACAGTCTATTATTTTGAGATGAAGAGAGTACTCTACCAGCACAACAAGCAGACTGGCCTAGCTAGAGCAAAGGGCCCTCAAGCAGAGAGGCACGTGAGCCCAGCCAGAGAACACACCAGTGAAGGGCCCAATGGCTGCAGACTTGGGAATCTGCACAGTATACTGCAGGGAAATGAACGTGTGGCTCTGTTGAAAATCCTTATTAAATTCTGTTTAAATGTGTGATATTAAATCTTGTAAACTGCAAAAAATCACAATGTGAGATATTATATAGCATGGATGATCCATTCTCTTCCACGTAGAGTTTGCAAGAAAAAAAAAAAAAACACAAAAAAGGTGGGGAGACGGTGAAGATTAAAATGCCAAACGTGATGGTGGGTTTTGATAGAATCCTGATTTAAACAACTGAAACACACATGCACTCATGCACGCGCACGCACCTACAAGACATAATCGTGGAAATGTGGATGCTGACTGGATATCTGAGGAACTAATGAATCCTTCCTTTGAGTACATTACAGACTAGTGAGCACATATAAGGAGGTAAGTCATATACCTGAATTTTGTAAGACAAGGGTAAGGAGTGATAAAAGTTCCATAGAGAAAATCCATAAAATGGCACGATGGTGCTGAGGAAGGAGTGTAGCGTTAGAAAAAGGAAACTTCCATTGGTGAGCATCATCTGAACACAAACTGAGCCAGGCCCTTCCCTGACGCCTTTTCTAACCAGCAGTGGCTTTCAAACTATGCTTGGCTGAATCCAGGGAGACCTACCCAGTGCCATGTTGGTGGCAGAGATACAAGCTGAATGTGGGACTTCTTTAACCAAAATAGCTCAGCTCTTTGAGTCTCCTGGGGAGATTTCAGTTGGAGAATATGCATAACTGAAAAGAACCTTGCACACCCCTGATCTGTGGGTTTCCTGGTTACCCCAACCCCAGCAAGCTGCCCTTAGCTCTTTCAGATAATCCTGTTTAGGGTTAAGGGGCTTTGCTAAGAGTGGAAGAAAGCCTACTTTTTTTGTGAGCTGAGAGCACAGACACCAACCAGCTACAGTTCAGCTGAAATCCCTGATTCAAGTCATACACGGCACATTAAACTAGAAGTGCACTATCTACTTTGCCTTATTAAAAAGGACACTGGGGCAGATAAATTTTATTGCATGGTAAAGCTGATGATTATATACTGTTTCTACTATTTATTGGGCCAATGAGAAGGACATAATTCAGAGGCAAGAGCTCCATTCAGATGTGTGGATCCTGGAATGAAGGTCCTGGAATCATCTTCAAGCAGAAAACACCTGCTAAGGAAATTGGGATATTTGGAAACATGGAAATGTCCTTCCAGGTTAGACCTCCATAGCAACGATATGGTAAGGCAGGTGGGAGGTGCAAAAGGCTCTACCCCAACACCACCACTGTGAACCCTTACTTCGGAGACCCAGAGCCTAAGCCAGCAGCCAGAAACCAAGGCAGTGAACCCCCTCTCTGATATAAAACTTGCTTCCTTAGCCAGCCAGAGCTCCTCTGCTTCCCCTTACCCACCCCCATTGTTTTCCTCACTTCTCTTTCTGTGCCCTCTGGAACATCACCTCCTCACAATACTCATTCCCAAGAGGCTCCTTCAAAACTGAAATATCTGTGGTCAAATATATCTGGGGAAAAGCTAAGTATAATGTGCCTTGTTTTAGAGATCCGTATCATCTTTGCTCTGTACAAGAGACACACCGCTTTGTCTGTCCAGTCCCCCTGGCTCTTCTGGAAAGTGCCCTTCCCCATCTTTCCCCTTCTTGTAGCTCTTCAGGGAGCAGCCATTTCGTTCAATATGCCGGGGGTTCGCTTAGCTGCAGCTGATTGGTCTAAGAATAAGCAACCGACCTAAGCTTGGCCAATCACAATTCCTTTCCCATACTCCACCTACTAGCCACATCTGATTGGTCCCAGGATGGGTAAGTGATTCAAATTAGACCAGTGTTATTCCCTGGGAATTTGGGAAGGAAATTGAAATGTCAGAGCTTTTCTGGTGCTTGAATCTATAAACTGTAAAGCTCTGAAATCTGCAATCACTACCTTTCCCACCATGATGACTACAGAGTGGGAATAGAGGAGGCTCAGATGTGAGGGGTGGGGATGTGGATAATAAAACAGGCTGGGGGGCGCCTGGGTGGCTCAGATGGTTAAGCGTCTGCCTTCGGCTCAGGTCATGATCTCAGGGTCCTGGGATCGAGTCCCGCATCGGGCTCCCTGCTCCTTGGGAGCCTGCTTCTCCCTCTGCCTCTCTCTCTCTCTCTGTCTCTCATGAATAAATAAATAAAATTTAAAAAAAAAAAAAGACTTGTAAAACAGGCTGGGGAGACTTCAGGTGTGCGCATGCTCTCTCGCAGATAAATAAATAAATAAATAAATAAAATCTTTTTTAAAAAAGAAGATACACACAAACACACACAGGGGATGAAAGTGGGTCTATAAAAAAAATTGCATAATATGCACATGAAAACTTTGCCCTAAGTGTGCAGAAGAAAAGTTTACCTGGGAAATCAGTTGATTGCAGGAAACAGAAGAAATGTTCAGAATGTATCAATTTTGTGTTCTTAATTTTAAACAGTTAAGAAACTTTATAAATCAAGTTTTTTCTTTTTTAATTAAATTTCTTATTTGAATTCCAGTATAGTTAACATACAGTGTTCTCTTAGTTTCAGGTGTACAACATAGTGACAATTCCATACATTACTCCATACTCATCATGACAAGTGCACTCTTTTGAATGATGAAAAATCAGAAATGTAGGCTCAGATGAAGAACAGGCTGGCAGAGATAGAAAGAATGCAAAGAAGCTAAAAACAGTAACAGAATTAAAATCCACATTGGAGGCACTAAAAAAGCAAAATTTAACGTGGCAAAAATTGGTAGTGGACAAGGTTAACCAGGTAAACTCAGTAGGATTGAGGGAAGTGGGAAGCACAGAAATATCAATATAATAAGTGAGGAGATAATACACATATGGGCTAGAAATCCAATATCTAATCCCTAGATTAGCAGTATTCCTAAGGAAGGAAGCGGAGTATGTGGAAGAAAAGAAAAATCAGTGATTTCGGAGGAGGCAGTTTTCCTGTGCTAAAAAAAAAAACACACCTGGACATGCAAATCAAAAGGACTCCTGTTTTAAGTAAAGTTATGAAAAGAGACAAAAACACATGTTCGTGGCATTTTTCAATATCGAGGTTGGAGGGAAATGCCACTAAGCTAAGCAAGAAGTAAAATACAGATTCTTGCAAAAGAACTAAAATGTAGAGGGCAGCAGATTCTATCAATGCAAACAAAAAAAACCAAAGCAATGTCTGTCGAGTGTTAAGGAGGAATTCTGTGATCTAGGAATTCTTTGCCTGCCCCCTATGCCGTTCATGTGTCAAGGCAAAGGAAAGGCTGAGGTAACACCACAGAAAGTTCTGTTACTGACACACTTCTCCCAAAACCTTTAACCAAAATTATAATCCCTAACCTGGCAGATGGATCAAAAGTAAGGACTCGGGGTGCCTGGCTGGTTTGGTAGGTACAGCGTGCGACTCTTCATCTCAGGGTTGTGAGTTCAAGCTCCACATAGTGCATGGAGCCTACTTAAAAAAAAAAAAAAAAAAGTAGGGCACCTGGGTGGCTCAGTTGGTTAAGCGACTGCCTTCGGCTCAGGTCATGATCCTGGAGTCCCAGGATCGAGTCCCACATCGGGCTCCCTGCTCAGCAGGGAGTCTGCTTCTCCCTCTGACCCTCCTCCCTCTCATGCTCTCTGTCTCTCGTTCTCTCTCTCGCAAATAAATAAAATCTAAAAAAAAAAAAATTTAATTTAAAAAAAAAAGTAAGGACTCAAGATCTGAAAAGTTATAAAATGAAGAACTGTGACCATTAACCAGAGGTTGTCTAAATAATTGAGAGAAATATGGTAATTAAATGAATGTCCAAGTCTACAGGGATTCCTGAAAAACAGGTTATATATTATTAAAAATTGTCAATATTAATAAACACATGTATCCCGCCATGTACCTCAGATGATATTGGTATGGCCTAAAAACTGAGTGGGAACAGCTAAACACATCACAAATTCCTCATTTCAGAAAGAGGAGTCAAAAGATCTTGTATTATCCTTGCATTTAATAAGCATAGGAAATGTACAAGCAAAGGTATTTTTGAAAATTGTACAATTAATCAGTTATTAAGATTGAATATTGGTTGTATACTATCAACTATCACAACAGAAGATAAAAGCCAAGAAAACTTGGCCCATAAGGCAAAATAATGGAATATGAATGACCAAATGCATGAAATAATATGATAAAAGTAAAACCAAATGTATTAGTTACAATAATGAGTGAAAGTGGTTTCAATTCTCCAATAAAAAAGTGTAAATCCAGTTTAACTAGCATCAAGCTAAGCATCCCCCAGGGCTTAAGAATATGGCATCAACAAATTTCCTATATACCTTTACTTTCCAGATTATGTTACAGTCCAGAACGTATTTCTAAATTGCATCCATTTTTGTGATTTTCTATTTACAGATTCTTATATGTCAAAGATACAGATGTGTATATAAAGTATTTATGATGGGCATCTTTTAAAGGAAAAGATCATTCAAACTCCCAAATAACCACTACCAGATGAAAAGAATATATAAGTTCCCAGTATTTATTAATACACACTTCATAAATATTTGGATATCAAAAATAGAATGGGGCAGCTCGTTTGTAATGTCCATATGTAAGATGTATTTTAAGTACACTGTCAATTTCTAGTCAACCATCTTTATGGCTGCTGAACTTTTGGCTAACCTCCAACCCTCCAACTCCTTTTCCAAGTGCCCCACCACTTGAAGGCAGGTGATTTCACATTACGGGTTTTCAACATCACGTCACTGTAGGTTACCTGCATCCAGAAGGTTCTTCCGCCCGAAATCTGGAAATTGGAAGGAATATCCTAAAGTAGTGATTCTACCCATTCATGCCTCAGGATAAAACAGTCAAGCAACTTCGTGGGAGAAGAAAGACACAGCAGGATCTCTTCTCCAAATTTTGGTTGAGTTAATAGTACCCCTGAGTTGTCCTTTGTTGGGCTGTCACCCGCCAGCCTCCCAGTGTGCAAACCTAGCACATAACTCTTAAACTACGTGTTAATCCATCTGTACGAATCTATTACAATCAGAGCTTCCCTGAAAAGAAAAACTATATTGTCTAGCTTGAACTCCCTAAAAAAAATATTCATAAATATTTCAGCAGGTGGAGGTTGAAAAAAAAGGATGAAAGAATTAAGAGGACAAATGGTTGCTGTCCCTGGAATGCTGTGTCGTCAGTGGGACTCCTGGCATCCACAAGTGAGAAAATGCAGACAAAACACCAGGCGCTGTGCAAACACACTTGTCAAATTCACAGAGCCAGGAAAAAAAAAAAAGCTGTTCCTGCAGTTTATCTGCCCCAAGTGGATTAGATACTAACAGAGATGTGGAGATTTTGTTGAGTTTACAATTTTCATTGTTAAATCTGAAAAAAAGGAGGAATAAAATGAAGAGAGGAAATGGGAATGTCAGAGCTGGAAAGGAGCTGAGAGGTTTAGTCCAACTCCTCCTCTGACAGAAGAGGAGGCTGAGACCAGATAAGTAACTGGACTCACCCAAACTCCTTTAAAAAAAAAAGTCACGGATTTGATTAATAACACTGGGAAAGGAATGGGGAAATTGACCAAAGTCCAAGCTCATGGTTGTCTCTCCCCAATTGCATTGTGGACCCCCGCGGTCAGGGGGGAAATAGACATGGGGGGGAGCTTCATTCCCAAAGGCATCTCTCCCCATAATCTGCCAATGACATAGCCTCTTACCCTCTTCCTTTACTGTTGCTATGTAACAACCCACCCCAAAGTGCAGGGTTTCAAATAGCAACCATCGTCTATTTTGCTCGTGAACCCACAATTCAGGCACGACTCAGTGAAGGCAATTCATTTCCGCTCCACGATGGGTGGGGCGGCGAATGGTAAACCTCAATTATTAGGACCTTCACTTACCTGTCGGGGGTTGGCAGGCTGCCTGTTACCTATAACCTCATCTGGAACCGTTGGCTGGATCATCTACACATGGTCTCTGCTCGTGACCTGGGCTTCCTGGCTGTCTGGTGGCTGGTCTCCAAGGATGAAAGTCCCAAAAGGACTAGGCGGGGACTGGACTGCTTTATGACCTCACTTCAGAAGTCACATAGTGCCCCTTTCTTTCATAGTCACTGAATACCCAGATTCCCTTAGAGGGGATATAGACTTCACCTCTCAGTGAGAAGTTGTTACATTGTTGAGTTGTCAAAAGAACTTTGTAGAATGGGAGATGTTGTTGGTGCCATCTTGGAAAATACATTCTGCCACAACCTGAGACCAGAATCTTCAACTGAGGGTTGAGTGGGGTGAGAAAACTGTACTTTTTAACGCAACTTTGGGGTTGCAGGGACTGGGGCAAGGCGAATTAAGGAGGGTGTTGAAGAAGCATAGTCAAATGTTACAATTCGTATTTGGAAAACGCAAAAATGTTTTCACAGCACAGACTTCAGAAAATAAAACTTAACAAGATCTTCTTGATGGGTAGAAATATGCAGACAACACCATGGCTCCCAGGGAGCTACATCAGGATGGGAAAGCTCAAACTTTTATGCTTCAATAGAAGGGAGCACATGGGTTTATAAAGTTTGAAATTGACTAGCTGAAGATTTTTGTCTTGCAATAAAGGTTGAGTCTCCCAGGAAGGCTGGTATGTTTAGCCTGACTCATCATATACTCTTCATTAAAAAAATAATAATAAGTTTGTTGCAATCTTTTATTAAAAAAAAAAAAAGATTTAAGTAAGGGTGATAAAACATGCCAGGGCCCTAAAGTTGTGGATGAGGGAGACACTGCTGAACAGAGAAGTTGGGATAATAGCAAAAAATAAAAATAAAACTCCGACAATTTTCCCCAGGGCCAGCTCAGCTTACAAGGATTATGGTCCTAGTTTGGCTTGTGCTGCTACTTCTTGGGCTATTTACCTAGTCCTTCCAGAATGTTCTGAGAAGTGTTCACAGTGCCAGAGATTGGCAAAGCTGGAGGGACCTTTATGGATGATACACATGTCATCATGTGCCTTTCAGTAGCAGACATTACTAACTGAACAACACATTCTTCCCACTGATTCCAGACAACCTCAGGATCCTTCTCCACCATCCTCCTGGCCGCCAACATCCAGTACATCTGATCTAATGTAGAGTTCTCAGACTTTGGCTTCAGGACTTCTCTGCATTCTTAAAATGATTAAGGTCCCTGTGATGGGCAAGAATAATGGTGGAGCCATTAGCCCGGAGGGCAGAGCCACAAACCACAGAGAATTCTTTCTAAGCCTTGAACCTAACAAAGTTTGCCCATCTGGATTTCAAAATTGTTGAGGACTTGTGACTCCTTTTTTTCCTTCGAGTTCCTCCCTTTTGAAACCAGAATGTCTGTAACTGTGATCCTATGCCTGCCCCACCATCGTATTTTAGAAGCAGATAGCTTCTTTTCTAGTTCACATGGAGAGAGGAATTGTACCCCAGGATGGATCACACCCAGCGTCTCACCCATACCTGACTTAGATGGTTGAGATGATAAGATTTGGAACTTTGGAGCAGATAAGATTTAGATGAAATTTTTAAGACTTTGGATTGATGCTGTAATGGGTTAAGACTTTGGAGCACCTTGGGATGAGGTGAATGTGTTTTGCATGTGGGACAGAAGTGAATCTTTGGGGTCAGATGGTGGGCAGAATAATGACCTCTCAAAGATGTCCACACCCTCATCCCCAAACTTGTAAATATGTTATTTTACATTGGCAAAGAGAATTTGCAAATGTGATTAAGGGGAAGGATCTTTAAATGGGGAGATGACCCATGTGCGTCCAATCTAATCACATGAATCACTAAAAGTGGAGAACCCAGGGTGCCTGGGTGGCTCAGTCAGTTAGGTGTCTGCCTTCGGCTCAGGTCATGATCCCAGTGTCCTGGGATCAAGCACCATGTCAGACTCTACACTTTGCAGGGAGTCTGCTTCTTCCTCTCCTTCTGCCCCTCTCCCTGGCTGTGCTCGCTCACTCTCTCTCTCCAATAAATAAATAAAATCTTAAAAAAAAAATAAAATTAGTGGAGAACCCTTCCTAACTGGGGTCAGAAAGGAAGATATAACTATGTAGCCTTTATAGATAATTGTGTATATTCTTCTGGGATACTATGCCAAAATGCAAGAAGCAGTAGTTTCCAAAATGTTGGATGCAATGTGGAATCTGTACCATATAAATGAACTTTTCATTCTCTGTTACTTTCAAACTCATTGATCCGTCTTGCACCTCAATTGAATGGGTCTTTTATCGGAACACGAGTTTGTGACATCATGCTTGGAAAGATGTTAGCTCATTGAGTTATGCAGATCTTCCAAATGTCGACACGCTTTATTATATAAAATCAAAAATCACATTGGGTGCCTGGGTGGCTCAGTCGTTAAGCGTCTGCCTTCGGCTCAGGTCATGATCCCAGGGTCCTGGGATCGAGTCCCACATTGGGCTCCCTGCTCGGCAGGAAGCCTGCTTCTGGCTCTCCCACTCTCCCTGCTTGTGTTCCCTCTCTCGCTGTGTCTCTCTCTGTCAAATAAATAAATAAAATCTTTAAAAAAAAAAAAATCACGTTAATTAGTGTTACCACGGATCTCATCGGGAAAAGCTAACCTGTAGTATTGGAAAGCTGTCAAGCTCATGGGGGCAAATATAAGTTTCCCGAAATTCTAATAGCCACTTAAAAGCTTGAATTGGCAACAAATACTGTGAGTTGTTTTCCTTGAAGTGACAGGCTCACTTTGTTCATTTTCAAGAAAATATGTGCCTTGGCTTCTTTGTCATTGTTCTTTGAAGTAAAAACAGTACTCTGTGAAAAAAGCAGCTAGTTCAGTTTACAACCTGAACAAGCGTGCAGACGCTTTTTCTCAAGGTAACCGCTGAATTTCAGTATGCCTACTGCCCACTTGGTCAAGGATCAAGATTTAATAAAATCAATAATTTTTTTTTTTTAAAGATTTTATTTATTTATTTATTGGAGAGCGAGCGAGAGAGAAACAGCATGAGAGAGGAGAGGGTCAGAGGGAGAAGCAGGCTCCCCGCTGAGCTGGGAGCCCGATGTGGGACTCAATCCCAGGACCCTGGGATCATGACCTGAGCCGAAGGCAGTCGCTTAACCAACTGAGCCACCCAGGCACCCTAAAATCAATAATTTTTACTGCTTCATCAAAGACATTATTTTTTTTCTTGAGCGGGGGGAGGGGCAGAGAGAGAAGTAGAGAGAGAATCTCAAGCAGACTCTCTGCTGAGCATGGGGCTCGATCTCATGACCCTGAGATCATGACCTGAGCCGAAATCAAGAGTTGGATGCTTAACCAGCTGAGCCACCCAGGTGCCCCCATTAAGGATATTCTTAAGTGACACTGGCTTTTTTTTTTTTTTTTTTTTAATGCTCATGCTTGGTGGTAAAGAATGCAATTAGATCAGCAGGGTTTAATTCCACTTCTGAGGCACCACTGGCTTGGTACCCTCCATGCAAATGGCAAATAAATATTGGTAATAATATTGTGAAAATAGTTTTGTCCTCACAGACATCTTTAAAGTGTCTTGGGCACCTTCAGGGTTCCATGGACCCACTCTTTGAGAACCTCTGATCCAGTGCACCATTTTCATCTTGCAGAAGAAGAAACCGAGGCTCAGAGGGGGACCTACTCTAGGCTTCAGCCTTTTCTCTCTGCATGACACGGGTTGGGTCTCCCAGGAAGCAGACTCCGAGATGGAATTTAGTGTAGAGGACATTTTTAAAGGGGGGGAAGGGGGCGCCTCCCTTCCACACCTGTGAAGGGCACGGAAGGAAGGACGAGTGGCTGGGGAGAATTCTAGCTGTGATCAGACCCCCTGACAGCCTCAGGTGACCTGAAGCTGGCATGACCTTTCAGAACTGCCCCGGATTGGACAGAGATGGCTTGGCCCTTGTATTCCCATATTCATCAGCCATTGGGCGTGCATCACCCAAGGGCGTGACTTTGACCCAGGAGGCTCTCCACAGCAGAGCAGTCCCTGCAGAAGCCTTGACTTCCTCATCAGTAAGTTGTTTCCCCGGGGTGGTTTAAGGTGAAATGAGCAGTCACAGGAACGTCTAACACAGGGTTCATTATCTGTGGATTCCAGCTCCCCCACGGTCACACAGTGGGACTGTGACCCAGCCGGTCATCAGACCCAGGTCGCCCGCCTGCCAGTCACTTTGCCCATGCACAGTGCCCTACCTACTAAGACCAAGAAAAAGCTCTGTATGCTCTAGGCAGGCTCACTATTCAAGACTTCTCACTGAAAACTTTCTTTGCTCTGAAAATATTCTGCCCTGGAAATCAACAGCCTATGACTTATGAATGGATCTGTAGACACAGAGGCTTAAGGATTTCATTTGACTCCACTTCAAAGCCATCTCCTGCTTCCAAGGTGTCCCCAGGTCCCTGGGACCTGGATAAATACTCCATTTGCTTACACAAAAGCCTCAGAGAATGACTCATTACCCAACACAATAGGTGATTTAATCCGCAGGTCATGGTTAAGTGACTGCACAAGGCAGACTGTGTAATCTCCCAGGACCCCCGAATCAGACAAGAGGCGGAGAGTGACTCCGCGCAGCACCAAGCAGCGGTCCCAGCGTCCCGATGCTCCAGCAAAGGTGGCCCCATCTGGTCCTTGCTCCCCAGGGCCAGCTCTAAATCCATCTTGCAACAGCTCAGCCTTGCAAGATGCTCCCAGGAGGCCATCCCCCTCCAGTGCCTTCTGCATCTCTCTGTAGTCCCCTGCATTGAGTTCAAACTCCCACCCCTTTCTCAAGGCTGCCTGCACCCTCTAGCCTCTATCACATACATTATGTTCCAAAGAACCTGGCTCCTTTCTTCCCGCACTGGGGCCCCCACCACTGCTGACGGGGCTCCCCCACCTTGAAATCGTCCCTACATCCCAACAACCTTTTCAGAGCAGATCCATTCTTCAAGGCCCCGTTCACATTGCCTCCTCCAAAAAGCTCCACCTGACCGTTCAGCCCTGTCATCTGTTCAGATTACGGGCACCATACAACTCGGGACTTAAGTACACACCATCCCGGATGGTAACCTTTGTCTCGTGTCGTGCTCAACCTGGAGCTATTCACTAAGCTCTCCCAGTCAGAGCTGAACAGGAGAGGCAAAGGTGGACCACCCAGCAGCTCTGTCCTGGAGGGGCTGACCTTGGAGTCCGCACCCCACAGCCAGGCTCCAAAACGGGCTGTCACTCCCTTCAGCGAGATGCCCTCACACCTACCCCAGGGAGGCAGCTCCAAACAGGGACAAGCCCCGGCTTTGGAGTCCAGCCAATCAAGGGTACGCGCAAACCCTTCCACCCGCTGGTTTCAAATGGTTTGCTGTCCAGCAAGGCCTTCAACAAGTGTGGACACCTTCCTGGTTCAGCACCCAAAGGCAGGCACTTCCTGTACATATGGATAAACTCACAGCTGAACACAGAGATAAAGAAAAAACAGACTGCGTGCCAGGCGCTCTGCATATTAAACAGTTGAACACACTTTATTTTCTTAACTCCCTAAAGTAGGTACACCTATTATACCCATCTTATAGGTAAGGGAACTGAGTCTTAGGGAGGTAATGATGAACCTAAGATCACATAACCAATAAATAGAAGAGCCAAGAATTGAAATGAGACGGGTCTTATTCCAGAGACCCAGCTCTCAAATAATAATAATTACTATTATGCCTAGAATGGCAGTTACTGCTTCCCAGCATAATATACAGAGGCACTGTGCCAAGGGTATTATGGGGATTATTCCATTAACTCCCCCAAAACCCAGTGAGAAAAGGTTCCTACGCCCATTTTACAGATGAGAAATTGAGGTTTAGAGGTGAACTTGTCAAGGTCTCACCGCTAAGTAGACTCAAACCCCAGGCACTCACTGTAAGGCCAGAGAGAGATTCATATCTAGGACACTTTCACCTCAGCTATCCAGAAATCAAACACAGGCACAGCTGTCTTCTCTAGCAGAAATCCCTGTGACCCAGGGTCAGCTCATGACCAGGCACAGAATCTGAATTGGCTACCAGCCTTGTCCACACACACGTTCTTGTGTTCGCAGGAAATGACTGTCTTACTCTGATGAGAGTCTCTGTCTGTGGCTAGCAGGCCACCTGGGCACAAAGCCTCGGACGGACCCAGAGGATGGTGTCCACAAAGCCTTGTGCCATAGGATGAATGCGCACCACACACCCCCACTGCTTATGTTGCAATTCTAATGCCCAATGTGAAGGTGTTAGGAGGTGGGGCCTTTGGGAGGTGATTCGGTCATGAGGGTGGAGACCTCCTGAATGGGGTTAGTCCCCTTATAAAAGGGATCCCACATATTATTGACAATAGCCAAGATGTGGAAGCACACCCAAGTGTTACAGGATTTTTGTCCTCTTCGTGCCCACAGTTCTTGGTCACGCCGCTTTGAAGAATGAAGAGGTAGACCAGACGAAGGGCGGTAAGCAGCAAAGCAAAGTTTATTGAGCGATAGTACAAAGCTCCCAGAGAGGGAGGTGACCCGAGAGGGTTGCTGGTTTTGGTGTTTAAATCTAGGGGTTTTTATAAGCTCTTTTGAGGAACTATCTTAAGCATCCTGAGTGTGGGACCCCTGTGAATTGGCCACTAAGGTGTGCCCATCAGGGCTTCGATCATGTGCCCATCTACTTATCAGGTTATTGTTCATGAGTTGATGGTCTTTGCGGCTGACATCTGGAGACTAACTGCCTCAACTTGTGATAATGACCAATGTTTTATGGTTAATTGTTTTGTTTCAGGATGTTTTGCAAAAGTCACTCCTGCAGAGGCTGCTAGACAGGAGGCTATTGTGGTCTTGTCTAAGCTGTGAAACAGGATCCTAATGCGGTTTTGTCTTCGCTGTCCCAGCGTTTTTGCTTTCTTGTTGGGGACCCTGGCCCTGACTACCTAAATGTACAAATTAACCTCTAACACAAGTGTCCATCCATAGATAAACGGATAAAGATGTGGTATAGAGAGAGGATGGAATATTACTCGGCCATTAAAAAAAAAGGCCTTGCCAAATGCAGCAACGTGGACGGACCTAGAGGGTATTATGCTAAGTGAAGTAAGTCAGACAGAGAAAGACAAGTATCATATGATTTCACTTACATATAGAATCTAAAAAGCAAAACAAATAAAACAACAGACTCTTAAATACAAAGCAAAACTGGCAGTTGCCAGAGGGGAGGCGGGTGAGGAGACGGGCAAAACAGATAAATAAGATATCAATAAGATAAATAATAAATAAGTCATGGAGATGAAAAATACAGCATAGGGAGTATAGTGAACGATATTGTCATAACACTGTGTGAAAATTAGTAAGAGGAAAGTGCACTAAAGTGGACTAGGGATACTAGAAGGGGAGGCTGGGGGCAGCGCATAACACTCCGTGTCAATTTCAGGAAGAATTGTCAATTACAGACCGCAACCGGAAAGATGTATATATTTCATCTCCCATAAGAAATCGAGCACCCCTGCAACTCAGCCAATGAGAAACCATTATCACCCGGAGTTCTTGCTTCTGTACAACGGACTTGTGTTCAAAACAACCCCTCCCAGCTTCCTCTTCCTTCTCCCTAAAACAATGCTCCTCTCTTTTGTTTCTTAGACTTACCTACAGTTTGGCCATAGCTGGCTTTTCCCAGATTGCAATTCTCTGCTATTCCCAAATAAATCCATTTTTGCTGGTAAGATAACTGGCAGTTTTATTTTATTTTATTTTATTTTTTTGAAGATTTTATTTATTTATTTGAGAGAGAGAGAATGAGAGAGAGTAAGCACATGAGGGGGGGAGGGTCAGAGGGAGAAGCAGACTCCCTGCCGAGCAGGGAGCCCGATGTGGGACTCGATCCCGGGACTCCAGGATCATGACCTGAGCCGAAGGCAGTCGCTTAACCAACTGAGCCACCCAGGCGCCCCCTGGCAGTTTTATTTTTAAGGTTAACAGAGGTATGATGATAGAAGGTGACTACACTTACCACGGTGAGCACTGAATAATGTATACATTTTGTCGAATCCCTATGTTGTACACCTGAAACTAACATAACGTTGTATGTCAACTACTTCGATAATAAATAAAGGAAATAAATAATAAGTAAAGAAGTAAGTTGAAATGCGGGGGGGAGAGATCCTGTAGAGCTCCCTAGCCCCCTCCACTATGTGAGGACACAAGGAGAAGTCTGTGATTCAGAAAAAGGCCCTCACCTGACCATGCCAGCACCCCGATCTCGGACTTCCAGCTCCAGAACGGTGATAAATAAATTTCTGTTGTCGATAAGCCACCCAGTCTGGAGTATCTTGTTATAGCAGCCCGAACAGAATAAGACACCCTGGCTGGGGATTCACAGACTGCCCCACCAACCCCCAGACCCCCGTCAGCTCGGCAAGACGGGAGGGCATTAGATTTCTGTCATGCAAGCTTAAGCTTGTAGTTTCTCCCCAGAGGAAATTTCTGTTTTGAGAGGCTGGAGAGCTTGGGTGAATCCCTTCCCTGTCTGGCCCTGTATTCCCCTGTCACTAAAATGAGGATTAAGTGAGAATGCATGCAAAGGGCTGGTTCATTCCAGAAGCTCAGCAAATGGTAGCTACAGCTATTCATAATTGGTATCAGCTCTGTGCCAGGTTGCCTGGAGGATTCCTTCAGGGTCCTCTGGGATCCAGGGGACTGACATGGATCCAGTCCCTCCCATCCAAGACAGCTCTTCCACGCTGCCCTCTCTTTTGTCACCTGCTTACCTTCAGACTGAATTTCCATCTAGAAAGAGTGCTCTTGGACTCAGCCTTCCACTCTGTTCATCTCTGGGGTAAGCTTTGAGGATCTCATCTGGACATAATCAATGCACTAAGTGGAGGCAGAGACTAATGCTCCGTTACAATTTTTCTGCGTACCTCATTTATTCTAATGGAGAGCTAATACGATATTTAAAAAGGTAATATTGTCATATGCATCTCAATTAGCTTGCCACAGCCCCTCTCGAGCAGAAGCACTGGGCTGGGTGACAGCAGGCTGTGGGGCCCATGCCAAGGGATGGGGGCCCGCAGACATCTTAGGTGAGGGGCTGGGTCAAGAAGGAAGCCCAGCTCTGGCATGAGGTGCTGATGAGGGCTACTCAAGAACTTTCCCACGTAAGGACCCCCGGGCTTCATTACATTACCAGCATGGCCTCAAGGTCCTTCCATCTCTTAGGAGAAATGCATTTTTCAGCAAATTATTCTACAGCCAGTAGTTCTCAAAATTGCATTTTTGTACCAGAAACGTTCCAAGCAGGGCATAGAATGCAACAATGCACATTCAGGGTCTGTGGTGGGTTCCCAGTGAGTTTCTGGTTCTGCATTAGGAGGATGGGAAAGGGCCAGATTGCTTTGGGAGGAGGCGGCCTGGGGGGGTATTTCTCTCCTCTTAAATGCACACACATATCATTGTCCTTTTTCCCCCATAAACACTAACTCCAAACAAAACCTCATTACTTTAAAAAAAAACAAACAACTAGATATTCCTAACAACAGCCCATAATTACTTTGCAAATGCTTCTGTGGAGTAATTATGCCATTAGTCCAAGTGTTTTCTACTTCAAAGATTCCTCACTCTCGCCTTGGTGCCATCGGGTTGAGTTAGGGAATGAGTAGAAGCTCCTGGGAGCCTGAGTGATAGGGACCTAGGCTGTACACGGGGAATAAAGAGACGCCCTTCTTAGCATGTCTCCTGTCAAACCAACCATTCCTGCAAATGACACCTCCCCCGCGGGAAGGCAGGACGCTAAGTCAGTTTCCAAGGAAAAGAGATTAACAATCAGCCTTAGGAGAAAGTGCATTCAGGCAGCCGCCTCTGAGGATTTCTGGCCACGCTAGATAGAGAAAAGGGGGCTCAGAGCCATCTAGCTTTACTTACCAGTTTGGTATGACAGGTTGTAGCCAAGTGAAGGTCGCCCCTCCCACAGCTAATATATCCAGTGGGAAAAACCTTCTGTGTTTCCCGTAAATCCGGATGAGAGAGCAAAGAGGCACAGACCACCCTCTGGTTGAGCGCTTGCAGTACCAAGATTAACACACAGATCTGTCCAAACCCAGACTCAGTGTTCCTCCCTACACAGCACTCTGCATGTCATCGCGGCCTCAAGAGCACAGTCAGTCCTGAGGGCAGCATGTCTGTCCCTCGCTATCGGCAGGACATCGGCTGACAAGTATCCTTGCCCCCGCTGAGTTTTGGTGTTCTCATCTGCAAAATGGGGCTGATGATGCTGTTGGAATAACGGAACGTGTCTGGGTGAGGATAAAGGGTGAGTGGATGCACCGTGATGGGAAAGGGCAGGAAATCTTGAGGCTTAGCATTTGAGTTTGTGGACCTGAAGTCGAACCGCGGGCTCTAAGCCAGGGAAATCAATCCCGAGGCTTTGACTGATTCAGAGCAGGCCATGTCAACCTTGTCCTAACCACCATCAATCACCAACATGATGGGCACCACAGGGAATGCTCACAGAGAGCAGGCACTGGGGAAGGTGTTTGTAACCATTTAAAATTATTTCTGGCTGACAATGCCAGTCAACGACATCTGAAGTAACAGTGGTTTGACAAGATTGAGCTTTCGCTTTTCTTTTATAAAATGAGTCAGAGGAAGGCAGTCCATGGCCATTGTGGAAACTTCAAAAAATTGTTAATGCCCAGCCTTGTCCAGTGTTTCTATCCCAGCATTCTTAGTGGCTTTTATCCTCAAGGTAATCCCCCATGGTCAGAAATAGCTGCAGGAGCTCCAGCCATCACATCCGTGTTTTAGACAGGAAGCAAGAGGACATGGCGGGGGGGGGGGGGCGGGGATAGGCATTAGGGCCCTTGACAGAGATCTTCCAAATCCTTACCCAAGGATTTCTGCTTCAGTCTCATTGGCCACCCCATTGCAAAGGAGATTGAGAAGTAGAGTATTTAGCCAAACAAGAACTGCCTTCAAAAATACAGCGTTCTCATGGTAACTAGACTTACCGGGGGAATCATTTTGTAATGTATAAAAATATCAGATCACTACGATATACACCTGAAACTAATAGGATATTGGGTTCTGTTACTAAGGAAGAAGAGATTGGATGTTGGGTTAAGCAAGCCACAATCACTATCCTGGCCTTTTATACATATTATTTCGTTTAAACACTCACAATGACCCCCATTTTGTAGATGAGGCTCAGAAAGTGTAAGGTCCCTCACCTGACACAGTACATTGAGTAAGTGGGCCTGACCCCAAAGGCAGGGGCCTTACCACAGAGCTCTCTGGCACGCACCTGGCACAAGGATGGGGCAGAGAGCAGCACCAAGGGAGACTGCACAGTGATGGGGTCTGGAAGCACACTGGTGAGGAGGCATCTGACCACGTGCATTGGTGCCAGTTTTTGTGGGGAGACAGGTGGGGGCCGAGAGCTGGTGGAGAAGGGCAGCCACAACACTCTGCACCTCGTCCATGTGGAGGAAGCTGCCTGAGCTCAGCAGCCTGCAGTCCTGGAGCCCCCAGGAGCTGCCCCCCACAAGAAACCAACCACAAGGGTCCATCGGCTTCCCTGCTCTATCCTTGGTGCCTTGCTGCGCACTCAGTAGTATCATTAGATCATGAATGAACAAACAAAAAATTGAAATAAATAAGATGCTTTACAGCCTAGTGCCTTCTTCAGATTGTGGGAAGGGAGGAAGGAAGGGGGGAAGGAAGGAAGGAAGGAAGGAAAGAAGGAAGGAAGGAAGGAAGGAAGGAAGGAAGGAAGGAAGGAAGGAAGGAAGGAAGGAAGGAAGGAAGGAAGGAAGACGAAAGAAGGAAAGAAAGAAAGAAGAAAGAAAGGAAGAAAGAAAGAGAGAGAGAGAGAGAAAGAAAGAAGAAAGAAAGAAAGAGAAAGAAAGAAAAGAGAAAGAAAAAGAAAGAAAGAAAGAAAGAAAAGAAAAAGAAAGAAAGGAAGAAGAAGGAAGGAAAGAAAGAGAAAGAGAAAGAAAGAAAGAAAGAAGAAAGAAAGAGAGAAAGAAAGAAAGAGGGGCATCTCTGGCTCAACTGGTGGAGCATGTGACTCTTGGGGTCATGAGATCCAGGCCCACATTGGGACTTTACTGAATTTACTTTAAAAAGGAAGGGAGGGGGGCACCTGGGCGGCTCAGTTGTTAAGCATCTGCCTTCGGCTCAAGTCATGATCTCCAGGTCCTGGGATCGAGCCCCACATCGGGCTCCCATCTCAGCAGGGAGCCTGCTTCTCCCTCTCCCTCTGCCTCTCCCCCTGCTTGTGCTCTCTCTGCCTCTCTCTCTCTCTCTCAAAGGAATAAATAAAATCTTTAAAAAAAAAAAAAAAAGAAGGGAGGGAGGGAGGGAGGGAGAAATCTATCCAAAGATAGACCATTCCAGACTCAAATTCTGGTTGTCCCAGACCACAGACCCCAAGTATTCTGATAAAACATAGAGGCACACAGCAGATCTCCCACCTCTGAATGACCAGTGATGCATTTTATAATTTTGGTTACTGTGTAAAACTGCGTGTTGCAGGCCATAATTTTTTACTGATCTGTAATTGTAAATGTATCTGATCAATATAAGTAAGATAAGGAATCTACATGCTGGCTACTAAGGCAGGGCTTCATGATGATTGGTTGATTGATTCTCGTTGGGTGCCCTCCCACATTTGAGGAAGTGGATAGGAGATCCTCAGCCACCAGTAGGAAAGACCCCCAAGTCTCCCCAAATCCTTGACCCTGGTTCTAGATATTCTGAAGGGGGCGGGAGGGGTGACTTTGGAGCCTGCAGCTCACAAAAGGGAGCTGGTGGAAACGGCGGGCCACGTGTGGGACAGAGGGCACCGGAGGGATCTGGGCGGGAAGGCAGCAAAACTTCCAGAAGGGGCGGGAGAGGGGCCCCAACAACCCTGCTGCAATCTGCAGCCGCTGAGGAGCCCCGAGAACATGGCACCCCTGAAGCATGGCACCCCGTGGCACCATGCTTCTGGTTTTTCCCCTCATCCGCACCTTTACCGGGGTCTCAGATTCTGAGATTAAAGACACATGCTAATCAGAAGTTCATTCATAGTCCCGATTTCTGTTACTCACCTCCCAGGAGATTCTGATGCGCTGGGTCCGAGGGGCCCTGGAATGGGCATTTTCAACAAGGAGATGGTGATTTGGGCACAATGAGAAAAACTGCCTTACCCTCCCTGGCAGCTCAGGATGACTTGTGAGTTTTGCTTCTCTGACTCAGTGTGACCTGTAAGACCCAGCCCCGGGGGGGCAGAGGCAGGCCTGGCACAAGCACCCTGAGCCCAGACGAGGCGGCTGCCCCCGGAGGCTGCAGAAGGAGGTGTGGTTAAATCAGGACGAGGCAGGGTGGCTTCACAGGACACCCAACTTGAACTGTGCCCAGAGCATGCAGGGAGTCCTGAGGTCAAGAGCAGGCCTGATGGGTCCTGGATGACCCCACACCGTCTGTTCCCATGTCCAGGTGCTCTTGCGTGGAGCTGAAGCCTACCTCTCTATAAGCCCTTCCGATGGGTCCCAGCTCTGTCCAGTTTTCTTCCGGGGGCTCTGCATCCCCATCCCAGGGCCACCCAGTCTGGCCACTCTGCTCCGCTGGAGGCTGGGAGAACAGACGCAGAAACCCTCCCAGCCCCGAAGCCTGTGGCCCTTGGGGCAGCTTCACCTGTCGGCACTCGTTTAGTGGCATCCCATCATTTTGCCATAGTCTGTTTATGAGAAGTGAGTCACACGGTCCAGGCCACACCAAGGAGAAGGGATCCCATGAGGGCAAGGACGTCGGAAGGCACTGACCATCAGAGCCGTTTTAGAAGCCACCCTCCCCACCCATGTCCAGTAACATTACCTGAACGAGTAGTCTTACCTAGCGTACTTCTGCTGTAATTGTCTGCATATTCTTTCTCTCCCCGCCCCAGCCCGTGGGCTTCCTGGAAGCAAGGACCATGTCAGCTTCATCACTAGAACATTCCTAACACCTCGTACTAGACGTGAGAGGTACCCCGTCAATATTTATTGACTAAATGAATAAACACGTGAATGAATGAGAAGCAGATCATGTTTCTCTTTGTCGAAGGGAGCAATTACTTCTAAATTCTGTATCAGGAAAGCATCACAATGGGCTGTTGCCATTATGTCTGGGATTAAATGGATTCTCCTCCAGCTAGCCCAATCTTAAGTATTGATCAGAAAACTAAACCCTTGTTTATTTAAGGGGACCAAAGCAGCGTCGTCTGCATACAAAGGATTTGTGGGACAAGTCAGATGCCTGATGCGTACTTTTCCCTGCTATTTAATAAGACTCACGAGGTACATCTGTTTCAATCACTTTGATCAGAACTAAAAACAACCTCAAACATTCTGCCTAACGCAGCATCTACCTGACAGGTGTGCAGGGAGCGATTATATTGTCTCATTCATCCTTGGAAGCTTTAATGAGAGCCAACGTGACTGGCAGCCTTCGATGCAGCGTCTCAGAGGGCGTGGGGAAAGGAGCGGATCAGAGCAAACAGAACCCACAGAGAAGCCGTTGGATGGTGTGAGCAGAGCCCACGTGGGGCTCTTGACCAGGAGGAGGAATGAGGCCCAAGGCCAGAGCCTCTGCTGGGACCTCGTCTGACCACAGGCCAGGTTCTCAATGGGAATCAAGTGATTGCGTCTGCCCTTGACACACATGAAACCTGGCGATTCATATGAGAGAGTCAGTTAGAATAAAATAAGTATCGGGGCACCTGGGTGGCTCAGTCGTTAAGTGTCTGCCTTCAGCTCAGGTCATGATCCCAGGGTCCTGGGATCGAGCCCCGCATCGGGCTCCCTGCTCATCGGGAAGCCTGCTTCTCCCTCTCCCACTCCCCCTGCTTGTGTTCCCTCTCTCGCTGTGTCTCTCTCTGTCAAATAAATAAATAAAATCTTAAAAATAAAAGAGTAAAATAATTATCGACAGAGCATATGTGGGAAGCATCTGTATTATTCTGGGAAGAAGCGGACCGGGACTCAAGAGGCATGTGTTGAATCTAGTCCCTGTCCGTGGCTAGTTCTATGATCTGGAAAGATCTGCCTGAGCCCTAGTCTCTCTGATGGTAACATGGGGACAATGGTCCTCACAGAGTAAAGTGTTGTGGACATCCAGCACATTATAACGTCTGTGAAGGAGCCCAGCATGGCGCCCGGCTCACAGGCGGTTCTCAGATCACGCTGGGTCAGTCAGCAGCCTTGCTGCATCAGTCAAGCTGAGCCTTGGTTAGGAAAGTAGTTCAACAATGATTTCTAAACAATAATTTTTTGGCTGAATGACAAGGGAGAGATCAGTGTCTCTGTTCTGCAGAACTGTGTCTTAGCCTTGATGCTGTGGCTTCTTGAGCTATGTCCTTTTGGTGTGTGTGTGTGTGTGTGAATGTGGGTGTGGATGTGGGTGTATGGGTGTGTGTGCATGCATGTGTGTTCATGCACGCTCACATTTGCACACACACAGACGTGTGTGTGTGCGCTCAGTTCCTGCAACTCCGGTATTACCTGTGCTGTCAAAGACTTTGATAAAATACTTATAAAAGCAGGGCAATTGATAGTCAATTTCTACGGGTTCCATTCAGTCCACTGAATGGGAAATCATCCATTTTATCCACCATTCATGAGGGATATAGCGCAATGTGTAAGAACACAGACTGTTTCCAAAGGAGGCCCAAGTTCAAATTTCTGCTCTGCCATTCTGCTGGTGTGACCTATCCCCTGTGCCTTAGTTTCCCCATCTGCAAACTAGAAATAGTAAGGGGCCCGTTGCAAAGGGTCTTCGTAAATTAGGCTTTCACAGAGTCACAGCCCACAGGAGGCCTCCCGGTCCTCATGCAGCTGTGTTCTGCTTTGCTTGGATGACTCCAAGGCCTAGCACAATCTGTCCCTTCAACGTGCATTCTGGAGACAGCAATTTCATCTCACACCCAGTGCGCAAGCAGTGCAGGTTTGGCGGATGAAAATGGATTCATAAGAAAATGCAAAGAATTGCACCTGCTGTAACAGAGTCCATGGAGAAAGGAAAAGCCCAGTCTATGTGTTAACTTGTTTTTTTAAAAGATGTATTTATTTTAGAGAGAGAGATAGAGAGAGAACATGAGTGGGGGGAGGGGCAAAGGGAGAGAATCTCAAGCAGACTCCCCACTGAGCACGGAGCCCAACGCCCAGCTCAATCTCATGACCCATGAGATCATGACCCAAGCCGAAATCACCAGCCAGATTCTTTTTTTTTTTTTAAAGATTTTATTTATTTATTTGAGACAGAGAGAATGAGAGAGAGAGAGAGCACATGAGAGGGGGGAGGGTCAGAGGGAGAAGCAGGCTCCCTGCCGAGCAGGGAGCCCGATGCGGGACTCGATCCAGGGACTCCAGGATCATGGACTGAGCCGAAAGCAGTCGCTTAACCAACTGAGCCACCCAGGCGCCCACCAGCCAGATTCTTAACTGACTGAGCCACCCAGGTGCCTCTGTGTTAACTCTTAATAGACAGATGTTGTCTAAGTATTTGGAAAGGGGGAAGCTACTGGAAACTGATCCCCTCTGTCTTTTGGCTGGTCCTTCAGGTGTTCTCATGCTAAGCAGGGATGAACAGCTTATGGAGAGGGGGACAGAGCTGTTCCTGACAGCCCACTGGAAACCCAACCACAAGCCTGCTATCCTGGCATGCCCATCCCAGCAGGACGCCCACTGGGCCCCCTTCTGGCCACCCCCAATGCAAAACTCTCTGCAAATGTCTCCTTCCTCCTCTTGTCAAATATCCACCTCCTGCGTGACTGGGAAGCTGTCAGCGTGATCTATAACCCCCAGGCAGGCCTGGAATATGAGCTAAATTGCCTGAGTCACTAACAATGATAGAGTCATTCTGCAGGAAATTGGAAATCAATTCTTGTCATCACTGTACAGAGCTCCTTTATCAAGAGTTCCAGCTCACCATGTAATGTAACCAAGAAGTACCTGAAGGCTGATAGGGCAACAATGAGAGAAAGTGCCATGCATGTGTGTGTGTGTGTGTGTGTGTGTGTGTGTTTACCCAAAAACTTACCAGCATCCAAAGATAGTGCCAAGATCCCTCTGGCTGGTGGAAGATCTTGGCACCCAACAGCTAGAGATGTTGCATCCTAGATGTGCATCCACTATAGAGTCACTTGAAAATGAGGTGCTTTTCCTGGAACCTGTTGTGGGCCCTCTCTTCCACAGTGGACCTCTGCCTGCATTGTGTTGGTGTAAAGAACATGATCATGGGGGCGCCTGCGTGGCTCAGTCGTTAAGCGTCTGCCTTCGGCTCAGGTCATGATCCCAGAGTCCTGGGATCAAGCCCCACATCAGGCTCCCTGCTCAGCGGGAAGCTGCTTCTCCCTCTCCCACTCCCCCTGCTTGTGTTCCCTCTCTCGCTGTGTCTCTCTCTGACAAATAAATTAAAAAAAAAAAAAAAAGAACATGATCACAATGCTCCCTCTTCAAAGAGCACTGGGACACCCCCATGGAACTTCCAGGCACGCCATCCCAGCAGACAGTACAGAGGGTTTTGATTTGTTTCTGATTTTCAGCGGGCATTGTTTGTTTTGTATTTTGAGAAGTGACAAGGTCCGAAAAGTTATCCAAAAGATCTGAATTCAGGTTCTGACTTTTACTTATATATATACTTGAATGAATCTATATATACTCATACACAGAATAGACCGAAGAGTGTTGAATGTCTCTGAATCTCATTTTCCTCCATTTTTCATAAAGTATAGAAAGTAGCACACATAAGAGCTATGACGAGTAAAGCAAATAAGTTTATATAGAGAGAGGGGCGCCTGGGTGGCTCAGTCGTTAAGCGTCTGCCTTCGGCTCAGGTCATGATCCCAGGGTCCTGGGATCGAGTCCCACATCGGGCTCCCTGCTCGGCGGGAAGCCTGTTTCTCCCTCTCCCACTCCCCCTGCTTGTGTTCCTGCTCTCGCTATCTCTCTCTCTGTCGAATAAATAAATAAAAAATCTTTAAAAAAAAAAAAAAGTTTATATAGAGAGAAATGCCATGTAAATTTACAAGGCTATAGAATGACTGGTTCTACAATTGATGTAGCCAGTTATCCTTCAGGCCAATGCACAAACTGAGCCCCAGAGAAGTGAAATGACTTGCCTAAAACTAGTTCATGTTGAAAAATAAGAGGAGGGGCTCCTGGGTGGCTGAGTCAGTCAAGCATCTGCCTTCGGCTCAGGTCATGATCTCAGGATCCTGGGATCGAGCCCCGCATCAGGCTCCCTGCTCAGCGGGGGGTCTGCTTCTCCCTCTGCTCCTCCCTCTGCTTCATCCCCACTCGTGCTCTCTCTCTCACTTACTTTCTCTCTCTCAAATAAATAAAACATTTTTTTTAAAAAAGAAAGAAAAATAAGAGGAATAACTAACATTGATTTTAGGTTATGAAACACTCATCAAGAACAGAGGGAGCTGGGTGGGGGTGCTGGACGAAATGGATGAAGGAGAATGGGAGGTACAGGCTTCCATTCTGGAATGAATAAGTCATGGGGATGAAAAGTACAGCATGAGGAATATAGTCAATGATAGCATAATAGTGTTGTAGGGTGACAGATGGTAGCTACATTTGTGGTGAGCACAGCATAATGTAGAAAGTTGTCGAATCACTATGCTGTACACCTGAAACTAATGTAACAATGTGTGTCAACAATACTTCAATTAAAAAATAAAATAGAGTAAAATAAAATAAAAATGCTTACCCATCCATAATGGATTTTGGAACAAGGATCTAAAAAGTCTTCTCCTTCTTCTAAGGAAGCCATTTGCAGAGCATTAGGTAAGAACTCACAAATTGGGGATTGGAAACCTTGGTGTTCTTTTCCACTGGGATTCATTCCTGGTTTGCAGAGACTTCTGGGTACCCCAAAACTCACCCTTCTTAGTGATTCTGATAAGTTCCCCCATGAAAATCACTCTAGAGAATTCTGAACATTACCTGTTCACACTATCAAATTCCCCTCAGTGATCACCAACAGGAGCTCACATGTTGGAAGAGGGGAATCAGATGGCTGTTCCTACACTGTGCTTGTCAATAACTCATGTTCCCACAGCTTGGCTCAAGGGACTGTCTCCCCCAGGAAGCCTCCCTGATTGTGCCAACCCTCAATGAGCTCTCAAAATCATTACCTTGCCTATACTGTTTATTTGGCACCTATTTCTTGCCATTTTCCCCACTTTCTTTCAATATCTAAATCCTGCCAATCTGACTGCAGGTCCCTTCAGGGAGAAGGTCACATCTATAACCTTGAGTGTCCATGTGCTATGCTGTGGATTAGGGCCATCAAGAGATGTCCAAGAAATATTTGAGGAGAAGGAGGAGGAGGATGGTAATGCAGTATTTCAATTCTTCATTAAACACAAATACTTACAGTAGAGGCCAGAGCTAAAAGTCTCAAATTTGGCACATGTCATGACGTGACTGTTGTAAGTCACATAGGTACATGGTTCTGCATGAAG
>NC_138373.1:9882215-9920485 GCF_054177405.1 Leptonychotes weddellii | reverse complement strand
GTTTGTGGCTTTTCCCTGCTCCCATGGCCGCTGGGCTGCACCCTGAAATACAGCCCATGGTGACAATAACCAATTAAGCATTGAAGTTGTGAATCTTCAAAAGACAGCTGCCGGCAGGTTGGAGGGCTGGATGGGCAGCCTTCAGAGGGTCTAGAATAGGCCAATGCTCCTGAGGCCACTCCGTCTCAAACCAGCCATTCTGGACCAGAAACCCCAGGCTGCAGGTTTCCCTGCCATTCATTAGACCCCAGACAGATCTCAGAGCTTGCATTCCTGCTTTGTGGATGCTGATGTATGGAAAAGACCAAAGGCTTCCCCAGACTCGAATGACCCTAAACCAAATCTATGTCTTTAGCTCCAGCCTTGCTGACATGAAAGCCGACACTAAGAAAGGTGCTTTGGAAGGTGCAGTGGGCTGAGTGTCAAGAGCAGGGTCCAAGTGCCTGCTCAACTGCTGGCTAGGCGTGAGCTCACTCACCTGGAAAAGGGTGGGGATAATAAAGTGCTCCATTACTAGGGCTGTGTATTTAATCACCCCAGAACAGAGCGGTATGAAACCCCCATTTGTTGTCTTCTCAGACTCTGGGTCAGATAGCAGGACAGAGCATAACAGGACACCTTATCTCTGCCCCATGGTGTCCGAGGCCTCAGATGGCAGGTTGGGGCTAGAACAGAGGGGCTCCTCCTGTGGTTCTCTCCTTGTGTGACCCCTTCCTTGTAGAGGCTCCTGGGTAACTGGATTTCTTATGTGTCAGCTCAGGGTTCCCAAGACACGAATCAAGAAGCTCTGGGGAGTTTGCCTCAGGAGAATTTTTCCTGCCTTGGATGACCCAGCGTCAGGAGTCACCCTGCATCACCTTTTCTGCATTCAGTGACCAGGCAATTTACAAAGTCTGTCAAGCTTCAAGGGGAGGGAACCTAGGTCCCACCTCTCGAGGGAGGACTATCAATGTCACATCACAAGAACATGGGGGTGGGGTACGTCCTGGTGTAGCCATCTTTGGGAAACACAATCCGCCCCCAATAATCTCTTCCTTAAAGAGGAAATACAAGGGGGTGCCTGGGCGGCTCAGCCAGTTGATCGACTCTTGATTTGGGCTCAGGTTGTGATCTCAAGGTCGTGAGATGGAGCCCCGTGTGGGGCTCCATGTTGAGTGTGGAGTCTGCTTGAGATTCTCTCTCCCTCTCCCTTTGCTTCTCCCCCGAATGTGCACATACAATCTCTCTGTCTCTAAGAAAAAAAAAAAAGAGGAAATACAAAGACTGAACACTATGATGGCTATAGTCACTTGGGAAAAGTGCTAAGCTTGTGCCCAATTCCCCAGACATTGACTAAGCACCTTATTATTACCATCAATGTGATGGTAATAATAAAACACCACAGGATGCTCTCAAATATCTCGGACCAGTTGGAAGATGGTGCATGTCCCCGAATGGTTCCAATTCAAGGTGGGGATGTGACAGAGACAAGAAGAGGCATAAATGAGGAGCTCTGGGAAGCAGGAGGGAGCGAGGGGTGGCCCAAAGGACAGACAGGTGGATGGACAAAAATAACCTGAGCCAAAGCCCTTTGCAAGCCATCAAGGGCTAATATTCTGGTGGTAGCTGGAACAATGGCAAAAATGCAGAGTGATGAGAAGACACTTGAAAACACTCTCTCTTTTTTTCTTCTTTTTTTTTTTAAAGATTTATTTATTTATTTGAGAGAGCGAGAATGAGAGAGAGAGAGAGTACATGAGTGGGGGAGGGTCAGAGGGAGAAGCAGGCTCCTCGCTGAGCAGGGAGCCCGATGCGGGACTCGATCCCGGGACTCCAGGATCATGACCTGAGCCGAAGGCAGTTGCCCAACCAACTGAGCCACCCAGGCGCCCTTTTTCTTCTTTTTTCTCTTGAAGAGCCTTACTCTATTCTTTCCCCAAATCCAAGATCCACTCATTCAATCAGTCCATCATCTATCTGATGATGATTTATGGAGTGTCGATCTATGCCAGGCATTCTGGAAAGCTGCAAGATAAGCAAAACGGCTTGGACCCTCCAGGAGGGCCGAAATGCACACTTTAAATAACTGACCCAACCAAGCACAGAAGGAGGATAACAGGCAACACCACCACCACCATCCCCACCCCCTGCCATTTTTCCACCGCGGAATCCGGAATTCGGCTTTGGAAAACCAACTCCCACCCACTGGGGCTGCCGATCTGCCTGCCCGGGAAAGCCCTGGGTAAGCAGAGCCCTCAGCCTCCTCCAGGAAGGGCGCCAGCCCCCAGCTCCTTGGCAGAGCAGGGCGGTCATTCCTTTTGGGCCCCTCCCCAGGCCCCTGCCTCCCTCAGGGGCCCGCCTCCGCAGTGAGGATGCCCACACTGGCCTCCAGTCCCTGCCTCCCCACCACGTGGGGGTTAACATTTTCTAACGTTCCCTGCAGGGCTTGAAGTGCAGCTGTTAGTGCCATTTGGAAATTGCTTTTTCAAATTGCTCAGCTGCCTCTTAGAAACGACCACAGTGCCATCCTCTGGTGAAAGTCGGACTCCACTCGCTGCAAGCTTCCCTGCGAGGCTGGAGGCTGGTTTACAGTGACTCCTGGGGCGGAGGGGGCAGGGGGGTGGCGGTGCGCCTTCAGAAAAAAAGTCCCACTTCCCCTGGGACCACACTACCCTCCCGTAGCCCGGGAAGGGGAATTCTGGAAATTGAGAGCCGGTTACCTGGAAACTTGGATCCTTAAAATAAAGAGAGAAAACAAGCATTCCTCAAGCAAGGAATTAAACCCTGGGGCCACCCTTGGGGAATGAGGGGCTTGGGCTGGAGCCTCCCTCCTGGGACATGCCGAATCACTGGCCGGCGAGCAGTACTTGGAGGGACAAAAGTGAGCATGGCCAGGGGTCGGGATTCGAACTCAACAGTTTGTGTTCAAGCCTCCTGACAGGGGGAGAAAAAAAGAACAAAGAAAAACATCCACAGTTGTTTACCTGTAAACGTGATGCGTATTTGTTTGAGTCCGGAACTTTCTCAACAAGTGAATTTTATTATTGTGTCAGAACGTGAGAGTTATGAATTTCTACATTCATCTCTTCGTCTTTCTAGATTCATTCATTTGTTCACTTAAAGCATATTTATCGTGCTGGCACTGGGGTCGGTGCTAAGAATCCAAAACAGACAAAATTTCCTGCCTTTGTGGAGTTTGCTTTCTGGTAGGAGGAGACTGACTACATAAAATACATAAGTAGCATGGAAGATGCTAAAGAAAACAATTATAGCAAAGAAAGGTGACAAGGAAGGATGGGGGTGAAGTCATTGCAAATCGGGATTCAGGAAAGGCCCCAAAGTGATACTTAAGAACAGACCTAAAGGGGCGCCTGGGTGGCTCAGTTGGTTAAGCAACTGCCTTCCGCTCAGGTCATGATCCTGGAGTCCTGGGATCGAGTCCCGCATCGGGATCCCTGCTCAGCGGGGAGTCTGCTTCTCCCTCTGACCCTCCCCCCCCCATGCTCTCTCTCTCTCCATCTCATTCTCTTTCTCAAATAAATAAATAAAATCTTAAAAAAAAAAAAAAGAACAGACCTAAAGATGGTGGGAATAAACCATCTGCTTTTGGAGGAAAAGAATTCCAGGCAGAGGGAAGAGCAAATGCTAAGGCCTTGAGGTAAGAGTGTGCCTGCCATGTTTGAAGAAACTTGAGGAGCCAATATGGAGGGGAAAGGGTGATCGAGGAGACCAAAGGGAGAAGAAGCAGAGAGATAATGGGCCCAGATTCTGTAGGAACCGAAGGCCATTGTGCAGACTTTTGCTTTTCTTCTGACGGAAGGGGGGCCCTTGCAGGGTGTGAGGATGATGGTCTGACTTGCTTGTGAACCTCTGAACACACGCTGGCTACTTACTGAGGGTAGAAGGAAGGGGGCAGTGGCAGAAACAGGTGGAGTATTTATAACCCAAGCAAAAGAAGAATAGAGATCAGACTAGGGTCTTAGCAGTGGGGCCGTGAGAAGTGGCCAGATTCAGGATTTGTTGTGATGGTGCAGCCAAGGACTGATATTGCCAAGAGATTAGATATGATATGAAAAGAGAAAGAGGGTCGCTAAGGAGGATTCCAAGGTTTTTAGACTGAGCAGCTGCAAGTCTCAAGCCAGGGACACAAATTTTCCCTCCCAAAAAGTAAGAGATAGAAATTTATGATGGTCAGTGGCAGGTGCTGGAACAGAAAGGAGGTCAAATAGAAAGAAAGCATGATGGGCAGCCATGTAGGACCACACAAAAGAGGAGTAAACAGAAGATGGATGACAGAGAGGAATGGGGCAGACACACACAGATGAGCAAAAATTAAAGGAATCGCCTCAAACCTGATAACGGAGCAAAAGGTCCCTGTCCCTGGCTTTCCACATCTGCTCCAATGCAGGGCCACTACGTTGCACAATTCTAGAGGTCACCATGCACCTCATAGTCCATGCAATTGGTGCCTCTGGGGGTGTGCAGTGCACAGCTTGTTCAACTGAACATGGCAGTCCTGTCCTTGGCTATGTTTTATTTCTGTAGCCAGATATCAATGGCCTTGTCTGCTGTATCTTCATCATAATCCTTTTCCTTGACCTAGCACAACAGGTTTCTGGTTATTTCCAAAGACTTTTGCCCAAAAACAGAGGCTCAGGTGGCAAAGACTACTATGTTGGCTCCTACTCGCTTGATTGACTAACTCTAAGACCATCGGTATCTCTGTTATACATTTATAGGGAGCATTATTCACCTAGGGACCCTGGACCTTTCTGTTTGAGGACCTTAAAAGCAAGTGCCCATTATGTGTTATTGTTGGGGGGAACTGGCCGTCCTCTTCTTGGATGGAATTCATGATCATGGCTTCTTCTGTATGTTTGTAGTGTTTGCGCTTTCTAGACCCGTGAAAGACAGTACCCTAAGACTCTCTACTAGACAACTGGGAAACTAGTTTGGTATGGGGCTGAGTTGTCCCTGGGACCAGAGATTTTCATTCAGTGCCGAGTGGCTTGTGGGCCCCATACCTGGGATTATCTAAATACCGCATGAACTGCACATCCCTTTAAAGCAGACTCATCTGCGTACATCTCACCCTCTTTTTTCTGGTGCCCAGCAGCTCTGCCTGGGGAATATGTAAAAGAAAATCTATTGTCAGACTGTGACCTCCAATGAACATCTAAGCAGAGAGGGGCCCCGTTGGTCAAGGATATTTGACAATCATTTCCCTCTGCCCATCTTCTTCCCTCTCCAGGTGCCTATGTAGAGCCTGGGGTCCCCCACATTTAAATCTCCCATTTACCCATGTGGCAGCTCCTGAAAAGGAATGCTTTAACAGTGATCTTATATTTATTCACATTTCATGTACCATCTACATTTTGAATAAAGTATACTCCCCCAAAGAAATTCCTCCATTTATTCTAAGCACATTGGAAAGCTCACTGTTTGCATGCTCATTGGTTTCCTGAATATCTAGAGCATCTTCCTTCTCTCCAGGCTGCCACGAATACATCAAGTAATTTAATGCTGTTTTTAATAAATGGAAAGATCAGAGCGCAATTCAAATGCTGTGGCATTAGGCATTTGTGTGATGGAGGTAACATTTTCCACAACAAGATACATCTCTGTTTCCTATGGTCATTATTAAAACCAGAAATTGAGTTGTGTGTTGCTGGAATTAAACAGCAGCATAGACATATTGTGGATTCTAAAAACAAAAGAAATGGTGGCTACTCTCAGAGACAGCATGGCATCTGGGTTCTATGAAGTCTCGAGCAGCGGTTTGCAGAGTGGTCCCAAAACAGCCACAGCAGCGTCGCCTAGGAACTTGTGGAAAGTGAACATTCTCAAACCCACTCCACCCCTACTGACTCAGAAATAGCAGGATCTGTGTTTCCACCAGTCCTCCAAGAGATACTGATGGATGCTCACGTTCGAGAACCAAAGGGTTCTAGATATTGGAATTCTTTAATAAGTGGCAGTAAGTTATTGCTTAAGGAAGGCACATCAAGTTGGGATTTTTAAAAATACAGAGTCACAGTCTCTAAAGAGAAGTGGATGCCCCAAGGAGGGGTACGTGATAGCAGGAAAATGCTAACCATATTGTGCTTTGGAAGGGTTTTTTATTTAAAAACATTGATGAAGTCCCTGCGCTGTGCCAGGGAGTAGGGATTTGGGGCAGGTAAGCAGCAGTCCCTGCCTACTAGGGCATCCGATTCTGTAGGAGAGAGCCAGAGAATCCTGAGAATAGTTAGATGTCCTAAATGTTAACTCAGAGATGTGGGCTGACTGTGGAAATAAACAAGGAGGGAGGTCTCACCCTGGCTGGGGGAATAAAAGAGGTCTCCGCAGGGGAGGAAACTCTTGAACTCAGCCTTGAAAGAGCAGAAGGAGCTATTAAGGAAATCATGACAATTACCTGTTGAGCAAGAACTACATGTGAAAAAGGATCTGAGGGACCTCGGGGCCCCTAAGAAGTATGTAGTGGGTTTGGTTGCCTTAAAACCATGTTCTAGGTCCAGCGCAGGGCACCATTGTATGTGGAAGAGGTGTTCCAGGGAGCTCAGAATCACATCCCAGAACCAGTATCCACACAGGCTATAGTCCTTCCGCCTAGGAAAGATTTTAAAGAATCACCTGCTCATCAGACTTTTGCACTTTCTTTCATAATATCCCTGCTAGTCTCATGCCACCTTCAGGCCAGCCCCTAGCACTTCTACGTTCAGAAGGCCAGATGTGTGCTGAGCAAGGCCCCTCACAGTGGGAGACAGGGGCACTATCATGAGGGAAATAAAGAAAATCAGGGACAAAAGGGTCAACACTCTATACTGGTCAGGAAGCCTTCCTAGCACACCCACCAGATGGCCATCCAGCTCCACCATCTGGCTGAGACATTTGGGATAGGTTATGTAATCTCTCTCTGCCTCACTTTCCTTGTCTGCAAAATAGGCACAGTAATCTCTAATTTATTGGGTCATTATGAAGATTAAAATGTTTAATATAGAGAAATAAGACAGTGCCTGCAAATAGTAAACATTATACATGTGTTGGCTATTATCAACATCATCATCACCATCATCACCATCATATTAATCAGCATCACCATCATATTCATCAGCAACAGGTGCATCCCCATCACCACCATCATCATCACCACCACAACCATCATTACCATCATCATCACCACCATCATCACGACTATCATCATCACTATCATCACCACCACCATCATCACCATCATCAGCATGACCACCATTATCACTGCCATCATCATGACCACCATCATCACCACCATCACCACCACCATCATCACCATCATCACAACCATCATCATCACTATCATCATCACCACCACTATCACCACCACCATCATCACCATCATCATCATGACCATCATCAGCATGACCACCATCATCACCACCATCACCACCACCATCATCACCACCATCACCATCATCATCACCACCACCATCATCACCACCATCATCACCACCATCATCACCATCATCACCATCATCATCACCACCACCATCATCACCATCATCAGCATGACCATCATCAGCATGACCACCATCATCACCACCATCACCACCACCATCACCACGACCATCATCACCATCATCACCATCATCATCATGACCACCATCATCACCACCATCACCACAACCATAAGCACCACAATCATCACCATCATCATCACCACCACCACCATCATCACCATCATCATCATGACCACCATCATCAGCAGCAGCAGCATGACCACTATCATCACCACCATCACCACCACCATCATCACCACCATCACCATCATCATCACCACCACCATCATCACCACCATCATCACGACCACCATCATCACCACCATCATCACCATCATCACCATCATCATTACCATCATCACCATAACCACCGTCATCACCATCAGCAGCATGACCACCATCATAACTGCCATCATCATCACCACCATCATCACCACCATCACAACCACCATCATCACCACCATCAACACTGCCATCATCACCAACACCATCATCATCGAGTCTGCTTAAACCCAGAGCCTGATAATTGGAGCTGGGAACACCGGCTAATGGTATGACAGTAGCTGACCCCAGTGAACTGACAGATATAAGAAATATATTTTCTTCACCTCAATCCAATCCCACTCCTCCTTGGATGTTGCTCTCTACAACATCTCTACAAAGTGGTTGCCAGTCCATGTTTGAATTCTTCCCTGGTGGGAAGCATACTACCTTCCCAGGAAGCTCATCCAACTGCCAGATCCAGCAATCTGACTCTAGGGCTTTAATATTTCAACAATTCCAAGAACATCCATGCTATCCTAACTGCGGAATTACTTCTAGTGGTTAGAATAAATTGGAAAATAGGCCATTACTGTGCCATCTCCATCTTTCTTATGCCAAGACAAATTTCTTGCTACTCTTCCCATTGAGAGGAGGAGTCTAATCCTCTCCCTTTGGATCTGCCCTTAGCGACTTGCTTGATCAGTAAACATAGCAGAAGTGGCTTCTACCCAGGTCTCTTGAAACACTCTTGGAACCCATCCACCACCTTGTGAGAAAGCACAAGAAGTCCCATGGAGATGCCCATGTGGAGAGGAACTGAGGCCCCAGCCAACAGCAGCAGCAGAATTCCAGCTGGCAGCCAGCACCGGCTTGCCAGCCATGTGAGTGGGCCATCTTGGAAGCGAATCCTCCAGCTGGTCCACCCAGTCCATCCACCTAGCTGATGCCATATGAAGCAGACGTAGATGTTTGCATCAAGTCCTGCTCACATTTCAAACCCATGAGCAAAGTAAATAATTATCACTGTTTGAAGCTTCTAAATTTGGAGGTGATCTGTTAATCTGCAATAAATAACCAAAATATCCTGAAATCACCAAAACATCTCATCCCTTCTCTGAGAAGCACCCTTAAACTCCTCCAAAACAAAGCATGGAAGGGAGCCACTAAGAGCTGATCTGAGTTGGTGCTGGAAATTCAATATAATCCTAGCATTGGTTAGAAGATTCTTCTTTATGAGGGAGGCACAACCTTGCTCTCCTTGACTTTATTCAGCCATTCAACAAACACATATAAGTACCCACTACATGCCAGGCCCCATGCTGGAGACTGTGTAAGACAAAAATGAACCAGCCATCATCTCAAGGAGTTTATGCTCTAATGGAGGAGATCTGAACCCTCCCACACAAGGCGATGTGTTAAACTAGAAGAGAAGCATTATGAAGTTCTAAGAGAACTCAGAGAAGGGAAAACAGAGTTCTCCCTACTGGGAGATGACAGTGAACTGACTCCACAGGGATGAAAAGGTGAATTTCCCAAAAGGAGAAGAGGAGGAGGGTGATGGCATAGAGGGAATGGGTGTCCACCAAAGAGAGGACTTGGCACCTTTAGGGTTCAGTTAGGAAGCTGAGGATGGAGGGAGCAAAGGGCGGGAAGCAAAGCATGGAGAGATGAGGCTGTGAAATTAAGGTGGGGTCAGATCAAGAAAGGCTTTGTAGGGTGCCTGGGTGGCTCAGTTGGTTAAGTGACTGCCTTCGGCTCAGGTCATGATCCTGGAGTCCCGGGATCGAGTCCCGCATCGGGCTCCCTGCTTGGCAGGGAGTCTGCTTCTCCCTCTGACCCTCCTCCCTCTCATGCTCTCTGTCTCTCATTCTCTCTCTCTCTCAAATAAATAAATAAAATCTTTAAAAAAAAAAAAAAAAGAAAGGCTTTGTAAACTCAGAGTCTGGATTTTACCTTGAACGCAATAAAGAGCTAAGGAGGGGATTTAGTCAAGGGCGTAACAGAAGCAGATTTGCATTTCCAAAAGAACAGTCTGCAGTCATAGAATCAAATTGAAAGGAGAGCAAGCTAAGAATCTTTTTAATAGCCTGGTCAGGAGATGAGGGGATCCTAAAACAGGGCAGTGGAGATGCAGAAGACATTTATTCGGAAAATTTACAAGTTCTAGTTGGAGATCGATTGAGTGGAGCAAAAAATCAGTCTAGGATGATTCCAGATTTCTGGCTGGGGAGGCGCCATCCAACCAACCAACAATGACAACAGGCACAGACATGAGGGTGGGCAGACAGAAATCCCCTTTGATCCTTTTGGGACAGCTCTGACCTGGCCACTGGGACATCCCAAACCCTGATTCCATTTCAACCATTCAAACACAGTCATAACACCTCAAGCTTCTTGTGGGGGTATTTTCTTGGGCCTCCTTGCTCCCGTAGTCTTGTTTCTTCATTCCCAATAGGATCAGAACACATATCTGACTAATGGGGAACGTCTGTTCTCAACCCCACGCCAAGAAAAGACAGACCCTGTTAAGCTTTTTAATATCTTTCTAAACGTCTTTTTTAAGGATTACAACATCAGCATATGGTGTTGAAAATATTTGAACATACATAAAAGTACAAAGAATTATACAAAAATCACCCATAATCCCACTCCTTAGAGAGATTATTACTATTTGGGGATATTCCCTTTCAATGTTTCTTCCGTTCATACATATTTGCTTTATCTGATTAATATTGTAGTACAAGCATTTTCCTGGGTCCCTCATATTTCCTGGAAAATATGCCTTTTAAATGGTTGGACAGAGTCCAACAGGGATGGACCTAAATTAAGTTAATCCCTATAATTGGACATTTAAGCTGTTTTCATCATGTGCGTGTGTGTTGTGTTTTGTATTTTGTTTTTATATTTGCTGTTATAAAAACTTATGTCAGGCATGTTTGTGGATAAATCTTGGGTGTTCTTTTCTAATTATTTCTCTAAGACAAATTACTGGAATTGTCCAAGGATTAAAAGATTTGAGCCTGTTGGAGTTTTGTCGGTCCTTATGACAAAGTTCCTCCCGAAATATCAAAGGCTGGTTTTGTTGGGTTCCCTTGCTTTCTGGCCTTCCTCAGTCAACTGTGGGGGGAAACACGTGGTCACACTTTTTGGAAACTGAAGTTTCTGGAAAACATTTACTGACTCTTTCTTGGTGGAAATTTGAAAGTTTCCTCCCTCCCCACCCCTCCTGGGATGGCCCTACCCTGTGATTTACAACCGGCCTGAGCCGGCTCAGTTGCCACAACACTGTCATCACAAGCTGTCCACCAAATGGAAGAAAACTCCAAGGTCATCAAGCCTCTGAGCAAACACCAGGAAACAGTGGCTGTCTTTTCTGCTTCCAAAGGAACATGCTGCTTTAATAACACCAGAGAATGCTTTTGTGAAGTCCTTCTGCTCCCTAGAACTTGACTGTCAGGCCCGGGAACTGGCCAGCTTATTCTCTGGGCCTGTCTTTCCTGAAATGTAATGGCCAGCTAGCCAAGTCCCTGGCCACCTCCACTGGTAGGCCTCCAAGCCCTGTACAAAGACCCTGGGGCATGCTAATAGACTGGTGTCCAAGGAGCACGAATGGTGTGCCTTGACCCAGACTTGGACTCTCTGTCCAAGGGCTGGATGAGCTTCATCAGGCTGTGTGCAAACCATCCCCTCTCGTCCTTCCTTTCAAGGAGATATGTGGAGCATCTCCTTGAAACCAGACTCATCGCTTAGTGTAGGGGCAGTAGGATGATTTTAATCTCAAGCAAGTGTGGATCGCTGCGGAACAGTAGAGTAGAGACCAAGAGAGGAGAGCTCTTTTCCAGGCATGCTCAGAATCTGTACCAGGGGCTCAGCCAGTAAGGGGAGGAGTTGGCATGGGGAGGGGTCACAGATTCTCTGGACAGGAGCATCCACCTTTTTTAGAGGTAAGCCTAGAAAGGGGCTGGTAGACAATGGCACAACTAAGTGGAAACAGGCAATGCATTAGTAGGGGGACCACGTGGCTGCGTTCAGGACAAGAGACCAAAGGCAAGGGGAAGTGCCTTCATCTCAGACTTCAGTCCAAGCTGGACAGATACACTAGTGTTTCATTTTAGGAAGATCGCTCAGTGCATCAAGAAGACCTGCAGAAGGCAAGATCTTGAAGCTGTAGGATGTTATAAAGGCGCTACAATTGCCAACAAGAGATGCTGACTGTCAAACTGGAGATAGATGAGGGGATGGAGGGAAAGAGAACTCAGGAGACATCAAGGCACAGAACTGACAGAACTTGATGCATGTAGGACATTCAGGTTGGGACAGTTAATGGGCAATGACCTAATAGTACCTGCTGTCAAGGGAGTCTGCAGATCAGGATAAGTGACATGTACACGGTGCTTAGAACAGTGTCAGCCTGAGTCAAACTCATTAAGGATTAGGTCCTAAAATAAGCATGATTCAAACAATATCATTTTTAGAAGTCTGCAGGTCAAGGCCAAACACAGAGTCAGGAATCAACACGTAGATAGCAGGTCAAGGCACAGAAAAGGACAGGGGTGCCCAAGATAAGCATGCGCAGAGACAGGGGGACACGATGGAAATGTGGGGGCACCGATGCTAAGGAGTTGCTTGGGAGGCATTCATGGAAAAGAAGAGCAGCTCAAGTGGAACCAGGAGAGAAGGCTTCACAAAAATAGGAAGAGCATTTTGGGAAGGAGAAGGTACCCAGTGTGACTGATCGGTCAAATAAGAGAAAGAGGGATCGGGGTCCATTGGATTTAGCCACAAAGAGGTCACAGGGCAGGATGTTTTGCCTGGTGAAGGTGAGATTGCAGTGAATGGAAAGAACAAGAACTATGTGCATGAAAGGTGCTCATCTCCACATTATATGTCAGGGAGACAAATAGGCACAACCTAGGTGCCCAATTATAGGGGATTTAGTATGTCATGGTACAACTATACTGTACTGTTCTTCATAGCATTATATAATAATCATTGTAAAACATTGCTATCATGCAGCAGAGTTATAAAGTAGAGGTGGATTAACGGCAAACAAAGGAAGCCAAAAGACACAGGTGTCAAAGTTTAAGGGCCTGTGATGACACAAAGAAGAAAACAGGAATGTGGAAAATGACTACTTTATGCCTTAGCTTGAGAGATTTGTGGAGACCAGAGAGTTCGAGAAGAACAACAAAGATGACTCAGGGACTAGCAAATATAATGGAAAACAAGCAAGCGTAGAATATGGTCCCAAAGCATTATGTGGAATGCAGCTTTATGACTGTATCAAGCGTAATGGGAAAACCTAGTAAATGCAAATTCTCACAAGGACTCTATACTATAAATGTGTGCAATTCTCCACTTGCCAGAAAGTTCCATGAGGACTGGGAGCCTTGCTTCCCCTGTTCTCTTTGGGATTCCCAGTGCCTAGCGCACTTAGAGACCTAAAGAAGATGACGAGGAAACACGGAAGATTATTATGATGATATTAAGTGAAAAAACCAAAATACATAAATATAGCATCTAAATTAGAATTGCTACCATTTAAACATGTACACAGTGGGGAAAAAAGACATAAAAATTTTAAGAGTGTGTTAGGGTCTGGGATTGTGAATGTGGACTTTTTTTTCTTTTCTTTATTTCCCTAATTTTCCATCCTGGGTTTATCTTACATTTATAGTGTGAAAACGTATGCCACAGACGAAGCTTTGGCTGGGAGTTAACAGCTGGTAATCTCCCTTATCTTTTGTGTGGATTTATTTTTAAAATTAGCTTCTCATCTGACTTTGCTCCCCTTGGAGAGTTGATAAAAATAGTCTGGGAGATGAGGTGCAAGGAAGTTGGTATATGATACCATGCTATGCCCTCCAGTCTTTGAATGAATGTTTTCAAAACACGTGATGTCCATTTGGTCACTAAACCTTCAAAATCACTGGGTGAGGTATGTATCATTCCCGTTGTTTGGATGAGGAAACTGAAATCTAAGAGGCAAAGTGTATTGTCCAAAGGCACAACAGCCATTTCATGGCAAAGTTAGCACCAAGAGCTATTTTCTGACACCAAGCCCAGCATTCCTCTCCCACAGCACATTCGTCCCCAGGCAGAACCAAGCTCCAGGGATGTCCCCGAGACCTGAGGCTCTAACTCAGTGTTATTGGCCACATAACCCAAATCTCATGGCAGTGACTGCAGAGCCTAAGAGGGGCCAAAGTGAGCAAACACTTTCAGAACGAGGAGGCTGAGAATCTAAGGAAGAAGGGTTGGGGTGCCATCAACGTCACAGCAGGACAGGGTCCCATCAAGTGTGTGGCTCCCACACTGCCTCTGCTGTCCCCTCTGTACACTCTCAGATGGCCTCATTCTGCAATAACCACTCCCCTTTATTGCCCCCATGAGGTACTACACCATCCTGGACACTGCTCCCCTATCCTCCCCTGGATGGAATGATTCATGTTGAGGCCTTGTTGCATGAAAATGGCTCCAAGAACCTGCTTCCCACATTTGCATTATGCATGGGGACTCCAGAAGACACCGTGTTAGCCTGGATCCCCACAAAAGCAGAGCCTGAGACAAGGAGTTGGATGCAGGGAGTTTACTTGGGCGGTGATCCCAAGAAGCAAGAAAAAGGGCGTGGGCAGAGGGAGGAGGGAAGGAAGGACAAACTGATAAAGGATGAGTTAGCAAGGTCACCATTATATAGAGGATAACAGTTAACATGTGCTCTGCTGTCTCTTAGAGAAGTCAGAGATGAAACACAGCCAGTATCACAATTTCCCACACAGCCGAAAACAGTCCGCCCTATCCAGACAGACTCTGTCCAGACATTCGACCTTGGAGAAACATCCAAAATGCCCTCAGAATTGTCCTTCAGAAGGACAGGGCCTGGGACATTTATCCACAAGGCCCCACCCCCACTGGCCCTATAACATAACCTAATCAAGAGAATGACATCCCATTATTTTTGCCACATACTATTGGTTAGGAGCAAGTCACAGGTTTCACCTGCACTCTAGGGAGGAGATTATACAAGGGCATGGCTCGCTGGGGGCCACCTTAGGGTGTGTCTGCTACAGACATGACTTTCTCAACCCGGCTGTACAATACAATCACCTGGGAAGTGTTTTCCCAAACCCAGTGCCTCAGCCACACTCCAGAAACCCTGATTTAATGGTCCTGGCATGTGCCTGGGAATCAGCATTTCTTAAAAGTTCCCAAGTGATTCTAGTGTGCAGCCAGGGTTGAGAGCTACAGGCTTGGGATATGAGGGAAGAAATAGAGTTACCAAAAGAAAGAGGTCTTAGCCCAAGTGATGAGTCTCAGTCAAAGCAAAGCAGTCTCGCGTCCAAAGCAATCTCTATTTTTCATCCCCAGCAAAACTAGCCACTGCCAACTTCTTGCACAAAGTCCCTGTTTCTGCCTTCAGAGCTGGCTAGGGCTCCTGCTCCTCACTTTTGGCACACTCAGTCCTTTCCCCTGCCCACACCTTTCCGTAGCTACCCATCCCTCTGGCTCCATACTCTCTTCTTCTACCATTATTCTTATTCCCATCATATTCTCACTTTTTCCCCTTCACTCCCTATATCAGGAGAATCAGAGAATGAGAACCACCAGGAAATGTGCACATGCGGATTTCACCTTGTACACCTGTGGGAGCTGATCATGTGGGCCATGAGAGGATGTTGTTTCCATGTCTGGTGCAGGAGCCTGAAGTCCACAGGGCAGGTGGTCAGGAAGGAAAGATGGATATGAAGTAAGGAAGAGCAGAGACCATCCTGTAACCCATGAGGATGGGCTGGAACTCACATTGGCCTTCCATCCCCTCTGAATCTCCACCTTCGATGGTGGGGGTGATCTACAGGAGAAGCTGCTCTTTCTCACACACCTGACCCAGGAGTCAGACAAGCCAGAGCCAATTAGGTGAGCCCGAGACCAGCACACAGGAGATGCAACAGGGCCCAGGGCCTGCTCCAACCTGTTGGGTGAGCAAAGAATGTGGCCGTTGTTCCACATCCACCTTCCACATATCATGTAGATGTCCCTTGTGGCCCAGGCTATCCTGGGATTAAGCTGGGAAGGGGATCCCAGGAAACAAAGCTCCAATTTAGCTAAGTCAACATGGCCCAAATCTACCATACTCCTCTCCACTCTCTCCTTCTCCCCTCTCCTCTCCTCTCATTTGTCTTTTTTCCCTGCAATATAGAAAGACCTTTTCAGTTATGATCATTCCCCTATGTGAATTAAATATTCAGTAACAACCTATGGGTGTTCTGCTTTGCACTATTGTACTATTGGCCAGGGGAAGCTATCTGCTAATGGTAGCAGGGGACAACCCCCAACCACCTTCACCTTCTCACCCAGCCTGGAGATGCTACAGGGACCCACATCGATCTAGCCCTGTTGGCTACCTCCCTGGGCCTCCCTGGGCCCTCCCATCAGGGCCAGGACCCCTCACTACCTCTCACTCTATCTAGGCCAATGTAGAAAGAAGTTTTCTTGCGTCCTGCAAAACTGGGACATTGTCCCTGACCTGGGGCTGGATGATATTTGCCGCTACTGTGTTTCTTGATGCTCATACCTTTTGCTGATACCAACAGCAGGCTGGTGCCCACTGCTCTCAGCAACACTCACCTCTGAGAAAAGTATAAATTATATGCACAGTGAGCATCAGATCTTAAATAGATACAAGTTTTGTAAGTTACAAATGAGGACACTGAGACCCTGAGAGAGTCAAATGAGTTGTCCAAGGTCACTGTGGGCAGGAAGCAATAGATTCGCATTTCCAATGGAAGTGTCCTGACTTCTGGCTGGGGATCTTTCTCCTCTGCAGTGCTACTCTGTGAAATAAAGACTCGGAAAGTAATGTGGTTCAGTCCCCAGAGGGTGGGCCAAGGAAGGGAGCCCTGCTCCAGATCTAGGACAGACATTGCTTTGAAGTGAGGGTAACACCTCGGAAGAAAAATCTGGCTGCTCAGAAGGGATCGTTTGGAATTTGGGGCCCTGTTGTCGAACCCGCTGGCCTCTTAGCTCAAGCAGTTACCATGTGCTCTGGTGGCCCCGAGAGAGCGCCAAGATGAAACACAGCCGGCCGCCACACTTCCCAGCACAGCTGAAAACAGTCTGCAGGGGCCTGTCTGGAGCATATCAGTCTCACTGGAGTGAAAAATAGCAGATGTCAGAGTTTGCCAGCGGCCCCAGGAAACCTGAGCCCTGCTGCCCTCAGCTCTGCCCTCACAAATCATCCTTGTGCAAATCACTCACTCATGCAAGGCAGCCTCTTGGCTCCCAGCTTCCCTTCGGCCCCGGAGCCCCGTCTGTGGCTGCCAAACAGGTTCGCAAGTTGGAAAGGAACCCTAGCATCTCCTCAAGGCCTCCGGGAGGCCTGCTGGCTCCAAGTCAAAGACTCACAGACTAGTAGGGCAGCCAAGCTCGCCTGGACCCTCGGGGGCCTCTGGTCCAACTCCATCATCCCACGGATGAGGAGACTGAGGCCCTGGCTCAGCAAGTTGGCTCTAAGGCTTTGACAATGACCCTCACCAAAGCCAGTCTGGGAAAACTCAGAGCTTGGTGAGGTTTGTGCCTCCTTTAAATCCCTTCTGTAACAGCCAGGGATGAGTGGATAAAGAGGATGGATGGATGGATGGATGGACAGACAGACGGACAGATGGAAAGGGGGAGAGAGACAGAGAGAGATCAACAGAAGGAAGGCAAGGAGAAGAAGAAACTCTCACCTTCCTATCTTTGACCCACGGGGAGTAATAGCAACTCCTGAGTGGCCTCCACTGTGTCTCTTTTCACCTTGTCTCCCAGGCCCAAAGGCATTACCAGGGCCTGGGTTGACCTATCTCCTGGGGTCACCTCCCTGAGTTGGCAGTGTCGGGGTCTGGGACCCTCACCACCACGTGCTATGCCTAGGGAATGCCGTGGCAAAGGCCCACACCAACAAGAGTTTCCCTTGTGAGTTCACCTTTTCTTTGGAATCTGCCAGAGTTTGCTTCCCAAACAGACCTGCCCTTCCTCACGTATTCCCCAGACAAATGATGCCAACTTGACCATGTCTGCCGAGGCCAGGCCCCTCTGAAGTTCCTCCCCTACACCCCATTCACTGCCACCCTCCCAGAGCACAGCTCATTAAATGGTGCTCCCTCGAAGTGCAGATCAGAGGGGCAGCCTGGCGTCAGGGACAGATGCATGGAATCCCACAAGCAGGGTAATTTTCGGGGAATCATGTGATCCTCACCTGTCAACGGGGGATTTAATACCCAGTGTTGTTGGGAGGACGCCATGAGATTAAGAGCTTAACGGAGAGCTGCGCACACACAAAAGGGCTCGACAAATGGAAGACACTTCTAGGAAAGCACCCAGCATGAAGCCCATCAGAGCAGATTCGAGGCAGCTGTGAGTATTATGGGCTGTACTGCCAAAGCGTGTGGCCTCTGCAACCAAAACCACATCTGGTGCGTCGCAAACCCTCCCTGACGGATTGGCTATCGGCTGCTTTCCAGTTTTCTCCAGGATGCACCCGCTAAGGAAAGGGAGAATTGGCTTTGATTTCTTTGCAGCGAAACGGCCAACTTTGCGAGGCCCGTGGGGTATAGCTTTCTCCAAGAGAGCACAGTTTCGGTCTCATGTCCAAATCCCTGCAAATCATTACATACTCCCCGCTCTGCACTCCCTGCGACGGTTTGGCACAGCTCCAAAAGCAGAATGGGGAGCAGGGGCAGCCGGGGCTCTGATGTGGATGGCCACACCTCTGCAGCAGCGTCTGGGGGAGGCGGGGAGGGGCGCTCCATCAGAATTGTACTGGAGTAGGGGGGTAGCTTGCGTCCAAGATTCATGATTCCATCTTTAATCTGGAGCTTTAAGGAAGTGGGGGGTGGGGGGAACTGAACTGAGAAGAACTAAGAGAACATCAAGTGTAAGTGGTAGGCGATTCCTTTCAACAGACATCTATTAAGCACCTACTATGTGCTGGGCCCTGTGAGACCCTAAAGGAGTCTATGGTCTGCACACCATACAGATACAGACACACACAGATCATTTCTCTCTGGTCCATTCTAAGAAAGGGGGCTAGGGAAGGAAAGGGACGGAGGGGCACTAGTGCAGCCTGGGATTCATGTCCCTCAACAAGTCACCTGGGCTGACATGGAACCACCTGGTCACCCACCGGACACACAGGTGCAGGTAAGTACCAAGCACGTCCCATCTGAACCCATTGCAACATCTTTTCCTTGGGCTGCCTGGGCACCAGGACCAGCACTCTCCTGAAGCCGGCATGCCTCTGGAAGCCGGGTGGGCTCCCCAGAGTCCCTCTCTCCCTCGGGCTCACTGTCTGACGTGTAAGCGTCCCCATGTGACCCGCTGCGCTGCTCCTCAAGGGACATGTCTACTTCTGCCTCTGCATTTTTCACATCTGTGCTCTGCTTCACGATACTGAGTGGGAGCTTGTCTTTCGTCGGGAAGCAGAACTCTCCTTTCCCACGTTTGTGCTTGGCTTTGGGACCCCCACCTGCCACTTACTCTAGTCATCACTGTCACCAAAGAGAGGAGTCTGCAACCTGCCTGGCAGGTACCTGAGGGTTGTCCCCAGGGTCTGCCCAAACCCCACCCACAGTTGGCCGAGGGAAGACCCTGACCCACGGGCAGGGACCCGTCCTCAGGGTCAGCATTGAGTGGTTTTGTGCACCCTCCCCCTCCAAAATATAGAGTGGGGGCAGTTGGTTTTGTCCAGAAGCATTTCCAAAAGTAAGGCTCCATCTAGGCCACACAGTGTGTCTTGGCCTGGCCCGCCACTGTTTGCTGAGTTGGGAAATTTGCCACAGAGGCCCTACTATGCCCCTCCCTCAGTAATGGTTTAAAGGAAGTTTGGCTGGAGTGCCTGGGTGACTCAGTCGGTTAAGCATCCAATTCTTGATTGTGGCTCAGGTTGTGATCTCAGGGTCGTGAGATGGAGCCCCGTGTCAGGCTTGCGCTCAGCATGGAGCCTGCTTGAGATTCCAGCTGGGCCCCACTTCTCCTCTGGCTTCTACTTCTTCGCCGCCTGTCACTCAGGGCTCCCTGGCAGTCTGGCCACATGGAGCAGGGACACGTGCGGGAGCTGGGGGCATGCTGGACGCCGCTGCTGGCATCCGGGTGACAAAGGCAGGCACGGTGGGGCACGGTGGGGACAGAGAGAGTGGGAGAGAGAAACCACTGATTACTGATGGGGATGGGGCACCCGAGAGAGAGGAGCCCAGCAGGACCGCCAGGTCTGTTTTCTCAGATATTAGTGCCATCTTTCAAGAGAACACAGGACGATGTCCGGGCTCGAGGGGTGCAGAAAGAACATCTGTTTGACTTTGCTGCCTTTTCTCTGACCCCTCCCTCTGGCTTCCCCAACCCCCATTCCAACTGTCCCCCTCCCCCCACCTCCCAGCCGCCCATTCTAGGGGCCAGCCCAGCCGACAGCCATTACTCTAAGAGGGTTCGCCACCTCCATCTGTACCTGTTCCATTTAGAGAGTCACAGAGCTCCCTGAGGCTTCCAGCCCCCCAGTTTTCAGGGGTGGGGACATGGCTCACAGAGCAGGAGTGTCGGACCCAGGCAACTCTGTGGCGGCAGCCACTCCGGGTTCTTCCACTCGTAGCTCACCCCACAAGAGGCAGGCTTTGGGTCTGCGTTTTAACCTGGAAGCCCCAGGACAGGCAGAGGAAGATGCACGGCAGGGGCTCTCAACCTGGAGGGTGTATGAGCATCACCCAGGGGGCTGCTTCACACAGGTCGCTGGGTCCCACCCCCAGAGTCCCGGACTCACGAAGTCTGCGGTGGAGCCCGAGAATCTGCATTTCTAGCAAATTCCAACTGCTGCTCCCGGCACTTCAAGGATGAGGGAGAGAAAGCATGGTGGCACCAGAGGGCGCGGAGGAGGGAGGAGTTCTCTTCCAATTTCAGGGAGCAGGAACTCTGCATTAGTCATCGCTCTCCACCCCCCACCCTCAGAGCGGGACACACAGTGAGTCTTCAATGAGCACTTATTGAATTGACAACCCTCCATCGGAAAATAAAGGCCCAAAAGCCCAGGACCAGGCTCCTCTCTTTTGGGAGGCAGAAGGCAGCTTGGAGACAGAGCGGGTCAGCGCCGCCATCCGGCCCCACTCCTCAGCAACTGTCGCCGGGGTTCAGCTGCAAGAATAGGAGGCGTCTGCACCCCACCCCTTCTCCTTCCTTCCCCCCCACCGCCCGAGCTGGGAGCTGCCTCATTGACATGCAGCCCACACAGCTGCAGGGCTCACTTCTGGATCACTGAGAAATGGGTCCGATTTGAAAATGTCAGGAGCTCGTTAGCAATTCCAATGCCCACAGCAGTAATTACGCCTTTTCATGTTCCAGCGTGTTACACCGCATCAAAACTGACACAAACGCCTGGTTTTATAATATCACGGCCTGGAAATAAATGTCCAAAGTGATATGAAAATGTACTAGGAAGAGCTTAATAACTGTTCTTCCAGGAAGAAAGATAGCCCTTTTCAACCAGTATATTATATATTTTTTTCCTCTTAAAAAAGCCTCTCTGATAGCATCTCTCCTTGAGGGGAACTGAATTATATTATCACTCACAGGCAGTAATCAGTTCTGTCAGCTGCAGGGATGAGCTGTTGGCAGAAGGGGGTGTGCAGGAGGCTTTGGACGGAGGCAGTTCCAAGGGACGGGCCCTGGAAGGGACACCCCCCGACCCCACCCCACCGCCAGCCCAGAGTTTTTCTGCCCAGAATAGACAGAACCTGGATCTGCTGATTTATGAACACCTTATTACCAAGGAGGAAGGTTGGACGGGGGTGAAGTGGCATCTATCTCCCCAGTTCCAGCAAGGACTGTCTCTCTTAAGGCTCAGTCGGTGAGCAGGAGCTAGGAGAGGCAGGCCCAAAGAGGGGCCCAAATAGGAACCACTTCTGGAGCCCTCTTGCCTGGAAGTTCTCACAGTCCAGCTGGGGCTGACAGAAAGAGGGCCTGCCCCATGCCAACGGTGGGCTGGACCTTCATATGCATTACCTCGCCGAATGATCTCCACAGCCCCAGAAGGTTGGCATAACCATCCGCATCTTATTGATAAAGAAACTGAGGCACAGTGAGGTAGGCGTCACTTTCCCGAGGCCACACAGGTAAAAGAGGTGCAGGGTCTGGAATCTGAGCTGCTCCTTTGGACTGCAAAGGCCCCTGTCTCTCTCCCAAGACTCAGGATTGCTTCCAAGGCAACAAATGCCGAAGGCCACACAGGGGCCCAGACAGGAAGCAGATGTCTGAGCCGGAGGCAGCAGACTTCAACAAGGCAACACTAGTGCTGGGCTGGATGAAAGATCAAGATTAAAATGAAGTGGCAGTGGGTAGGAGGTGGTACGTGTGGTTGGAAAAGGACCACACAAGGGATCCTTCTGGCGATGGAACGGCTCTGTCTCTGTTGACTGTGGTGATGGATACTGGAACTTACCCATGATAAAATTTCACAGAAGTAAACACACACACACACATAAGTACGTGTAAAGCTGGGAATAACTGAACAAGGTCAAGGTCAATTTCCTGGTGGGGAGACTGTACTCTAGCTTGCAAGATGTTACCATTGGGGTGAATGTGGAAAAGGGTATACCAGATGTCCAAATCATTTCCTACACTTGCATGTGCATCTATAATTATCTCTGAATAAAATAGTTAATCCTTTAAAAAATTAAATGGGGCTGGGGGTGGCGCCTGGGTGGCTCAGTCGATTAAGTGTCCAACACTTGATTTCCGCTCAGGTCATGATCTCAGGGTCCTGGGATCAAGCCCTGCATCAGGCTCTATACTCAGCAGGGAGTCTGCTTGAAGATTTCTCTCCCTACCTCCCTCCCCTCTGTTCACAGGCTCTCTCTCTCTCTCTAAAATAAATAAATAAATCTCTAAAAAAAATTAAATGGGGGAAGCATCCCAAGCAAGGGGCATCCCATGACCAAAAGGGCACAAGCTAGAGGTTGAGATGGACTTAGTCCAGGTTCTGAACTGTTTGTTTTCTGATGAAAACAGAAACTTCACATAGTAATAGGTGATGTGATCGACAGTTCTCAATGGCAGGACCATGCCTTCTTCTTGTAAACCTTCCAGCTCCTGGTACAAAGACTGACAGACTTTGTGTTTGTTTGTAGCCCACCTCCTGGTATATATTGGTGCCAAGCTAGCCATTGGCTTGGCAGATGGTATGACATGGAAAGGTCAAGATTTAGTCACACAAACCTGGGTTCAATTCTTGCCTCTGTCCCTTAATCTTGTTGGCCTTCAGGTAAAATGTTTAACCTGTTTGTGACTTTATTTGCTCATCTGTAAAATGGAACTAGTAGTCCCTACCCCCATGGATTTGGAGGATTCAGGGAGAAAACATCTATAAAGTAGGACGCCCAGCACATGGCAAATGGCAGCCATTGGTAGTACCATTTGGTGATGTACCTGGATGAATGTGGGGGACACTGAAAGGAGCTTCTCATGCCTTACAGGAGAAGGGGGCTTGGCTCACTGAGAAGAAGTCATCTAGCGTGTGTGTGGAAGAGGAAGGAAGGGACATTCCCGTGTGGTACAGTCATTCACTAGGTTTTGTCTGGAGCCCACCAGGAGCTGTCAAGATAGAACATCAAGAACTCAGTTTGCATGAAGGTCTCTCAACCTCTTGAGACAGTAAAGAAAGATCTGAGACCAGGAGTTAGACCATCAAATGGAACAGGGGAAATGATGGGGGACCCAACCCCTGGCTGGAACAGCAAGGAGCTCAGCCTGGTTTGAGGTCCAGAAGGAGGGCTCTGAGCATGATGATGACCAATGTCAAATGTCAGCCCAGCCCCCAGGGAACTTACTCTAAAGGTCCTGGCTCTCATGACACCCTTGGCTTTTTTACTCTCTGTGCATCCACCAGGCTCCAATCAAAGAAAGGAGCTCCAACGTTCCTTCACTTTCCCCAGCCCTGGTTCTGTACTCAGCTCTGTACAAACACACACACATACACACATACACATATACATATCATACACACTCACATGCACACATGCAATCACTTACACCCACTCATATTCATATATGCAAATATACACACATATGCATATACATATCACACACAATGCAGTCACACACATACACATATATGCACATACACACATATGTACGTGTGCATACACTCCATCCTGTGCCCAGAATCCTTGCTCACACCCCATTTCCAGCCTTAACTTGTCCCATAGGCTAGACACTCAGTACCACATGCCCAGCCTGACTTTAGCCCACCTCATTTATATACATATGACCCTTGAACAATGCAGGGGTTAGGGGCACCAACCCACCTGCATGGTCATAAATCCACATATTACTCTTAACACCCCAAAAACTTAACTAATAGTCTATAGTTGACTAGAAACCTTACCAATAACAGAAACAGTCAACAAACACACATTTTATATATGTATTACACACCATATTTTTACAATGAAGTAAGCTAGAGAGAAGAAAATGCTAAGAAAATCATAAGGAAGAAAAGTACATTTACAGTACTACACTGTATTTACCCAAAAAATCTGTGTATAAGTCTACAAAGTTCAAAACCATGAACACAAGCGTCCACCTTACCGTACTGATTCCTCACCCACTTCTCTACGTTGCCTCAGCCTACCTTCGATAAACACTGTCTAAGTCATCCTGGTTCCAGAACTTGCTACCGTGGCACCTGAACTCCACAGGGGCCCCCACCGGCCCCACTACCAAAGACTACCTGAAAAAGAGGATAGGATTGACAAAGTTCGGTCAGGAGATAGTGGACAGCTTGGAATCCCAGCTGCAGAACGAGGTGGGGAATGGAGTGAGAAGGGTGGCCAAGATTACATATTTAAGTGATTGGGAACTGTGGGACCTTGGCCCAAGGGAGCCAAGATGAGCCAAGGCAGACCTGGGTAACGCTCTGTACCCTGTCTTCACGCTGTGTGACCTCACATCAGGGCCTCCCAGCCTCTCCCAGGGAGGGGCGCCTTCCTCCACCCCAGACCTGGGAAGAGGTGACAGGCCCCAGGGGGCGTTGATGGGGCTCCCTGGCGCCCAGCCACAATGAGCAATGAGAGGTGGGAAGTGGCACCGAACAGAGGATCATTTCTAAAGCAAACCAGCAATCTTCAAAAGATGGGAATCGGCAAGATTAATGAGGCCGATTATTGTCAGCTGCTTAAAGGAGCTTGAAGGCTTTTGATGTCAGTACATTTATGATGACAGAGTAATTAGAGCTAATTAAGAAAAAATGAAGCTGAGAACAGCACAGTTGGCTCTTGCTGGCTGAGTGTCAAGGTGTCTCGGACCCTCCCTGGGGTCCCCAGAAGCACTCTCATGGGAGCAGCCTGCCACTGCTGGCCCCTCTGTTTGGCCTCTAGAAATTCGGGATCAACTGGGCAAGGACAGAGCCATGGATGAGGTGCACCAAGGTTGATAGGACGCAGCTAGGGTAGGAGGTCCAGTTTCAACCAAAATCAAAGCAATTTTGCCCAGATGAGAACCAGTCACTGTTCCAAAGAGTTTCTCTTTCAACCAGGTAGATGGGGGTCACACAGGTTAGCTAAGAGAAAGAGCTCTTGGTCAGATGTGTCCCATGAAGACTGACCAAAAAAGCCGCATCCTTGCTGGATAGATGCATCCCAAGGCGTAAGCAGAGGCAGCATGTTGCAATGGATTGCAGTCTCACGACGAACAGCTTTTCTAATGGGTGGATGGACTGCCCAGAATCAGCAACACGCCTTCACTACAGCTAACATTTCCAAGCAGAGACACAGGTCCACACAGAGGCCGGCCAGGACAAAGGAGAGTTCTGGAAGAGCAAGAGGTAACTACTCTACCCCAAAATTCAAGATGCGGGAAAGCAGATGGATTGACAGCTCAGGGTGGCTCATGAGCCTTGATTCATCTTCCCCCCAGGCTTGTTCCAGAAAGCTCTTCCCTGGGCCTTATTCACAGGCTAACACAGGGAACATGGGCATAAGGAGATGTGAGAGTCCTGCAGAGCTCCCAGCCTGCCCTGCCCACCACTGGTTTCCTAATCGCTGAAACTTGCCAACCAAGAATCCTTTACCCCCCCGGGGGGAACCCCAGTCTAAAATGCAAATTCCCCCAGGCATGGGGCAGGAGAAACAAAATTTTAACTCAAAAGAAAATGGCTGCTACTTCCCATTCAGCCAGCATGCAGGAAGCCCCGCCCTGGGTCCTGCCATTGCTCATTGCTCTCACCTCCCAGCCGATGCAGGATGGGGACGGGCCAGGGGCAGGATACAGTTCTACTGGGCTGAAACTGGGGCAGATTTTTTCATCGCAATCACAATAAACACAAAGAATCTATTCCAAAGACCATGTTTGAAAGACCCACCACCCCACCAGATGGAAGTAATATGTGCCTCTCAACCTCTTAGTTACGGTCTGCCTTTGTGCTCCGAGCTCTTGAAGGCAGGAGTGGAGTGAACACTCAACGCGAGCTCATAAACGTAAAAGTCAGATTCTTCTTCAACGGGCTGGGAAAACCAAAACATATGTGCTGAGGCCACTGCTTGCCCTTCCCAGATGCTTCCACGGGCGGGTCCCTCTGCCTCCATGGGCCAGCTCCCTCGTCTGGAAAGCAGCAGGGTGGCACCCCCTGACTTTGAAGTTCTAGTCACCTACATGAGCCTAAAGCTCTGCACTCATCTCTGATTCTTAAGTACTTTAGCTTAAGCGGGGGGAAAAAACACAGGGGGGGGGAAACAACAACCCTACAAGAACCAACGGCTATATGTCTTGGCTAAAAAGGACCATGTATTCTGGAAAACGAACTACATCCCCGATATGGCCATTAAATCAAGCAGCATCCTGAGAGCACATGCTCGGGGGCACCAGAGACATGTGAGTCCAATTAAAATATTTAAGTTCGTTTTCTTTCTTCAGAGAATTGCAAAGTCTAACTATACACACATGTCTGGCATTTGCTGAGGTTGTGTAATGAGGTTTTTGCATGAATTGTTTTGCGTTTGAATAGGACGGGATCAATACCAGGTGTGGGTCGTATAATAAAAAAAATGGGGGAAAAAAATCTGGTGTGCTATTCCTTCTTTATGGTTTTTATGCCTTCCTTTTATTTCTTTAGCCATTCCAAGCATCCAGAGCTTGTTCTGTGGTTCCCTTCAGCCTGTTGCTCTGTTATCTCGAGCATTCTTATTCTCATGATTAGAATTAGAGATCTGTGGTGGGTATCACGGTGATGCTTTATCTCCATACCAGTACAGGCAATCAGGAATGCCACTGGATGAGGGCCTGCTGGGCTCTCTAAGAGAAATCATGAAGAGGAACAGGCATGAGGATGAGACTCCCATCATATATTGATGATGGAAAGTGTCCTTCTATTTCTGAGGCATGTCCTGAGGAAGAAGAGCAAAATAATGCATACCTCTCTTCTGGATCTTTGGCCAGCTAACTAGTTCATCAGTAGCAGGAGTATAGCTATGAAGGGACAGTCTGAGCTGTGGTAACCAGAAGACCCAAAACACAATGCCTAACCAAGTCAGAATCATATTTATTTCTCATGTAACAATCCAGAGAAGTCATCCCAAAACCAGAAGGGCAGCTCTGCCATCCTCAACATGCAGCTTCCCAATCTGGGTCCAAAGTGGCTGCTCCAGCTCCTGCCATTGCATCTGCCTCTTAACCAGTGGGGTGGAGGAAGAAACAAGGCAAGTGCATGCTCGTTTCTCTTACGATTATATGATGAAGGACTGCTAACTGTCCACCAAAATCTGTTGCCCTTTCTTTGGGGATACTACATTTGCCAGTCTCCCTGCAGTTGGTTATGGCCATGGGACAAATTTGCCTCTGATAGAATGTAAGCAGAAGTGGAAGATTAAGCAAAAGGGCCACTATGGAAATGACAGGCCTTAATTCTGCTGAATTTCACTGGCTGAAGCTCAGTCACATAGCCCTACCTACCTGCAAGGGAGGCTGGGAAGTGTAGTCTACTAGTTCCCCCTGCCCCAGATTTCCTCTGCCTCCATTACTCAAACGTCCCTGTCTGATCGGCCGGGGCCAAAGCTGATAATATAGTATCCTTTGGAGGACATTTGCTCTGCGGATGAAGGCAGGAAAGTGATCCTGGAAGGGTTCCAGGGCTTTCTGAGTCACTCCCCGCAGGGGACATGGGCTCAGCACCCTTCAGGAGACCGTGAACCTGGGCTCATCATGACAAAGGCCTGGAATGGAAGGGGTCAGAGGCGAGGTGTATTTACAGCACCAGGACGTGGGGGTGAGGGTCGTGTGAAGGAAACTGGCCATACCCACAGATGCCTAAAACAACCCCTTCCGCATAACCCCAGCCCACACATACCAGACACCCCAGCCTCCCCTGCCAGGCCCTGGGGCTACTGTGGCCCAGGTCCAAGGAGACTGTGCTGAGCTTCTGGCTGTATGAATGGACCATCTCCCTGATTTGGAGAAGTGTGAGATCGACTTGGGCATCGTTATCAGCATAGGAGCTGTAAGAGTCCTCCCTGCAGCCCAGATGAAAAGGTTGAAATGGGGTCGCTCATCCATCATTTTGTTCAGAGGCAGGATAGCACCAATTACCCATGTCATTGGGCCTTAATTTCCTTATCTGTAAAATGGGAATAATAGTCCCTACTGGCTCCCAGAGACACTTGGAAAATCCTGCATCTCAGGCTTAGGGGCTTTGTGGCATGTGACACTTCCCGTTTTCTTCTGGAAAGGCAGGACCGTAAGACATCTCCGGCGTTCATCATGGTTCCCAAAGCCTTGGATGTGTTGCTCTAGAACATCATTTATCCTTATTACGCTGAGGGAAGGAAATGAAAGTATAAAGTGCTCTGCATAACTCTTTTATCTTGCTCTTCAGCTTGAAAAATTGTGCACGCTTGCTACTTTGTTATTTTCTTATTAGAAAAGAGCGGTCTTTTTCCTGGGGTCCTGAATGAGCAAGGAAAGCTGTGATTGGTTGCAGTCCCTGCCAGTCATCTCAGATCTAAAGGCCCTCCCCCCAGGAAGGCTAGGTGGGCCCCCAGATCTTGCCCAACTACAGAACTTTCTTTGTCTTCATCCCCCCTCCACTATTCAGACTTTTGGGGGTAGGGAGTGGGGCGATTCATCCAATACAGGACTGACAAACCAGAGAGAATTTATCTCATTTCATCATATTATCTTGAGTAGAAAAGAAAAGGGACTCTTTAAAATCCTTTCTGTGTCATCTCTATGTCTTAGATCAGCATGGTTTGCTCACTGGGTTATAAAAAGAACCAAGACACTAATACAGCCTGACAAAGTGATGGGGCTTCCCTGATCTCTGACCAGAATGTCCCCAAAGACACCCCAGGGGTGGCCGTAAGATCTGGATGACGTGTGGTCCACAAAAAGTACCCAGAGGGGGTCTTGATGGTCAAGTACTTGAAGAAGGATAGCAAACGTGTCGTTTAGTAAGTACCTGTTTGATTGCTGGTCCCTGCCCATAGGAGGTCACAGTCCAGATACCCCAAGGGGCGGGGCCGTGGGAAGAGATCAGAGAATGTTCCCCAGGATCAAGCCCCTGAGGAGGGATGGAAACCAGAGGGGCAGAAGGATTCCAAGGGAGAGCACTCCAGGCGGACCCAGATGCCAGTGAGCACTTGGGGGAAGGCAGGTGTTTCCAAAGAGCTGGAGCAGAGGGTATGAGTGGAAGTGCGAAGTGGGAATGGGTCTGAGATGAGGTCCCCAAGCAATAAAGGAGAAAGAAGGGGAGATTTTCAAGAAAATGAAAGGATAGGAATATTGGTAAAAGGGGAGTTGAGACTGGAAGGGAGGGAGGAAGACAAAGGAGTAGAACTGGAGATGTTTTCTTTGAAGCAACACTGGAAGAGAACAAGCCACTTGCCTCCAAGCTGAGATAGTGTGAGGGCAAAGGGAGCCCCCGGGAGGTCTTGCTCTGTTCCACTGGGCTCAGAGTATAGCAGCAAACTTGACAAACAGCAATAAAGACATCAGTTCTCACAAATAAAAGAAGTCTGGAGTGTGCTAGATTGTGTGCAGTGCTCAACCATGTCATCAGAGACACAGCCTCCTTCTGTCCCCCTGCTTTGCCGTCCACGGGATGTTGGCTTTCTGTCCTTGAACTTGTCACTCATGGTTACAAAAAGGCTGCTGAAGTACTACACAACCACATTCTAACTTTGAATCTCTGCCAAACACAAGTGACGTGGCTGACTCCCTTGCTATAGCAAGCTCCAAATAAATAGCCTTTGCCTGTTCTTTTGTAGGTGGTCTCCATTTCTTTTGATGACACACATGACCTTGGGGAGGTTGCTTAGCTTCCCTGGGCATTAGTTGCATCACCCGTAAAATGGAGAGATGCCTAAGAGTATGTATGTTACAGAGCTGCTGGGAGGAAGAAAGAAGTCCGTACGCATGAGATACCTAGAGTGGACCTTGACCCATAGAAAGCTTGCTTTTATTATTGTGTGTTGCTATGATGATCATTATCACCAGCACTATCACCTCCTATATAATCCTCCAGGAGCGTTGTGTTGGGGGTTGTTGGCCTCAATTCACAAATGAAGGAACCGAGAAGGGGTTTGCCTTCGACTTGGAATAACACATTCATAGGGACGTCTCCAAGAGGGGGTGTCTCGGTCTGCTCAGGCGGCCACAGCTTAAACAACAGAAATTCATTTTCTTACAGTTTTGGAGGCTGGAAGTCCAAGATCACATGATAAGAAGACAGACGTTGAGCCCAGCTGCCTGGGTGCCTGCCCCGTCTCTACCGCTTTACCCTCTGTGGGACTTAACCAGTCTGTGCCCTGTTTCCCCATGTGCAAAATGGTAGTGACTACCTCTCCTAGGATTGTGGTCAAATCAATAAATTAGCCAGTACCATCCTTAGAACAGCTACTGGCATAGAAGAAGTTTTATATAAATATTATTATTTCTTATTATTAGTTACAACTATGTCATGTCAGGGCTTACTTTTATGGAATCCCCTTTTCCAAGCTGAAATTGCTCTAAGTGATCCTAAGGAAAAACAAATAAATACAATAAAATAAGACAATGAGCGCAATAACACATTGCCGCCATGTGTTGGTCCTAAGAAGCATCAGGGAGGGCGCCAAGTGCTTTTGCTGCTTGAATCTTCGAATTCCTGCTTCTCCTGTCACCTTGCTTGAATCTCAAGACAGGCTGGGGTCTCAAAATGGTCTCAGTTTTTAAGAGGCCAAATGGATTTTCTGGCAGGTCCCAGCTAGAAAAATGGAAAGTGGTAGATACAATCAAAATCAAAAGCTGCTGCTGGGTCACAGTAAAGATTGGTGCCGATGATGGTCTTAGGGTTGGCGTTAATTATATGGAAGGGGATGGCATGGTGTAGAGGTCAGAGCATGGCTTGGGGACAGACATCCAAAGGCCTGTGGTCCCTGGTCCCCGTCTGGCCAGATCTCAGCAGCCCATAGCAGGGCCAGGGAGAGAGACACATTCTGAAGACAATGTCATTCTTCTTTTTTTTTAGAAAGAGTGCACCTGCGAGCAGGGGCGGGGCAGAGGAGAGAGAGAGAATCTCAAGCAAACTCCCCACTGAATGCAGAGCCCAATGTGGGGCTCGATCCCAGGACCCTGAGATCATGACCTGAGCTGGAAACCAAAAGTCAGACCCTCAACTGACTGAGGCACCCAGGCGCCCCAAGACAATGTGTTTCTTGCTGTTGACGTGGGACTGGCCTCTGGGCACAGACAGATCCCTCAAGATGTCCCCAGCTGTTGGTGATACCTGGCAGGCCACCATTCATGGCTCATGCACCCTGGTTCATAACAGGGTGAGGCCAGCCACGCATGCCCTGGTGCGTTCCTAAAGCAAAAACCATTCTCCCCCAGAGAATTACCCTGTCACAGGCACACACCATTTTCGTGTAATGGCAGCCAAGTAGCATCTTCTGAGCTGAGCACACAGTAGGCACACAGGAGAGATCTGGGCTCCAAGCCAGAGAATAGCAGAACACAAACAAAAGCCCTCTGCCATCATCACCCCCCCACCCTTCCCACTCCCGCCGGCCCAGATAAGCCTAACATGTCTTACAGCTTCAGAAAGAGAAATCTTTAACCCAATTATGTCAAACCCCACTGGATGCATTTGATCCGGGAAAAATATCATCTCTGGCAATCGTAAAGAATATTAAGGTATTAGCAGTAGTCATTTTAGAATTGCATCGGAAGGGGAGCCGGAAATAATGGCACATCAGTTGCTCAAAAATCAGCAGTAAAAGAAATTTACATTAGTGTATAAATTACCCTCCCAGCAATATAAATTAGGATTTTATACTTCCTAATGACAACAGTCCAGGCCCTGGCTGTGCTAAGTAGAGATTTCTTGGAGGAAGGGGGCTGCCTGTGCTCTGGATCCAGCAGGCACCTGGGCCCCAGTGCTGAGCTGGGGAGCAGAAGTGATTTGAATCTGACTGTCACCCGCCTGGAAGCCGGCCCTGCTGGAAGATTCTCCAACTCAGCAGAGCACCGGGGAGGCGCACAAACCGAGTACAGGCTCTGCAGAGAACAAAAGTAATTTGCCTCCATTGCCCCCGCACATGCAGCCCTCCCCGCCCCTCCCTTAGAAACAGAAGGCTCTGGATTTCCTTGGAAAGCTGTGCTATCAACACTTTTGTTACACACATTTGATGGCTTGAGCTGCTGTTCTGCAAGCTTTGTGCTTTGTGGCCGGGCAGCCTACAGAGTCTAGAATCACAGACCACCTCTGCTGGAAGGGCCAACAGAAAACACTTAGAAACACCTTAGAGTCAGGAGGCCAAGGTCTAGGGCAGAGAGGGTGAGTGGAAGGGATGGGGGAGGGGGGGCTCTTCCTATGGCAGGTGACAGAAACCAAAGGCAACTTCACGTCACAGAGCAGGTAGCTAGAGAATGTCAGCTCACTCTGGCTTCAGGGATAGAGGCTTCATGGGCTCAAATAATGGAGCCAGAACTCCATCTATCCATCTACCTGTTTGTCTATGTACCTTTCTATCTATCCATCCATCTATGCATCCACCTATCAATCTATCTATCCACCTCTCCACCTATCTATCTATCCATTTATCTGTCTATCCTTCCACCCATCCATCCATCCATCCATCCATCTATCCAAATATCCATCCATTTATCCATCCATCCATCCATCTATCCATCTATCCATCCATTTATCCATCTATTTATCCATCCATCCCTCTCATCTATCTATCTATCTATCTATCTATCTATCTATCTATCTATCCATCCATCCATCCATCTATCCATCTATCTATCCATCCTTCTACCCATCTGTCTATTCATCTATCTATCTACCCATCTATCAACCCACCTATCCATCTATCCATCTTTCAGGCCTGTATACCTCTATGCATTGCCTTCTTTCTCTCCTACTATTTAGACTGACTTTTTCCATTCAGCCAAGGAAGACGATTGCCAAACAAAAGAAAAACAAAACAAAAATGCAAATAATCAGCTGTTTCTTCTCAGTCTGAAAGAAGGACTCTGATTGGCTCTTCTTGGCTGCATGCCTACCCTCTGGGCCAATCACTTTTCAGAGGGGATGGAATATTACCATTGGCTCAGCTTGGGCCACATGCTGGCCACTGTCATTGGGTAGGCAGCATTGGTGATGGCAGTGATGCGTTTACAACCCCACCAAACCCATGGAGAAAGGGAGAAGAGCGGGTCTCCCAGAGGAAATAGGGGTGTTGGATCTCCCAGCAAGTGGTTTGTTCAAAGGGCCCCTCGATGGAGCCAGGACCAGTACCTCCATCCTCCTGAGCACTTTCCCTGGGCAGTGCGCCCAGTTTGGGGGCAGGGGCTGGTCTGCATTGCTCCATCACTTAGAGACAACAGTCCAAGTGCTACTTTGTGGGAGAGAACAGGGAAAGGAACACAGCGGGCCATGAAATACATCCCTGGGCTCAGACGGGTCTCGCATCTATGCTACAAAACAGCTTCCCCAGCAATCCCCATGCGCGGCCGGCATTTAAGGCTCTGGGCTAAGGCTCTGGAGTCTCCTGTTCGAACTGCAAATGGAGTGAAGGCACAGAGTGAGAAGTCAGCGCCACGTCACACAAGCAGGTGCCACGAACATCTCTGGAGATCCGGGCTGTGTCAGGAGGTTTCCGGTGGGATGTGCAGTACCAATGCATTAAAGTGATCGCTAGAATCACAGACTCCCAGCCTCTTCCAGCAAGAGGATACTCGGTGCAAAACCCTGTTTCAGCAGCTCTGAGACCAGGGCGAAGGGCCAGCCAAGGTCATGCTCAGGTGGTAGCTGAGGTGGGACTAGAGCCTACATCTCTAGACTCCCTTCCAGGTGCCTTTCCAGCCACAGAAGAGAGAGGGCAGCAAAGTGGCATCTTCTGACCCACTACCCTCCCCTCCCTCCTTTCCTGGCTTTAACTGGAGTCTTCCCTGCCCCTTTCTCTGTGGGGCCCAGGGAACCTGATGGTGGCGGGGCGGGGAATCCCTGATTCAGGGAATCAGGGCCAAGGGGGGTAACCTGGAGCCTGCCTGCTTGTTTCTGCTGTGTTGGGGTCTTGCATCCCCAACTGGATGGGAAACCCTTTGAGGAAGACAGGATGACCATAAGACTGTGGGGAAAGGTGCCCCCTGGGAAGCAGGAAGCAGGGTTGGTGCCCGTTTTGCTGTTTACAGGCTGTGGGAGAACGTCCTAATTCCTGAGGATTCTGGGGCATCAGCCACCTCCCCTCAAAATGGGGGTACCAGTACCTCCCCCCCAGGGCAGAGGTGAGGAGCGAAGACATGACATGTGAGGACCCCTGAGTTCAAGGGAGGCCTCCTGCTTCCTGCCTCCCCCAGAGGCTAAGTCCCGCCCTGTGTCCGCCACTGACTGGCTGATTAATTAATGTGGAGACCAGGTCTCCACGAGGATGTCTTCTGATGATTAAAAAAAAAAAAATCCCCGGAGAATGAAATGTTATGTGTCACTTGTCAACAAAGCCCAGCACTTTTCAGTGAAATAAGCATCTGATTCTGGAAAAACTTAATTAAAGCTGCTGTTGGCACTCAAGTGATTTACACCATCATTCCCAGCCTGCGCCTGGTGATTCCCTGGGGAGACACCAATTATCTCCTGGGGATGTTGTGAAATTCTCAAAATACTCCTCTGTTATACAACATGAATCTTTAATTCATTTTAACTTAACCAAAAAAGAAAAAAAAAAGGAAGGAAGGAAGGAAGGAAGAAAATGAGGGAGGGAGAAGAAAACCAAATTATGCAGTACTTGTTCCAGAAAAAGCTACAAAGTTTGGAACCAAGAGGAACTAAAAGAAATGGGGGGTAGGGAGGGGGGCTCTCTTTTGCAAACAGGTCCAGGAGGCATGGATTCAAACTCTAGTTGAAGACCCACTGTGTGCTGGTCACTGGGCAAAATCCTAGGCTCACTCTTTTCCCCTTCGACTTGAGAGGAAGTGAGCTTCATGCACAGAGGTGGTCAGCTCTTGGTTTCTCGGCGCCTGGCTGTGAAGCCTGGATTTAGCAACTTCTTGCACAAACCCAATAATCAGCAAATGCCCACAGGGGCAAAGTGGCTGCAAATCCTTAGCTTACCTGCCATCTCTACCCTCCAGAGTCCCAGCCTCCCTGTTTCTGGTTGCTTCCGTCGTGCTCTTGCCTTTTGTATTTTTCCTAACTTGTCTTGTTGTTTTTAGCAATACTGTTGACCTGCCACATACTCTTCTATTCACCCCAGAAGTGCATATGCAAAATGGTAAGTTTGTGGGGTGCCTGGGTGGCTCGGTTGAGCATCCGACTCTTGATTTCAGCTCAGGTCATGATCGTGGGGTCGTGGGATCGAGCCCTGCGTCAAGCTCTGTGCTCAGCAGACACTCTCCTTGAGATTCTCTTCCTTGCCCCTCCCACCACTACCTCCTACACACACATACGGGCGCTCTCTCTCTCAAATAAATACAACTTTTTTAAAAAGTATATGTTTGTGGGCGCCTGAGTGGCTCAGTTGGTTAAGCGACTGCCTTTGGCTCAGGTCATGATCCTGGAGTCCCGGGATCGAGTCTCACATCAGGCTCCCTGCTCGGCAGGGAGTCTGCTTCTCCCTCTGACCCTCCTCCCTCTCATGTTCTCTGTCTCTCATTCTCTCTCTCGCAAAGAAATAAAATCTTAAAAAAAAAAAAAAGTATATGTTTGTGTCCATGAAATACAGCCCTGAGATTATATGGAATAATTCATTCATGCATACATTTAACAAGCGTTTATTATGTGACAGTTGATGTCTCTGGGCCCGTCACTCTGTGGGTAACAGGACGCCTCCCTATCAAGAGAGTGAACATTGCCTTGACTTGTTACAAAAGGCTGAGCCTCCACCCCTCCTTGCTGCCAGGGAACTGACTACACTACCTTCTTTCAGCTGTTCCAGGTAACATTTTGCCCTTTGTGATCCTATTTCTTTTCTAATCTGCCTTCAAGGCTCTGTGTGACCTGGCTTCATCTGGATAAAGTGCTGTGTAGGAATGGTAAACACCTGGCATATACACCATCGTACCCATATCTGTGCCCATGACAGGCATTGCTAATCAGTCAGGGGAATTTTCCCTCTGAACTAAGATACGGCCTCAGTCTCACATTCCACATGATGCTCCGGGCAGACCCTATGAATCGATCACAGAAAGCAAGATAGAACACGTTTGCCAGCCCTGGGTGAAAGAAATAGTCCTTACCCCTCTCCATATCCAAAGGTTCTTCCCAGATCCCACACCCGACCCTGGCTCCTGACACCTGGTACTTGAGCTTCCATCCCTGGCTCAGACCCTATCTGCTCTGTCCTTCCCCCAAGCTTTATCGTACAGCTATAAACAGCCTCTGGATTCCAAACCTTCAGTTGGCTTTGGTCTTAGACCAGGTTCACACCCCATCCCTCCACCCCGCACTCCCCCAACACTGGTAACAGTCCCCTTCCTGTGCTCCCAGCCAGGCTCAGCGCCAGCTACTTGCCCTTTATCCAGAGCCCCTCTAAGCTCTTCCCAACAGTCTGGGTACTCCTCAACTCACTGCAGTGCCTTGAAGACTACATTACAACCCAGTGCTTCAGACTGGTCATGTTTGAACCGTGGGATCAGAGGGCCGGACTTCTAGGTCCAGCTTTGCTTCTAGCTGTGTGACCTCAGACAAGCACGCTCCCTTTCCAGGCCTGTTTATCGTCATGGGGAAATTGAAAGGTTAAACTACATTTCCGAATGGGAAATTTCTGGCAGGCATGCCGCCCCTTCCTATTCCTGAGTCCATGGCAGACATCACTAATCAATCACGGAGCTCCAGGAAAGACTCCAAACACTGGAGTTGGCACACAGGATTAAATGTCCTTGCCATCCCTGTACTGCTAATACCCTATTTGTCCCACAGCAGCTCTTTAAAACTTTCTCCAGCCTCTTTAAACACTCAGCCCTGCCCTTTCCCATATGTGGGAGGCAGAATATGGCCCCACAAAGACATCCACATTCTAATCTCCAGAGTCTCTGAGTACGTTACCCTACATGGCAAAGGGGACTTTGCAGGTATGATTAAATTAAGGACCTCGCAATGGGGTGGATGATCCTGGATAATTCCTGTGGATCCAATGTAATCACAGGGTCTTTATTAGAGGGCAGCAGGAAGATCAGCATCAGAGAGAGAGAGAAGGTGGAAGGACAGAGCAGAGATCAGAAAGGAGAGAAAATGCTCTCCGGCTATGAAGATGAAAGAAGAGGCCACAAGCCAGGGAACATAGGTGACCTCTAGAAGCTAGAAGAGGCAAAGAAATTTCACAGGAGACATCGGCATCCCACCACGCACTCCCCACCTCCAGCCCTCTGGGCTGTGACTCTCCCCCTTCCCTCCACCAGGTGCCTGAGGCACCTGTCTGCAGAGCATTTGTTCCCTTGCCTCATTCCAGTTATCCAGGTTCCTGCTTTGCCGTGACCACCAGCAGACCATAAACCCCACGGGGGAAGAGCTGTGCTTGCACCCTGTGTGTCTATTGCACCCGATAGCCGGAAGAAACCCATGGAGACCGACTTTGGACATATCTGGGTTTGAGCCCCAGTCCTGTCCCTTGCTCACCGTGTTGCTCTGGAGATCCTGCTTCCTCATCTGTGAAATAGGCAGAGAAACAGTACGCGTGGGGATCCTGCAGGGGGTTAACGAAATGTTTAGTGGTAGTGTCAAGGGTCCATGCCACAGGAAATCTGTCATCTTCTTGAGACTCTGATTTGAAACGCTCTTACCACAGGCCCAAAGAGCCACCCAGCCCTGCCTCACAGCCTGACTACCCCGTCTTGTTACTCTTTTCATTCTCAATCCACTTGGCTGTTCTGAGTTGTGTCCTTCCTAATAAAAGCATAATCCTAGGTATAGTGCTTTCCTGCCTTCTGAGAGTTGTTCAGCAAATTATCAAACCTGATGGTGGGGAGGGGGTTACAAGAGCCCATGAATCTGTAGTCAGCCAGGCCGAA
>NC_138373.1:9859942-9881715 GCF_054177405.1 Leptonychotes weddellii | reverse complement strand
TGCAGGTGGCTTGAGGGTACCAAAGACATCTGGAGGGGAGGAGGCTTGTGGGCTGAGCCCTTCATTTGTGGGCTCTGCAGGGTAGTGTCAGACCAAAGTGAATTGAAGGACACCCAGTTGGTCTGGGAGCGTTGGTGTCAGAGCTGAATTATATGAATGGGGAGCAGACATAGAGCTTGAGGGGTGGAAGACAGGCCCCAAGGAGGGGGGAAGGGCAGGAGAGCTCCTAGGTGATGATGTTGAAAGCCTCCTCCCTCCTCCCGTTCCCTGTGCTTCTGCTCTCCCACTTCCCCGACCCCCCACCCACCCACCCGCCTACCATCACTGAGTCCCAGGAAACAGAAAGACGTCTGTGAAGAGGAGACAGGACCAGTGCCAGGACTGATGGGCTGATGGGAGAGGGAGAACCACAGACCCCATTTGTCCATCCCAAGTTGAGGACAAACCCCCCTGCTTCCTATTCCTGCATGGAGGGGCCTTCAAGCTGCAGACTAGTGATGCCTGGGAGGAGGTGTGGGGCTCGGACAGATGCGGAGAGCCAGGCCCGGGAAGACAGATGCCGGAGGAGGTGAATCTCACACTCCCAGCAACGTGACAGTGCTCAGTTAGAAGATCTATTCCAAGCAAGGTCTGTTCCGTGACAAATTCCCCCCCAGAGTAAAACTCCCTTTAAGTGTTAATAGCAGAATCCATAAGAAAGAAAGGTTCCTGTGAACAGAGCATATTCCTGAGGGGCCGCTTTGCTTCTTGCTGTGTAGTTACGACCCTCCAAGGAAGGCTGTCTTCCCATCAATTGCTTGTTTCCAGAGAGCAGAGGGCCAGAGTTTGACAGAACAGGACAAACATCTTTCAGCCAGGCAGACAGCCAGGAAGAGGGGCCAGGGAGTGGGGGGCGGGAGCCAGTAGCCAAAATGGTGTACTGAACAGTGGGTCTGGGGGACCTACTTTTGAAACCCCCATCTACCGGTTGTGACCTTGAGCAAGCCAGCCCTTCTCTGAAGAAGTCTCTCCAGTTGCCCCTTGGAGGTATTGTTACCCACACATAAGGTTCTTAGAGCAGAAAATAAAATGATGCATATAAAGATCCCCAGTCTAGAGGAGATGCTCAATCATGCATGTTGACCGCAAGCGGCATCCAGCTCAGGGCTGTTCCAACCATCTCCACATCAGAAACATCAGGAAACACTGAAGATACAGATGCCTGAGCACCAGGATCACAGATTCAGAAACTGGGTCCGAGGATCTGTATTTCTAAAGGGCTCTGCAGGAAAGCGCTGAGCCCGCTGAGGAGTTGGTGCGCAGCATCATGACACTGCTGAAAGATGCCCAGAATTGGAGAGCCGGAAGTACGCGGAAGGGGCGGGAATATTTCTCTTGGTGTTCTAGAACCATCACAACGTCCTTATCAAGCTGGCTACCACCTCTGTCTCCATTCTCAAAATGCTTCCACCCTGACTTTGCAAACATCTAGGCTGGTTCTCACACTGGAGCGCAGATCAGCACAGACTGGAGAGGAGAGGGGAGGGGAGCTTGTTAAAACATGGATCACTAGCAGGGGGCCCCCACCCCCAGGGTCTCATACAGCAGGATTTGCCCAGGTGGTTCCCATGCTATGGGTCCCAACACAGCACTCTTCTGGGTTGAAAATCTGTTGCTCATTCAAAATCTGTTTGGGTTGAAATGCAAATATTTGGGAGGAGTAGAGTGCCCCCAAATCCATTCTCTGCTCTTTTCTGGCTGGCTCTTCTTGGGGGGGGGTGGAAATACCTGAATAGTATGTCTAAGATGCCTCTTGTATCAGCCAGCTCTGGGGGAATAGGCTGGAAAATCTGATAACAGGAGCAGAGGGAGGCTGGGGCATGTCTCTTCTGCTCCTACCCTGCTTCACAGACATGTGTCTGGAAACACTCCCCCCAGAATCCAGGAGCCCCAACCTATCTCTCCCCCTTCAGACCTAGAGGTGGTAAGAGCTTCCAGAGAATGCCAGACTCCGAGTGTCTCCCATCCTTTGTGGGTTTGCTTGACTCTGCCCACTACTCCGAAGTGATCCCAACACTAAAGGACATTATTATGAATCAGCTACTGAGACCCTCATGGGTACAAGTGAATTATCAGTCGATGATGTCCATCACTGTGTGAATTAGTTCTTGCATTCTCAGAGTTTGGCTGCATGTTAAAAACACCTGGGAGTTTATAAAACAGTATTAGTGCCTGGGTCCCCCCCTTCAGAGATTCTGATTTAATTGTTGTGAAAGACATCCTGGATATCAGGACTTCTTAAAGCTCCCTGAGTATTTCTCATTCCAAATAAGATGGGGTACACACACGTTTGCCTACTCCTCCCATTAAGTACAGATACAAAACACACACAAAAAAATACTACAGATCAATATTCCTCAGCATTATAGATGCGAAATCCTAAGCAAATAATAGCAAACAGAATTCAACCACATACATTTTGCAATACATACATATGTTGAATCATCATGTTGTACACCTAAACTAAGACGATATAAATAAATGGAAATACATGTTGTGTTCATGGATTGAAGACTCAACAAGATGTGGCCAGACCCACAAACACACATGAACGGTGTGTGCACTTTTCCATTTCGACCATCTGCAGGGGAGTAAGCAGAAAGCAGTGGCCTCTGATCTTACCTCCATCATCAGGGGACTGTGTGACCTTGAGGCAGGGTCACCATGTGCAGTTGCCCAGGTTGTTCACTGCACAGAGTTGCCCATCCCAGTGGTCAAGTAGGGGCTGAGGTCTAGCCTGCACTCTGCTCAGCAACCTTTGCCCCCGGCATAAGGCTATGTCTGCCTGGAGGGGGTGCTTTCTCTAATTCTCACAGATTGACTGGACCAATCCTACTTAAATCAGTCTCTCTTTCCCTCTACGTCTCAGTTTTGCCCACCCACAACATGACAGTGCACCATCAAGATGACCTCTGGGCCCCTGACAGCTCTGAAATTCCCCGATTCAACAATGAATCCCTTTGTGGGCTCACCAAAGGGCCGTTCCAAGGCCGCTGGGCCACAGGTTCCTTTTAAAAAGCCCTCCAGCTGGCTTCCTTGGCCTAAATCCCCAATGATCGGCACCCTCCCACTCCGGAGAGCTCTGACCCAAGCTGTGGGTTTTGATGGCTGTCTCTTGCCGGCTTTCATTATCCTGCTCATCGCCACAGACGAGCACCAAGAAAAAGCCCACAAAAGCTCCCACTGGCATGGAAACCAGAAACATCTGCTGGCATCCCCCAGCAGCTGGCTGCGGGTGTCCGGTGGCCGAGACATTTGCATTCCCGCTCAGATGTGCACACAGCTCTGCAAGCAATCAACCTTCCGGAGGAGGTGGCTGCACGCAGTAGGGGAGTGCTGGCTGGGCTTCAAAGGATGCTGTGGAAAATGCAGGGGGAGCGGCGGGGTGGGAACACCCCAGCCGCACGACTGCCCTTCTTCCTCTGATCGTGGCCCAGCAGCTCTGGTTTCCAGCTAGCACAGCAGAGCTCACCTTAGCCATTCTTTCTTCTCTTCTGTTCCTCCACAAACATTTCCCCAGCACCTCCCCCGGGGCCGGGTGCTGTGTCCAACTACCCAGACCGCCAAGAATCCGGGTCCCCTTCTAGAGGAGTCCACACGTTGGCGGGGGGTGGGGGTGGAGAGAAATCTGCAACCACATCACTGTCGTATGATGGGAGGGTTGGCATCATTTTAGCAATCACCACTGCCAAACACAGTCCCTGGGAGGCTGGAGGGTCCCAGAATGGGAGCATTGACTTCCCTGTTGCTATATCCATTCTTGAAAGGCTACAACATTCTCGGCCTCTCCGAATACCAGGTCTGGGGAAAGGAGCTCAGGGACAGGGCGCGGGAACAGGCAGGCCCTTCTGAAGTCTGCACACCCTTCCCATCCCACGGCTTAGAGTCCTGCGGGCAGCCAGGCGGCCCCTCCCCCTGCTCCACCTGCTATGGGCTCCAAATGGGCTAGGTAGACAGAGCTCCAAGCCTCCTTCTCCCCAGCTACAGCTCCCAGCCTCCTTCTGTCACCTTTTGAATTCTCGGGGCGCCTAAGAACAAACTCGTAGAAGGATGGAGGGTGATTCTACAGGAAATCTACAAGGGCCCCTCTAAATGTTGATGAAGCTACGGCTCATCCACAGTGTTGAACTTTGATTTATCGTCATTTTAATATCTTAGCTAGTGAAGGGCACCCTCGTAAAGCATTATTGCAGCCTGTAAATGGAGAGAAATCGTTTCCCTTGTACCAGGGCAATGAAACTCCGCTCTCATGATCCGCTGTCCAAGAGGAAACCCTCCACAGAGGTTAAGAACATTAATACAAATTGAGTAAGGCTTTTTCATATCCTACTGAGCAAACCACTTCACCGCCGTTAACATGCCCAGATTTAAACAAACTCGCCTTCCATTAAGAAGCTAGCTGGAGGGAGCAACAGGTGGGTAGAGGGGACGAGGGACAAGGTGGCACCCTCCGGGTCCTACTTTCAGTGGGCCCTGGCTGCCCAGCCGAGAGGAGCATGGTTAGAGGGCAACCTTCAGCTCTCCGGTCCTTTAAGGTCTGCCGAGAACTAAGGTCACGCCCTTCCCAGGCAGCCTGTGGCCGGTGACCAAGTGAGGCAGAGATACAAAGGCTCAGCCATTCTGGCCCAACATGGGACAGCTCTGAAGGGCAGTGCTTTCTCCAGAGCCCCCCCACCAGACTGTCTGGGCTTCACTGGGTCTGTACCACCCATTCGACTTCTCTGTCCAAAGCTGCTTCTTCCTCCTTCCTGCCACAAGTGTGATCCCTAGCAGACATCTTGCACCCCAAATTCCATCTCAGCATTTGCTTCTGCAGAGTGAGACAGGTTGAGGATGCCCAAAGGGAACTTGGAGCCACAGCTGACCCTGCCTGGCACAAACCCGTGTACAGGGGAGCATGCAGGGAGTGTGGTGAGCCTGATCTGCCCTGGAAAGATTACCAACCTGCCCAAATTTGCATGACACCAAACAATGCCCAAGACTCACAGGCCATACCAGGGGAATAGAGAAGCAGTCTAGACCTCAGGTGCCCTTGGCCATCCCCCATCAGATGTTGGGAGTGAGAAGAGGAAGGACACGTCGGAATTGCAAGAAGAGGAGCTGGTTGGGAGAGAAAGGAAGTGATCTCAGTTCTGACTATATTGATTCCAGCAGGATCCAGAGTTGGGGGGGGGTGGGCAGGGAGAAACAAAAGTCTGGGAGGTAGGGGATAGAGGGGCCCGGAACACTGGGCAGCAACCTGTCCTAGAGATACAGATCTGGGAGGCATTCACATTGTGATGATGATCAGTTGGGAGCATCTGAACGCAGGAGTCTGCCAGGGAACACGCAGCATGATAGAAGGGGAAACGCCAAGAACAGGAATATGTTGGTCCCAACCATGAGGCTACGGGAATCCAGAGAAGAAAGAAATTCCTGTGGGTGGAGATGGTCATCCAAGAGTCCCCCCAAAGAACCAGAGGGACAGGTAAGAGAAGACCCCACATAACCCATAATGGAGGAGGCGTGGTTGAGAGGTGAGCATGAGAGTTCTGGGGATGGATGGTAACACATGGTGGACGTATTTAATACAGCCGAACTGTACAATGGCTACGATGATCAATTTCCTGTTTGTGTATTTGTACCACAATAAAAAATTGGGAAAAAGTGATTGACAATACATGGCATGATACAATGAAACAAACACAGGCAGAATGAGCTTTGGGATCTCAGATGGGGATGCCAGGAGGCTAAGAAAAACAGTAAATATCATAGCATCTTTTTAAATTAAGAATGCTGCCCTGACGACCTAGCTCTTCACGGTAACAAAGAGGAGCTAAGAAATACAGAGCAACTCGTTTCAAAATGGAGATTCAAGAATCATGGGAACAAACTTCGATCCTTAAGTGGATTTAACTTTTTCCAACTCAAAGACATGAATAGAGTTCCAAGCCTATCACAAGAATCTGCGATACTTGGCACTCATTAAAAATCTTAAGAACTGTGTTTCCTATAAAGACAAGGAGGCAGAAAATGTTTCCTTCCCTTCAAACAAAAATGCTATCCCATAGTAAGTTACTGTTTAAGTGGTCCTCCTGAAGGTGTTCCAGTTAAGGAATAAGGTGTGGTGTCCTATAAAGCAATGGGGTATTGTGGTGGCATCCACTCAGTGTTTTGTGTCCTTGGGTCTCATATCCCCAAGACTTACTCTTCATCCATAAAATGAAGCCACAATACCTTCCTTGCAAATTGTTATAAGGATTCCAGAGGATGCAAAAGTGGTTGACCCAGTGCCTGCCAAGTGGCAGGCTCTAAATAATCACATCGTTCCAACCTCTGCTTCTGTGGTTGCATCTCCATCTGTCTCTCTGCTTTCCATTGCCCCATCACTTCTGACTCTGACCTCCTGCTACCCCTCTCATGAGGACCCTTGCAATCGCATTGGGCCCATCTAAATAATCTAGAATAATCTCTTCATCTCCAAGTCAAGGATTTTATTGTATCTGCAAAGTCCCTCTACCACGTGGGTAACATATTTGCAGGTTGTGAGCATGAGGATGCGAACATCTTTTGGTGGCGGGAGGGGAAAGCATTATTGAGCTTAGCACACCCACCTTCTTAAGTTGCTTTTGTGCAACAGATGTGAATTGTATGGTCCTAGCTCAGTTGTGTCCATCTTCCTACCAGAACTCAGTTTCCTTTTTGAGTGATTTCTGTTTAGCAGCTGAATGCATGATCTTGGCGCTTCTAAATATTCTGGCCACTTTGGATTGAAGCCAAATCTTGGGGGCATAACTCTTCAATCAAAGACAAAGATCAGTAACTTTGATACTGTTTGCTTTCCTCTCCCAGCTTCCAAGGAAGGAACATGAGTAGACGAGGAGTGAATGAGTGGGCAGTGGCAAGGAGGAAGGTTCTTGGGACAAGCAAATGTCAGCCTGACCACCCGGCCACAAGCCTCCAGGTCACACCGGCATATTGGAAATTGCTTCCCACACTCAGCACACACACATCATGGAGAGATCTTATTAAAATGCAGGTTCTGAGTAAGTATGTGGAGGTTCTGCTTTTCTAATAAGCCCCTGAGTGTTGTCGATGCTGCAGGTCCACAGGCCACGAGGGGAGTATCTGGTGCTGCCCTAGATCACCTACCAGGACGAGACTCCACATGTGACACAAACACTTGCTGCCTGATGCCTGCGGCAATCTGGAGGGCAGACTGCCACCTTCAGCCCCAGACACCCACAGCGCTGATATGGTGACGCTTGGTGGGGCTTCTTCCCTCCTACATACAGGGGTCAGAGAGACAGACCCCCCTAAGCCAACTGTTAGCAGCAGAAACAAAATGCAAGTTACACCATCAGATCCCATGCCTCACCCTCCAACTCTGCGCCTTGACTCATCCTTTCCCTTCCCCCAGTGTGGTATAGGGAGTGCTCAGACCCATTGAAACACACACACACACACACACACACATGCACACACATGTATGCACACTTGCCACATTCGCTGCATGCTACCTCAGCCTTGCTCTTGGCCTTCAGTCAACTCACCAATCACCCACTTAGGCTCATGCTCCTCTCCTGCTTGTTCTGAGGGCCCCACAGCCCCCCTGTGCCAATCAGGGCCCTTGGACAATTCCGGGTATGGGCTCACAGGGCAGCAGCAAGCATGATCATGACAAGGGAAGGGCCAAAGCTAGCTTCTAGGGTGCCTTTGTGCAAATTAAGAAAAGTTGCCCCTGGAGGCATATGTGTTCCCTATTGGGGCAAGTGGCATTCAGGCTCCCATGCCCCCACCATTTGGCCAGGCACCTGCACTGGTGAATGAGGGATAACAGAGGCTCCTGGTCTTGAGCAGCTTCCTCAGTCCCTCCTCCCATGACCCTGTCCTTGCAAGGTTCCAGTCAGACCCCCCAAAATGCCATCTCCAGATAGAAAATGTAAGGTTCTGAGGAAGAGGTTAATCAAGCTTACAATCCTAAAGCTCCAGACAGTCAAGGTTGCAAAACTAAGAAGGAAAAAATTAAACTTTGGGCTAGAAGCATATTCGTCAGCACCAGAAAAAGAATTGCTTCTTCCAAGCCTCAATCAGCAAAGAACACAAAGCAAAAGAGAGAGCCCACAACGGCAGTGAGCACTGCATAAATCCCCAGATAGGAGCTGGCCATTTGGAAGGGTAAGAATCATTTATGGCCAAAGAATGAGAAAAACTCTTCCACTTTGGGAAATCAGCTTCTCCCTGGAACATCCTGCTGATGGGAACTCAGGACAGCTAGATTCCCAGCACAGGCACACCTACAGCTTTCTCCTTCTGGTTGGCAGCTCAGAGGACTCTCCTCCATCCCTGTCTCACCTGGGCCAAAGTTCTGTTGGCCCATTTCCTTTGGCACCCCCAGAACCACACTTCATGGTTACTGAGAGGACCAGGGTGGCACTGTATTGAAAGAAGGGTGTGGACACTCAAGTCTCTTGTGCAGAAGAATGCATTGTTCCCAAAGTTCTGTCATGGAGAGTGTATTCGTCAGGGTAAGGCAGGTGATGCTGCGTAACAAATAATTTCAAAGTCTCAGTGACATAAAACAACCAACGTTTGTTCTCTTTCTTGTTATGTGTCCAGCATGAGTCATTTGGGGGGTTTGCTCTGTGTCCTACTCATTCTGGGATCCAGGCTCCTAGGGCAGCCAGCATCTCAAATGTCGCTGGTCACTGTGGTTGGGAAAAAGAAGCAGACAGCACAGTAACTGGCTTTTGGAGCTTCTTTCACTCACACTTCACTGGCCAGAAAGAGTCACGCAGACAAAGTTCACTCCAAATGGGAGGGGAAATGCAGGCTTAGCAGGCTCCCAGAGGAGAGAGCCTGTATGTTGTGAACCACCCTGACGATTACCCTAGAGAGGGGAAAATAAGAGGGGTGCCTGTGTGGCTGAGTCGGTCAAGCATCTGCCTTTGGCTCAGGTCATGATCCCAGGATCCTGGGATCGAGCCCCACATCAGGCTCTCTGCTCAACGGGGAGTCTGCTTCTCCCTCTCCCTCTGCCCCTCCCCCGTGCTCATTCTCTCTCTTTCAAATAAATAAATAAAATCTTAAAAAAAGAAAAAAAGAAGGGTGGGGAAGGAGAGAGGGAAGGGAAACAGAGAGGAGAGGAAGGGAATGTCCAGTTGCCCGAGGCTAAGATGTCCTCCCACGAAAACTCCTGGATAATTGAGAACATGCTTGCCTACTTTGACTTTGAGGGAAATCTGAACATTTTTACCTTCGTTCTGGCTCTGTTGGAAGGTGCTGGCCCAGGGTCCCCAAGAAGGCTCCACTACCTCCCCCTCTAGAGGAGGGGGGTCGGCCACCACAGGCTGCCACCCAGATCATTCTGTCTGATTCACCTTGCCTGTCTCCTCCCTCACTCCCCATAGGCCGCTTTAGCCCACTGAATGTCTTTCTGGGAAATCTCATTCTGCACCCTGGCAGCATGCTCAATTCCTCCTGTCATATCCTGGTGGCAGCCCTATAAATAAGGCCCGAATTCTTTATTGTTGGAGTCAGCAGAAGGCTGGCACACAGGATGTCCTCACTCACACTGTAGGCATATTTTCATAAAACCTGTGCATAGAGCTTCCCATGCAGAGGGACATGACAGGGAGGTCTCTCTTTGCAGCCAGCGCCCTCTCCCTTTGGGAAGTTCTCAGGCTGGCACAGAAGTCTGGAAATAGAAAAAAGTGTCAGTGACCTTGTCCACTTTTAGACAGAAGGTATGTCAGCTGATGATTCATGGGGACTTCTCCAACAGGGCTTGCCTTGTCTCCTGGTAAGCCAAGCAGCAGTGTCCTTGTATAAGCCAGGCAACCGAGGTCTAGACCCAGACAAATTCATGCTTAACTCCCCAATTTCTCTGGCCCGAGACATCTTCCCACCTACTTCCAAAAAGGCAAACAAAGTGCCAGTGAATTCTTCATATATTCAAAGTCAAGGCCTCAGGAAAACTATAGCCCAGTCCCCCCAGACTCTACTAATGGAAGTAGGCTTCACAGACCAAGCAGAGCACAAAGCAGGAAGAGGAACGTGTGTGTGCAGGTGGCAGCAAGTGGCGAGGGTGGGAGGGAAGTCTGTGAGCTGGAGGCAAGGTATCCTCAAGGTCAGAAGTCTATGGAGACATTGCTGGCATTCATCAGTTCACCAGTGCTCCTCCCCTCCAGACAGATTGATCACTGGACTTTTCCATCCCCTAAAAAATAGCAAGGCCATGTTCTAGAGACTGGTAAGAGCCAGTGAGTTGGGGAAGAAGTGATAGCTGCTGCTTTCAAGCCAAAACTTAGAAAAGGCAGCACAGTTACTGTGACCCTACATGTATCTCCCCTCTCCCCTCCCATTATTGGATCATGAAAGAGAGCTCCCGTTGAGATGGAGTCAGCAGATCAAAGGAGCCTGGATCACTGAATCACTACATGGAGGAGAGTTGACTTGAAGAGTCACAAAACCCTCAGTGAACATGGCATGAGCAAGAAATAAGTCTTTGAGGGTTAAGCCACTGAAATGGTGGGGTTGTTTGTTACCATGGAACGTAACCTAGTTTAACCTTGCCTGATACTGTCTTTCCATGACTGACCGAGCCTCTTCCATGACTCAAGCCACCCATCCTCCAACAGAGAAGTAGACTCAGCTCTGGATCTCATCTTCAGAATCAGAGACCAAGGCTGAACATGAAGAAAATCTTGGCCGAAGAGACTTCCCTGTGTTTTCTTGTGAATCAGAGTGTGCATCTTAACTGACACTCCTTCTGGAAACAGAGAGGAGAGGAGACGAATGTCACTGGATGAATCTACTGTGGTATCTGAGATTAAATATGGCTGTTCAGCTGATACACAACAAAACAGGGACAAACCAAAATTATGGAATCTTGTCATCTTTCCTGATCTCTTCCTGCTGAGAGGCACCTCTCCACCAGTCCCACCAGAGAAAAGTTTTAAACTTCAGGTCGTGATCCACTTGTGGGTCAAAATATCAACTTTGTGGTCACATCCAGCATTTTATGGACTGGAGTGGAGTGGAGAGGAGAGGAGTGGAGTGGAGTGGAATGGAGTGGAGTGGAATGGGCCAGGATAAGTATTCATGAAATTTGTTTCTGTTTCATGTGTACTTACATGTACATGTGAGCATATAGATATAAATGCAAAATCTATTTCTTACGCTTTGGATCATGATCAAGATGAGTCCAGGAAACAATCCACATGTCCACTGACAGGTGAGTAGACCAACAAAATGTGGTATGGTCATTCAGTGGAATTCTGTTCTGCAATAAAGAAGGAATAACCCACTGATATGCTTAATAACATGAATTATTCTCAAAAACAACACACCAAGCAAAAGAACCCAAAAAAGCATACACTGTATGATCCCATTTATATGAAGCTGTAGAGCAGGAAAGTTAACTTACAGTGATAAAAAGCCAATCCGTGTTTACATGGGGTGGAGGTGAGGTGTTAGCTGTAGTAGGAGTTGAGCTGTGTTCCCCCACAACTGGGTGACATCCTAATTCCCAGTACCTCAGAATGTTACCTTATTTGGAGATAATCTTCACAGAGGTAATCAAGTTCAAATGAGATCATTAGGTCACTAATCCAATATGAATGATACCTTTATAAAAAGGGAAAATTTGGACAGAGAGACACGCAGAGCAGGAAGACTATGTGAGGATACCATTTATAAGCCAAGGAGAGGGGCCTAGAATAGACCCTTCCCTCAGAAGGAACCAAACTTGGGGAACCTTGATTTTGACTTCCAGCCTACAGGACTGTGAAACAATACCTGTCTGTTGCTTAAGCCACTCAGTTTGTGGTACTTGTTACAGCAGCTCTAGCAGACTAATACAGACCATAAAGAGGCATGGGGGAACTTTAGAGGTGGTAGAAATGTTTTATACCTGGGTTAGGGTAGTAGTTCCATGAGTGTACATATTTATCAAATCTCACCAAACTGAATCCTTAAAGTAGGTGCATTTTATTGTAATATCCATTATATCTCAATAAAGCTGATTTTGGGGGTGCCTGGGTGGCTCAGTCGGTTGGGCATCCAACTCTTGGTTTCAGCTCAGATCATGATCTCAGGGTCCTGAGACTGAGCCCTGCATCAGGCTCTGTGCTCAGCGGGGAGTCTGCTTGTCCCTCTCCCTCTGCTCCTCCCCCACCCACATCCCTCTCTTGCTCTCTGGAATAAATAAATGAGTAATCTTTTAAAAAATAAATAAATAAAGCTGATTTTTAAAGTGTTTTAATAAAAGACTCAGGGACCCTGAATCAGGTCACATGGAGAAGCAGGGAGACCCCTCCTCCCAAAACACCAAGCGTGTGCCTCAAATACGCCATCACCTGTAACCTTCACAGCGGGACTTCAACCAGGGTGCTGTCCTTCTCCTTCAGAGAGGCTCAGAAGGGTCACTTGCCCCAGATCACACAGGCTGAGAGTGGGAGAGCTGCCCCTTGCACCCAGCCTGTCTGACTTTCCACTGCCCTCAGACCAACCTGAGGTTCAGGTGTTAGCGGATCCGTTGAAATTTTATTTCTTCCCCAATATCCTGGACACTCTCAGGCTCCTATAAATACAGATAGCTCCTAGGCTTTCAGCTCTGCAGAGAAGCAGACTTTTGACAGCCTTGTCTCCCCCATGATAAAGGACTTTATGAGGCCAGGAATAAAAATGCCTGGAAGCAAGCCACCACCTGCGTCTGAGATGCAGTCGTATGTAATTCAGAGGAAGATGCCTCCGTCCTCTCTTGAACTCCCTGTGTATGAGAAGACAAGGTGGCCCCAAAGGACAATAAACCCGAAAGACTACACTGGGAAGCAGCTAGAAATAATGAAGAGAAGACAAAGGAAAGACAAGATGTGGTGGGGTGCCTGGGTGTCTCAGTCGTTAAGCATCTGCCTTCGGCTCAGGTCATGATCCCAAGGTCCTGGGATCAAGCCCTGCATCGGGCTCCCTGCTCCGCAGGAAGCCTACTTCTCCCTCCCACTCCCCCTGCTTGTATTCCTTCTCTCCCTTTATCTCTGTCAAATAAATAAATAAAATCTTAAAAAAAAAAAAAAAAGGACAAGATGCGGCAAGAAGAGGCCCACAGGAAGTCGGTCAGCATGTTAGGTAAGGACTACCATGCGGTGTTTGGTCTAGTTCAGGGATTTTCCAAAAGGACGTGTTTCCCTGAGCATGTTGGCAGCCCCCCTCAGTTCTGGACTCTACTGTCTAATGAGTTTCAGCCCTGTCCGTCTTGTACGAGAAGCTGTTTGCTCTCTCAGGGAGGGTTTGGGTACCAGCCTCTTGGGTGGGGTCCAGAATGTCTGGACAGAGTCCATAGCACTGGCTGCAAAAAGCTGGCAGGAGTACTGGATCGAGGGGTCACACAGAGAGAGGGAGGGGACCCCAGGGCCTGAGCCCAGCTCCTAAGGGTATTGATCTGGGGGGGCCTTGGAATCAGAAGGAAACTCTGAACTGCAATTCTCTTAGTTTGGGCCCCCAGAAGCAGAGCCTGAGACAAGGATTGAGATCGCAAGTAGCTTCTAGGGGAAGTGATCCTAGAAAACACTGATAGGATACAGGGAAAGCAACTGAGCGCCATCCTGTAGGGACCTCTGGAACACCGTGTAGAGTACACATCTTGGAGTTTTCCCATCTGAGGGGTGAGGAAGCTGGGGCAGTTTTCCCTCCAACTCCCACCACCATTGGTGAGGGCTGCTAGGATCATTCTCCAGTGCTTAGGGCCCATGGGGTCCTGCCCAGAGAAGGAATGATGCTGGCTGTCACAGGTCCGGTAGGTACAAGGAAGGTAAGTGCCCAGGAGATACCGGTGGGGTACTGTATCGGTCAGCTAAGGCTGCCATGACAAAGTACCAATTTCCTCACAGTTCTGGGGGCTGAAGTCTGATATCAAGGTGTCAGCAGGGCGGGAACCTTCTGAGACCTCTCGCCTTGGTTTGTGAACATCCCCCTTCTCCTCAAATCCTCTCATGGCTGTCCCTCTGCCCTTGTCTGTGTCCCAATCTCCCCTCCTTATAAGGACACCAGTCAGATTAGATTAGGGCCGAAGCTAAGGATCTCATTTTAACTGAATTACCTCTTTAAAGACTCTATCTCCAAATACAGTCACATTCTGAGATTCTGAGGGTTAAAGCTTCAACATATGAATTTTAAGGGGACACAATTCAGCCCATAACAGGTGCCACCAACTTCTGCTACAATACTCGGCAAGAGGTGCTAATAATTTAGAAAGTCGGGGTCAATATTTATATATCAAATCATTATGTGGTGCACCCGAAATTAATACAATGGCATATGTTAATTATAATCTCAGTTTTTTTAAACTTGAATAATAAAGTCAAGGTGAGCATCAAGTTTGAAAACGAGCAGCCATAGCAGGGAACATGCCACAAATCATAATCCCGGGGCAGTTTGGGGCTCATGTCAGTTAGGAACGAGAGCTGCGAAGGATGCCACAGAACTAGGAGCATTGCTTTGTGGAGTGTTAGCCATGTGCTGTTGAGGTGATCGGTGTCTATCAGCATCTTGGGCTTCCAACACTACAAGCGATGGGTCCCAGGCCCCGTCGCTCGCCTACACAGCTAGCGATCGGATAGGTTACTTGTGCTAATGAGCCCGTGGCATGGGAGAGTCCACAGAGGACCCGCCCTAGGGTTATGGCAGTCTTGGCTCAGATCTCCTCTCTGCCATCTGTTTGCTGGGGGACGGCAGGCATTTCCCTTCACCAGCTCAGCCTCGGTCCCCTGCTACATAAAATGAGAGGAACAAAATCTGCAGTGATCACAGCCCAGTGCCTGGCACACACTCAGCATCAATGTATTCCATCTCACACACCGCCAGTGGGAGTTAAAAATGGTTTGACCACTCTTCAAACCTGCTGGATGGTGCCTGCTACAGCTAAAAACACTCCTACCCTATGACCCAGCACCTCCACTCCTAGGTTTGAACCCATCAGAAATGACTGCATGTGTCCACAAAAAAGTTATATACCAACTGTATTCGCCATAACCGGAAATGGGAAACACCCAACATCCATCCACTGGAGAACAGGTGCCTAAAGCAAGGCATATTCATACACCAGAATACGACCGCCCACAGCAACATGGCTCATTGCACCAATGTTGACATCCATCGAGAGAATGAAATTATCAAGTCAAGGATCCGGGCGTTATTCATCCCTATAGCCCCGCACCCTGTGCGGAACAGGTGCCCGGTATATGGCTTTTTGAATCAACAAATGCCTTCACGTGTGTGTGCCTACGTCCCCAGCCTTCTGATAATCAAGCAAGATGACTGCCAGCCTCCACCATGGCCCAGGTCCTGGAAAAGGACCACAAGCTGACTCTGCAGCTGGTGAGCCAACATGAGGAGTTTTTAATAAGCTCACCCCACGCAGCCAGCCCGCGGCACCTGGCAAACCCCCATCAACCCCACACACTGCAGCGACTGAGGGGCCCCAGAGGTGTGCTTCTCCAGGGTGGGGGCGAGAAGGCTCCATGCCCCTCTGCTTCTGCATTAGGTTCATGGCTCTCTAGGCTCTAATTCACCCAACAATCTCGGGAGGTTGAAGTGGCTTGTAACAGATTTGTTCACGGATCAGAGTCATACGACTGAGCATCTGGAGGCTGACCCCGAGCGCGGTGTGTGCTATTCTAAGTCTGCACTCAGCCTGCGTTGGGGCAGATGGATTAGCAGGGGGAGCGTGCTTGAGAGAGCCCGGTGACCCCGCTCACCCCCACACCACTGGAGCTTGCACCGGGACCTCTCCTAACGCCCTTTTCCCACCTGGCCCCGGATTACAATGTGACAGGAGCAGGACTTATTAATAGGTGGGATTGCCTCTCCCTCATCCTGCTAAAAAAAATCTTTGTCAGCTGGCTCTGGGGTATTTGTGATGCCAAGCAAAAAGAAGCTAAATTGATCTACATAATGGAAAGCTATGAGGACAGGGGTGGGCTGGGAACACAAACACCAACCCTGAGGAAGGGAGAGCTGGGATCTGGTGGGTGATGGTTCTAGAACTACCATTGGAAAATGGAAATGGGAGCAGGAAAGTGTGGCTAAGGATTATAAATTGGGACCTCGCTGGTGTTCTTTGTGACACCTAAGCTGGAATTTCTTTTCATTACCCCCGAAGGGACCAGATTCTGCATAAAGCCCTAGTCATGTGAACCCCTGCTTCTATATGGTTAGCGGTGTCATGGACGGATTGTCACACTAGACAGTGAGGTCCCATCCAACTGTGAACCAAGTCCCACCTGAACCAAGCCCCACCCACTAGGTCCTTGAGGCGGGCCAGGTCAGGATGCTGTGTGCCCACAACCGGGTCCAGGGGCAGCACTCAAATCCTCTCTGACAACCGGTACATGTCAACGTGCCACATGGGAATCAGCAGAAGGACAAAGAAGCCCACCCTGCTCCATCCCCCTCATAAGAGCCTACGGCCCCCTTAAGATTGTCAAATAAAAACAACCCTGGACTCAGTGAGGAAAACATTATGCAAAAGGATGATTCCGGGGAGTGCGGAGGGCCTATTGCAGAAGGGAGAACACTCTGACCATGAGGTCAGACAGCTTCTCAAGAGTTGAGCAAAGAGAGTTTTCCTTTCATAGGAAGGTTAGAGAGAAGGTTCGAAGGAACACTGTGTGGGGAAGGGGTGAGGTGGTTGCATGGGAGCCCAAGAGGATGTTTGACCCCAAAGCCAGCCTCCTCTCAGGAGGGACTGTCTGTTGCCAAAGTTCAGGAGCCTGGGAGGAGAGAGGTCAAACAAAGTGTGGTCAACAAGCATTTTGTTCCGATCAATTAGTGGGGACAGCATTTCAGTTCACCATTTCTGAGGGAAAAAAAAATGGGAATTTGGAGGGTGTGGGTCTGGCTTTGTCATGGGTAAACAATGGGGGCATCTGTGTGTCTTCTCCGAGGCATATGGACAAGGGGGTTTTTTGTGGGAAGCCATTTTCCAGGACACTAGAGGATGAGGGGACTTTTTCACCTGCAGGTAGAATTCAACATTGTCAGAATGTCCTTGAGCTTTTGAGCCCATGTTCTTTTCCTACAGGAGGCCGTATTGTGGAACCACCTAGTCCATGCCAGTGGAGGGACCCCAAGGAGGTTCTGGGCCAGCCAGCATCTGGGGGGCACACTCTTCAGCAGAGCCTGCTCACCCGGCAGGGACAGCTGCACTCAGGACACACGTCCAGTCTGGCAAGGGATGTCCCACGTGTGCTGAAGAAGACAGATGGGCCCAGGTAGGAGGGAGGAGCTCTCCACCCAGCCTTCAGCTTCCCAACGCCCATCTCAGGCCACTCTCCAACCCTCTACCATGCTAGCGGGGTGACTTGCTCTCTCGGCTTCACTTCCCACCTCCTGGATGTCTTTCTCCCTTTTTTGGCTCCTTGCAGAACCCTTAACAGCTCCCTCCATCCCACAGATGAGCCACATGGGGAAAGACCTATTCTTGCTGTCAAAGCTCCACCAAAGCACAGGTGGTGGATTCTGGTGGTTGCATAGAGCCAATGTAAACTGCTCTCAGTGGTCTTTCTGCATAAATAAATAGTCGAGGGACATCTGGGTGGCTCAGTTGGTTAAGCATCTGCCTTCCGCTCAGGTCACGATCTCGTGACCCTGGGATCGACCCCCACATCGGGCTCCTTGCTCAGCGGGGACCCTGCTTCTCCCTCTGCCTGCCACTCCCCGGCTGTTTTGTTCTCTCTCTCTCTGTCAAATAAATAAACTCTTTAAACAAAATAAAATAAAATTAGTCTGGTATGAAATGCTGCAGCCCTAGGACAAAAGGGAAACCATCTCTATGCCCCCGTGCCCCTGTCCCTGCTCTCAGAGGAAGGGGATCAATGTCACTACTGAGGCTGGCATGTCCCCGGCGCCGGCAGGTCCCACCCTCAGCAGAGAGGCAGCTGACCCACTGACAGCATGAGCTGTCGTGTCGCTGTTCCCAGTCGGGAAGTCACAGAGAACAGAAGGAGACGGCAGGGGAGAGCCCCAACAAGGGAGGGGTGTCGCATGGAGAATGATCTGAGCCCGTCCCTCTGCCTGTCCCCTCCTATTTTCAAAGAGACACCCACAGGACCCCTACACTTACTCCCTCCGGCACACAAAAACGAACATCTAAATCAGCCTCTGATACACTTCATTTGTTCCTTTATTCACTATGCATGAAGCCCCACTGTTCCGGGCTGAATTGTGTCCCACCCTCCAATTCACAGATTGAAGCCCTAACACCCAGGACCTCAGAGTGTGACTGTATTTGGGGATGGGGGAATCTTCACAGAGGGGATTAAGTTAAAATGAGGCCCTTAGGGTGGGCCCTAGTTCAGTCTGATGGTGTCTTTATAAGAAGAGGAAATCTGGACACACAAAAGGACGCCAGGGAGGCACGCACACAGGAGAATGACCTCGCGGGGACGCAGGAAGGAGGTGGGGTCATCTGAGAGCCAAGGAAGACGCCTCAAGAGAAATCAACCCTGCAGACAACCTGATCTCAGACTCCAGCCTCCAGGACTTTGAGAAAATAGATTTCTGTTGCTTAAGCCGCCGGGTCTGGGGTCCTGCCAGCGTCACAAGCACCACAGAACTCTCTCTGACCAGATCAGAGTATTACATTTATCCTTACTGTGGGAAAATCCACTTCTCTATCCAGCCAACGCTGGCCAAGCCATGGCCTTGGAAGTCCACCAATGTGCCATGCCTGTGACATAGGACAAGGACCAGGGAGACGACACTGTCCCTCAGGGTCCCCCGCCCTCGCCACTGCCTCGGGCCACCCGGGATCTGTCACAGGAACCAACAAGCTGATGTGCAGGGGATGATGATGCTGAGCTAGCATCTTCCCTATCCATATCCAGTGAGACTGCCCTGGGCATGCTCCCACCCAGTAACACGACGTCCTCCGAGCACACAGTCACCATAAGGCGCTTTGTCAGCGCTCTGCCGGAAACAGAGTGGAGACTCCCAACCTTTTATTATTTGGAAGAGGAAAAAAAAAAAAAAAAGATGTGTAATTGGCAAGTGACACTATTTTGCACAAAACAGTGCAGAGTTCAGCCCTCAAGGAGCTGGTAAGCATAAGGCTTTCCCCAATGACCCGGAACGTCAGGCCGATGTGTGATCGAGGGAAACTGGTCATTAGGGCAGGAGGGGGGCTGCAGGGTCTGAGAGACGAGAAGCCTGGGTCCCTGATTTTCTGTGGGTCTCTGAGCTGCCCCCCTCTCCCTGGTCTCGCCTTATTTCACCATCCATCAGGTTCTAAAGGTGCCACAACTCAGTGAGACAGAAGTCTCGTGCCAATGACCTTCTGAGTCCTGGTCTCCTGGGAAGTGTTATAGATCTGATCCTCGATCCCAGTGAAGAGGCAGGACAGGATTCTCCCTCTCCTGTGGCCTGAGTGGGGGAGGGGGACGGAAAGGCACCACCATCAGAGAACCGACTGGTTCCAGATCCTGGTCTCACTGGGAAAGGGAACTTGGGAAAGCGTGTGGGGGCCCAGCTCCTGGGTCAGGTCTGCACACCCTGGGCTCTCCTAAGCTCCCCCAGGGTGAGCACTGAGCTTGGGCAGGAGTGGGTCAAGACAGCGAAACAGGCAGGAAAGCCAAGGCTGCCGGGCACATAGTGGGTGCTCAGGATAGCCTGGCTGTCCCTTGGGATGTCTGTTATTCTACAGTGAGTGGAAGCCATGAATTTGTGATTTATAATAAGAAATCTTTGTGTATTTGGTCTTCGTCCCCATTTCTGTCACAGAGCTGCTAAAACCCTTAGAATATTCTGTGATGAGAATAATAAAGGTGTCTCTTGTTATGTTATTTAGGTGACTTCGGGACCACACCTAAGAGTGGGGGCCGGGGGTCAGGGGAGCCAACCGTATGACTAGAGGATTAGAGCTTTCAGTATCACCCCCACCCTGACCCCTGAGAGGGGAGAGAGAAGGGAAGTTGAATCAATCCCCAGTGGCCAATGACTTCAAAAAATCAATCATGCCAATGCAATGAAGCCTCCAAAATCACCCAAAAGGACAACATTCAGAGCTTCAAGGTTGGTGAGCAAGTGCAGATTTAGGGAGCATGGCGTGCCCAGAGAGGGCATGGAAGCTTCGAGCTCTTTCCCCAAACCCTGCTCTCTGCTTCTCTTCCATCTGGCTGTCCTGAGTTACATCCTTTTCTGATAAACTGGCAATCTACAAGTAAAATGCTTCTCTAAGTTCTGTGAGCTGCTCTCATTAATGGAACCCAAGGAGGGGCTCGTTAGAATCTCCAACCTACAGTCACAGCTCAGAAGCCCAGGTGATGGTCTAGAACTTGGCGACTGGCGTCTCTGAGGGGAGAATCTGGCAGTCTTAAAGGACCGAGCCCTTAACCTGTGGGATCTGATGCTATCTGCAGGTACTGTTGGAATTACAGCGTCAGAATTGAGCTAAATTGTAAGACACCTAACTAGTCTCCAAGAATTGCTTGGTGTGGGGGAAAAACCACTTGTTGGAATTGGGTACAGAATCTTATAATGCCCGGGCGCCTGGGTGGCTCAGTTGGTTAAGCGACTGCCTTCGGCTCAGGTCATGATCCTGGAGTCCCTGGATCGAGTCCCGCATCAGACTCCCTGCTCGGCGGGGGGTCTGCTTCTCCCTCTGACCCTCCCCCCTCTCATGTGCTCTCTCTCTAATAAATAAATAAAATCTTTAAAAAAAAAAAGAATCTTATAATGCCCTTCACTCCCCCGATGTTTACAAGATAATTCTCAGGTGACCTCAGATTCCATCCTCTTGTAGAAGACTTATGGCTTTGAGTTGGTTATGTCAGAAGTCAAGGAGGGCTCCTGCCTGCAGGAAGGGCCCCGCCGACCATGACCTTGTGGGGTTCACTTAAGGAGAATCACTCACTCGACATCTCAGGGAGATGGTCCAGGAGAAGAACATTCCCTCCACCCCTCACCTCCCAAGACCAACTTCAGCTAGAGGCAACATGTTCCAAGTCAGAGAAAGACTTCAGGCTTCAAGTGCTGGGCACACAGCTGGGTAGGGTCATGGACCAAGTCTTAGAATTCTAGCAGCAGCTGTCTTCTCCCATCAGAAATTTCTGTTTTGGGGAACCTGGTTAATCCTTAAAGTCATGGTTTAGTTGACACTCTATGGACATGACAAGATTAACCAGAAATTTCCATGGGCTGCTCCACAAAATCCCACATCTCTGTAGTTGACAAGCGAAGGCAAAAATAAAAATTAAAAAAAAAAAAATCAGGTTAACTTTTCTAGAGAGGATGACTTCTCTCTACTCCTCCTGGTCTGATATCCCCCACCTTAAGATCCTTCTATTCCCCTTCCTCCAAGAAGTCTGCCTGGTCCACCCATTCACAGTGACCCCTCCCTCCCTGACATGTTCATGTCTGTCCCCTGCTATGAGACATTACCTGTTTGGGGCTGAATTGTGTCCTCCACCTCCCAAAATTCATGTTGAAGTCCTAACCCCCAGCACCTCAGAAAGTGACTATATTTGGAGACAGGGTCTTTAAAGAAATAATTAAGTTAAAATGAGGTCATTAGGGTTGACCCTAATCGAGTATGACTGGTGCCCTTATAAGAAGAGATTAGACACAGACAGAGGGAAGACCCTTCAAGGACCCAGGAGAAGTCCATCTATATAAGCCAAGGAGAGGCCTCAGGAGAAACCAGCCCTGCTGACACCTTGATCTGGGAATCTCAGCCTCCAGAACAGTCAGAAAATAAGCGT
>NC_138373.1:9821720-9859442 GCF_054177405.1 Leptonychotes weddellii | reverse complement strand
CCTCGGTGATAAGCCATTTCAAAGTGCTTCTCAAACTTTACTGTGTGGGGACAGCTGGTAGACTAAGAGGATAGGCCACAGAAGCGCTCCCAGGAGACAACTCATCCCAAGGAGAAAGAAACCACCTTGACCCAGGTGCTAGGCCTGTTGTATTTTTTATTAGGGTAGGGCTCATGGTTCTGCGTTTCTAACAAGCCCTCAAGGATGCCCAAGGCCCTGCCCCATAGGCCATACTTTCAGTAGTGGGGTTTAAATAAAATTAAATAAAGATTGATTGATTTGAGAGAGAGCGAGAGAATGGCTGAGGGAGAGGGAGAGAGAGAATCTCAAGCAGGTTCCACGCCCAGTACGGAGCCCAATACGGGGCCTGATCCCACGACCCTGAGATCACAACCTGAGCTGAAACCAAGAGTCGGACGCTCAACCAACTACACCACCCAGGTGCCCCAATAAATAAATCTTTAAAAAAAAGAAAAGAAGAAGAATATGGGGGCACCTGGGTGGCTCAGTCAGTTAAGCATCTGCCTTCAGCTCAGGTCATGATCTTGGGGTCCTGGGATTGAGTCTTACGTCAGGCTCCCTGCTCAGTGGAGAGTCTGTCCTCCCTCTCCCTCTGCCCCTCCCTCTGGTCATGCTCTCTTTCTCTCTCTCTCTCAAATAAATAAATAAAATCCTTTAAAAAAAAAAAAAGCATACACTAAAATGTCTTTTAAAAAAAAAGATGAAATCACGAAAACTTGGAGATTAGTGACTTATAAGAGAGATGCAAGGGTCAAGGCTGGATTAAGGAACCACATAAAAGTGATGCCATTCTCTGAGAGACAGGAAGATCAATATGGGATATGCTGACTTTGAAGAGCCCATAAATTATCACACCGAGATGCCTCATAAGTAGATGGTCCAGAGCTTCGGAGACAAAGCTGGAGTTACCGATCTGGGAATGCTTCATTCAGGATGCTGCACTAAATGTAGGGAAGTAAACAAAACAGCAGACCATGGGTTTAATAATAAAGACATTTAAAGTGACTTCACTTAACGAAATGCCTGGAGGTAGGTGATCCCAGAGCTAGTTTAACAGCAATATCTGGGCAATATCATCAAGGACCCAGGCTTTTCTCTCTTTCAATTCCGCTGGGTAGTGAAGAATGTAACCTTGCCCAAAAAAGGGGTCTTGCCCTTGCCCTCAGCTTCTGGGAGAGCGTCTCTAAACCCTGGGAATGTCCTGCCTGGTAAGAGTGTTTTCATTTGGTGGACGTTCCAGGCCATCCAGACAGTAATAATGCAATTTAGGATGGATGCTTTAAGCCATACCAACAATGTGATTTAGGATGATGGCCTCTGTCCAAGACAGATAGTTACAATGGATTTAGGGTGGGGGCTTTTGGGTCACATGGTATCAGGTAACCTCCAGAGGGGCTTGAGACTGGAAACTGAGATTAACCACGTGAGCAATCAATTACTCCTACGTTGTGGAGCCTCAGTGAAAACTCTGGACACCACGGCTCAGGTGAACTTGCCTGGTTAGCAATACTCCATGCATATTGTCACACACAGATGCCTGGAGAATAACATTGTCCTGACTCCATGGGAGAGACACTGGAAGCTTGGCATCTGGTAGTCTCCTAAACTCTGCTCATGTGCGTCTTTCCTTGGCGGATATTAATCTGTATGCTTTCATGGCGATAAACCATAAGCATGAGTACAAGAGCTTTCGATGAGTTCTACCGAATCAGCAAATCCGCAGGTGGTTTGGGGGATCCCTCAGATGCACAATTAGTGTCAGAAGAGAGGATGCTCTTGTGTGAAGTGTTCCAACTACACAGTTGGCCAAACTTCTGCATCCACCATCCTCATTCTTTTGGCTTTTATCTCAGGTCACAATGTCTTTTAATACCTCGTGGTCACAAGGTGGCTGGGACTGCAAATGACATCACCTCCTTACACAACCGATCAGAGGAGTGGGGACAGGAAAAGATCTTGCAAACATGTCTCCTTTCCCTGGAAGGAAAATCTCTCCAAGAGATGGCAAACTGTTAGTCAAGGTTTCTGAAAATCACCAGCTGAAGGTGACCTTGCCAAGAACAAGCCCAAGCTTCTGGCCTCAAGGGGCAAGGTGGTCAGAACCTTTGACCTCAAGCTTTTAGTTAGTGCACAAAGAGTGAGTTCTCCTGAGTCCACAGCACAGGGTGAGGTGAGTGCAGTCCTCGCCTCCAGCACAAAATTTACGGGGTTGCCAAAAAATCCAGCCTGCCAGGCTGAATAATGTCCCCAAAAATGCCCAAATTCTAATCTCTAGACCTGTGAATCTTACTTTATATGGCAATATGGATTTTGCAAATGTAAGTGAAGGATCTGGACGTGGAGAAATTATCCTGTGGCCCTAAATTTAATGGCAAGTGTCCTTATAGAGGAGGCAGGGGGTTATCGGCTACAGACAGAAGAAAAGTGGCATGAGCGGGCATTGGAATGATGCACTTTGAAGGTGGAGGAAGGAGCCGCAAGCCAAGGAATACAGGTGACCTCTAGAGGCTGAAAAAGGCAAGGCACCGGACTCGCCCCTAGAGGGAGTGTGGTCCTGCCAACACCTTGATGTCAGTTCAGGGAAACTGAGTGCCAGCTTCTGGCCTCCAGAGCCGTGAGATCATAAAGTCGTGTTGCTTTAAGACACCAAGTTTGTGGTGTTTTCTTACAGCAGCCCAAGGAAGCTAACATGCTCAGTAATCAGTGTCCAAATCAATGCCAAAAAATCCATAATGGACAAAATATAATTTTAAATAAAAACAGAATCGCGGTTGCTGATTCTTCCTTTGGCCTCAGGCATGGAACTGTGACTGACACTGTCAAATGCTTCTCAGCTGTGGTCCCCAGCCCAGCACCCACTGCCACCAGCAACAATGCCATCACCACCCCCCGTCAGCTCCCCCTACCCAGAGCTGCCCAGCCCCAGCAGGATGGGCATTTGTGTGGCATGCCCAGGACAGCCCTGAAATCACCACCCCTAGCAAAGGCACCTTTCGTCTAAAGTTGGTCCAGATGTGGGAATGGGGCTCAGAGGAACAACATGAAATCTCCTTCTCCAGGAGCCCCAGCAGACTTTCTCTGATATTGGCCAACCCCATATCAAAAGCCCAATCTTGAACCAATCACTGGCAAAGAAGAATGGCTTGCCATGGCTGATTTAGGTCAATGACAAATATCTCCAGAGCTAGTGGAGGGTCCCAAGCTCCCTAAGGACCTTGTGGCCCACCCTATATGGGAAGAAGGGACAGCCCAGCAATCTGGGGAACTACCGTAGTGAACATGGGACTGGAGGAAGAGCCTGGGCGTGGGCAAGCATGATGTGAATGCCCCCGGGGCCTGGGGGAGCCCTGGACGGGGAGTCTGGGCAGAAGAAGAAAGCTTGCATATTGGAATCTGGCGTGTTCCTAATGAGACAGCTCCCCACCCCCACAGTGGGTCCTTGCAGCTAGCCAAAGTAGTTCACTCTGCGTCCTCTGCACACCCCGTCCTTGCTCCTTTGCTCATCCCCCTCCCCCAACTCAGGCTGCCTCTCCCCCATAGGGTCACCTCCCCCAGAGACCTCCCCAGACCACCCAACCCCCTCTGATCTGTCCCATCTTGTCTTCTTAAACTTATCGCCTTGAGAACAGGGGATCCTGTTCTCCCTGTGGCTCTCTCCCCGGGGTGTCCCTCTGTGTGTGTCCAGGGACACTTGCCATTGGATTTAAGCCCCGCCCAGATCATCCAGGATGACCTCATCTCAAGATCCCTAACTTAATTACATCTGAAAAGACCCTGTTTCCAAATAAATTCACATTCACAGATTCTGGGGGTTGGGATGTGGACATACATTTTTGGGGACCACCGGGAAATGCACTACAGTGTCATCAGGGAAAAATAAAACATGATAAAGGGGGATCAAGGGTTTGAGGGAGGGACTGGGATTTTTAAATGAGGCGTCAAGGGGAACTTCATTGATAAAAGTGACAGTTGAACACAGAGTTGATGACCGAAGAGAGTAAACCATGCCAATATCTGGGGGGGGGGGGAAGCATTCCCCCTGAGTGCAAAGGCCCTGAGGCAGAGAATGCCGAAAGTCTTTCAGGAATGGGGAGAAGGTCCATAAGACAGGAGTGAAGTAAGCATGGGGCAGAGAAGTAAAGTGAAAGAATGGTGGCAGTTGGGAGGCCTTTGCTTTTACTCTGAGGGAAATGGGGAGCCACCACAGGACTCAAACCCAATTTCTTCTGCCTCAACAGTCCAAGGGTCATGTCCTCACCCAGGTGGGTGACAGACCACCTGTCTTCCCCAACTAAGCTACTCAGGTGCCTATCACAGGATGCGTTGCTTGGATTCTTAGGCCATTCTCTAGGGAGATCTACCAATGGAGTCCATGGAGGCACAATCTTTTAACTCAATGCATGAATGCCTGCCTCACATTTTGGGTCAGGAAGAGCCCATCAGAGCCCTGGAGGCAACTATCAACCCTCCCACCCTGCACTCAGAGCCCCACATGGGGGTAAAAGCCTGCAGGGTCCCGGATATTTTCATATATGCTATTTAATTCAACCCTGACAACAACTCTCTGGTGAGATATGATTAGCCCCATTTCATGGACATGGAAACTGAGGCCTAGAGACAGGAAATGAGCTTCTTGCCATAGCTTTAAAACCGGGCTGCAAATCCCCTTGATTCTGGGGCGACCTTAGTAGTAAGACTGTTCTGTGAGTAGGGCAGAAGTGATGCTAGCTCTCTAGAACATTTTCACTGCAGCCCTGAGCTGCCCTGTGATCAGTCTGGCTGCCCTGAGCCCACCATACTTTGCGGAGGCTCAAACTAATCCTGCAGATGTGCCTACATGGAGAGACATCCCCAGCTACCCCCCACCTACCCCATCCCCTGGCTCCCCCAGCCCCCTGTTCCCACCCCCTCCCACCCCGTCACCTCCGCCAGCCCCCAACCCGCCTGAAACAACAGGAAAGACCCCTCACAGCCCAGAGCTGCCCAGCCAAGCACTGCGCTTCCAGAATTCCTAACCCATAGAAATCACGACAGGCTCTAAGTTCGGGGTGATCCAGTCTATGCCACTACATTTTAGGGTTTCTTTGGGGTTCATAGAAGCAGCAATAGACCACAGAACACACGTCAAGGTCATGCCGTGGCCAAGCTATGATTGGAACGTGACCCCACACTGCCTCCTGGATTCAGAAACAGGGACGGAGAAACCCCAGTTTAAAACGCCAGCAAGAATTTTTAAATCGGGCGCCTGGGTGGCTCAGTTGGTTAAGTGAGTGCCTTCGACTCAGGTTATGATCCCAGAGTCCCTGGATCGAGTCCCGCATCGGCCTCCCTGCTCAGCAGGGAGTCTGCTTCTCCCTCTGACCCTCCCCCCTCTCATGTGCTCTCTCTCTCTCATTCTCTCTCTCTCAAATAAATAAATAAAATCTTTAAAAAAAAAAAAAAGAATTTTTAAATCATTACGGATCACGGAGTCACGAGCCTCAGGAGCAAAAAGGCCTGCCGGGCAAGGGGAGTGGGGAGTAGTCAGCAGGAGAACACAGCAGCGTGGACACGTCCTGTGCCCTGGGGGACGAGTCACTCAGGACAAAACACCAGGAATAGTGGTGTGGCTTTGGAATCCACAGTGGGTTCATAAAGCTGATAAACGCGAGGCAAGTCTGAATGCATTACCCCATGAAGGATGGTTGCTTTAATAAGGACAGAAGCTGCGGGGGAGGCAGGATGGAGCCTCGTTGTCAGACCCCGAGCTCTGGGGCAGAGTCACTGCCTTTGGAGGGAACCGTGGCAGGATCAAGGTCTTTGACCCGTGTGTTAATAATCCGTGCCTTCTGTTGGGACAGGGGTCTCGCGCTGCCAGGTCCCCCCAGCGGGTGGGTGGCAGGGCTAATTGGGAGGAGGGGGACAGGGCTAAGCAGAAGGCACATGGATCACGCTCCAGCCACAAAGGAGAGCCCCATGGGGTTAAAACCTGCTGATGGTTGAGGAGTTCACGAGATGCCCATTAAGCCACCCCAGGGAGGGCGAGAGAGGGATGAGGGGGACCAGCGGGGACCTCAGCGTGCTGCAACCTGCAAACGCTCCCCCGCCCCAGCTCACCCTGGCCTCGGCTTTCTCTCCTTTTCTTTGGGTCTCAGGCTCGGCCTTTCTGGTGGAGGCTGGGGGCTGGCCGGCGGGAATGACGTTCTCTGCATGCCTGAGCCAGCAAAGGCAGCTCCAGACAAGCAGGTACCTTTGGAGTCCGGCCCCACACTCGAATTTTGGACTCACTCCTGGAAGGCTCTCTCTAAACTTGGTTTAGCGTCTGCGTTCGTTTTCTATTGCTACTGTAACAAATTACCACAAACCTGGTGACTTGTAACAACAGACATTATCATTGAGAACAGATAAATAAATGCTTGATCCCAAATGTTCACAGCACAGCCCTATTCACAACAGCCAAAAGGTGGAAACAGCCCACATGGCTGTCAGCTGATGAATGGATCAACAAATATGGTACATCCACACAACTGGAATATTATTCAGCCATTAAAAGGAACACAGTATGGTTGACCCTCAAACAACACAGGGGTTGGGGGCACTGATCCCCCCACACACACACACACAGAAAATCCACATATAACTTTTCACTCCCCCAAAACATAATTGCTAGTAGCCTACTGTTAACTGGTGAGCCTTCGTTGTAACAGAAACAGTTAATTGACACATATTTTGGATGTTATATGGAAGATCGACTGTATTCTTCCAATACAGGAAGCTAGAGAAAAGAAAATGCTATTAATAAAGTAAGAAGAAGGGGGGCCTGGGTGGCTCAGTCGGTTGAGTGTCTGCCTTCAGCTCAGGTCGTGATCCCGGGGTCCTGGGATTGAGCCCCATGTTGGGCTCCTTATCCTGCTTCTCCTTCTGCCTCTCTGCTTACTTGTGCTCTCTCTCTCTCAAGTAAATAAATAAAATCTTTTTTTAAAAAAAAAAAGTAATAAGGTAAAGAAAGCACATTTATAGTACTATACTGTATTTATCAAAAAAAAAAAATCTGGGACTGCTTGGGTGGCTCAGTCCCTTACTCGTCTGACTCTTGATCTCAGCTCGGGTCTTGATCTCAGGGCTGTGAGTTCAAGCCCCATGTTGGGCTCTGCACTGGGTATGGAGCCTGCTTAAAAAAAAAAAAAAAATCTGTACATAAGTGGACCTGCTCTGTTCAAACCTACGATGTTGCAGGGGAACAACACGGTACAATGTGGATGAACTTCAAAAATATTATAGTCAGTGAAAGAAGCCAGACATAAAAAGTCACAGATTATATGGTACCTTTTGTATGAAGTGTCCAGAATGGGTAAATCCACAGAGACAGAAAGCAGATCCGTGGTTGTCAGGGGTGGGGAAGGGGGTAGTGAGGGTTTCTCATTTTCGGCTGATGAAAATGTTTTGGAACTAGACAGAAGTAGGGTTTGCACAACACTGTGAGTGTACTAAGTGCCGCTGAATCATATACTTTAATATGTCTGAATTTATGCCTCATGAATTTTATCTCAATACTAGATAGATAGATAGATGATAGATTAGATAGATAGGTAGATAGATAGATAGATGATAGGGTTTTTTTAATTTATTTATTTATTTGAGAGAGAGAGACCAGCGAGAGGGGGAACACAAGTAGGGGGAGTGGGAGAGGGAGCCCAATGCGGGGCTCGATCCCAGGACCCTGGGATCATGGCCTGAGCCGAAGGCAGACACTTAACGACTGAGCCACCCAGGTGCCCCTAAATAGATAGTTTTTATCTTAGAGCTCTAGAAGCCAGAAATCCAAAATCAGTCTCATTGGGCCAAAGCGAGGGTGTTGGCAGGGCTGGTTCCTTCCAGTGGTTCTAGAGGGACATCTGATTCCTTGTTTTCTTCAGCTTCTAGATGCCACCTGCATTCCTTGGTTGGTGGTCCCCTTCCTCTTCAACTCCAAGAGTCTGGCAATCCCTCTGTCTACATCCCCATCACCTTCTCTTGACTTTGTCCCTCCTACCTCCCTCTTAGAAGGACTTTTGTGATTACATAGGACTCTTTTGGACAATCTCCCATCTCAAGATCCTCAACTTAATCGCATCTACAAATGCCTTCTGCCCAGTAAGGCGACAGAGACCCCAGGGGCTAGGAAGGGGTTATCTTTAGGGGGCCACTAGTCTGCCGACTATGGGATCAGTCTTGTTCCCTTGCTTTTTTGGATTCTTCAAGAGTGGGAATCCTGCCTGTCTTTGGGCGTCAGCCTACACCAGCTTTGTCCCAGCCAGCAGCCTAGACCATCCACCCAAGTCACCAAGGAGAGGCCAGCAGAGCAAGGTAGGAACTGCCTGGTCTTTTCCTCTGGGAGTGAGCCAGGTGAGCCGAGCAGAGGCTTCGGACCCTGGGTTGCACACATGGACGGCTGGTAGCAGCTGCTGGCTGCAGTGTGCCAATAAACCAACTTTTAGGGGGAAAAGCCCTGATTAGTCCTGTGTGCCAAGGTGTAAATTATCCCAGCACGGCCAATTCCATGCTACCAGCACAACAGAACTTCACGTGGCATTGGAAAGAGATGCACATCATCGTGAGCCATTGGCATGACTGCCACCCACCACTGCCCACAGGGACACCAAGGTTGGCCACGGTCCAGCTGAAGGGACACAACTGAAATGTGTGGTCAAAGCCAAGTACCCCAAAGTGAGCCATGGGAGTTGGACACACAGCCAGACCAGAGTCAGAGAAGAGAGTAAGCCATGCCCAGGGGACATCTGGTCCAAGGGGTGGGGGGGCTGATGATGATGAGCATTCACACCTGTGCTCTATTTAAGAGGACACACTTACCGTACTGACCCCTCTTTAGACCCCAGAATGACAGCCCTGAACTCGTGGGTTCTCTCTAGCTCCTTTCCGAGGGCGGGAATGGAGTTGGGTTAGAGACTTCCTTGAGATGCTTCATGAGTCTTCTTGGGCGGCCATAACAAGATCCCACAGACTTGGGGGCTCAAACAACCAAACTTCATTGTTATACTCCTGGAGGCCAGAAGTCCAAGATCAACGTGTGGGCAGGTTTGGTTCCCCATTCACCTTGCATTAGGGTCTACCCTAAACACTTATAACTTCATTACCTTTGTAAAGGTCCTATCTCCAAGTACAGTCCCATTCTGAGGTACCAGGGGTTAGGACGACAGCATGGGGGGGTGGGCAGGGCACAAGAGAGGTTTCCAATGGGCTCGATGCTGTGACTATCCACAGCCACTCCTAGGCTGCTCCTCAGCCCCTCCTTCCCACATCCCTGTTCTCTCTCCCTCCCCTCCCTGACCCTCCCCTTCTCTCCCTTCCCTTCTGAGAATCAGAGCCGAATGGTCCTAGGAGGGGCCCATGTCTGGTATAACTGAGTCCAATGTGTGTCTCTGAGCTAGATTAGGATCAGGACATTTGTCCAGGTTTGGGATATGGTCTGGGGTCAAGAGACCACAAACAAGGAGGTCTGTTCATGGGTGGAGCCAGAGGGGGCGGGGGGCATGGTGAGAATTTGCAGACATGTCGTCAGGGTGTGAGGATGTGGCAGTTGACAGGAAAAAAATCATTGCCTTTGGTTTTACCATTTGCTCCATTCCAGACACCAATGCCCAGAATTCCTCTTGGAGCAGGATGAGCCTCAGGGCCAGTGCTGAGACTCAGTTTCCTAATATGAGAAAAGGCAAGTATAGGCCCACTGTCCCTGATCCAAAAACCTCATGGCCAAATGTATTTTGGAATTCAACTTATTTTGTATTTTAGAAAGATACACCCATTGGGGTGCCTGGGTGGCTCAGTGGGTTAGGCGTCCAACTCTTGATTTCTGCTCAGATCATGATCTCGAGGTCCCATGAGATCGAGCCCTGCATTGGGCTCCATGCTCAGTAGGGAGTCTGCTTCTCTGCCTCTCTCCCTCTGCCCTTCCTCCCACTCTCTCTGTCTCTCTAAAATGAATAAATAAATCTTAAAATAAATAATAAAAAAATAAGTAAGTAATAAAAATAAATAAATAAATAAATAAGTATATTACAGAGTACTCCCAGCAGGGTCTAAAGTTGCACCCTGTAATCTAAAACATTGATAATCCTGCAGCAAAATGGATGAATATCCACATTAGGTGGGGTACATAAGGACTATAAACAGCCTCACATCAGCCCCACTCGGGTCTCACAGCCAGATGAGTAAGAAGAAAACAGGGTGTTTAAAGAGCTTTCTGAATTTCAGAAGTGAAAAGTGACTTTAGACCTTGTAATGTGTATTTGGGAGGATCTCTTAGAGATTTAATAAAAAACCGAGGGGAGTTCAAATAGTACTTGCTAGAAGAAGACTAAGAACACCTCTCTGAGCTGCCGCTTTGGAAAACACGATGGAATTTCCTTAAAAAATTAAAAACAGCTCGGCCATATGACCCAGGAATTCCACTTCTGGGTTTTTGCCCAAAGGAAATGAAAGCAGATACCAAAGAGATGGGTGTACACCCGTGTTCATCGCAGCATTGTTCACGGTTGGTTGCCAAGCCACGGAAACAACCCAAGGGTCCAGGGCGGATGTGTGGATAAAGATGATGCAGTGTATATGCACACAATATGACATCATTCAGCTGTGGGAAAGAAGGAAGTGCTGCCATTTGCAACAACACGGATGGAGCTTGATGATACTGTGCTAAGTGAAATAAGCCAGAAAGAGACAAATACTGTATGGCTTCACTTATATCTGGAGAATCTTAAAAAAAAAAAAAAGGATTGGGCACCTGGGTGGCGGCTCAGGTCATGATCCCAGGGTCCTGGGATCGAGTCCCCCATCGGTCTCCCTGCTCAGCGGGGAGTCTGCTTCTCCCTCTACCCTTCCCCCCTGCTTATGTTCTCTCTCTCTCACTCTCTCTCTCAAATAAATAAATAAAATCTTTAAAAAAAAAAAAAAAGGCAAATTCACAGAAACAGGGAGTAGAAGACAGGTTGCCAGGGGTTGGGGGTGGAGGAAATCAGGAGAGGTTTTCCCAAAGGACACAAACTATCAGCTATAAGATGAAAGATGAGCCAGGTCTGAGCATCTAATGTATAACATGGTGACTGCAGTTAACACTGTAGTGTGTAAGTGAAATTTGCTAAGGAAATAGAACCTAAATGGTCTCACCAAAGAAGAAAAACAAAAAGAAAAAATAGAAGGTAAATATGGAAGGTGATGCCTCTGTTAAGTAACCAGATGACGGGAGTCCTGTCACAATGTATCGAATCATCACCATGTATCCTTCACCTGTCTTACAATCTTATTTTTTTAAAGATTTCTTATATATTCATTTGAGAGAGAGAAAACACGAGCAGGGGGAGGGGGAGAGGGAGATTCTCAGGACCAGAAATCATGACCTGAGCTGAAGGCAGACACTTAACCGACTGAGCTACCCAGGCGCCCTACCTGTCCTACAATTTTATTTGCCAGTTATGCCTCAATAAAACTATAGGGTAAAACCCTGTTGCTTCTACCCCTTGTCTAGCTCAGAAGTGGGTTCTGGGGACCATTTGCTGTCTCCTGTGTCCCCAGCCCGTCCCCAGGAGCCTCTTTCTGGCCTGCCTAGCCCCTGCCATGGAGGCTGCAAGCTTAGGAGGTCTGGCCAGCAACATAGGGTCCCGGAGCCTGGCTCACCAAGGCCATTTCTCTCCTTCACGCTGACCCTGGGTCACAGGCCTCCCGAAAGTTCCTCCCTCTGCCTCCACCTCCTCCAGGCCTTTTCTGTCCCCTTCTGGGTGGTTAAGGCCCTCTCCTGCCACCTCTCAACATGCTGGCCAGAGTCTGGGAATGGGCCTGGCCACTCAAGGGCTGTCTGAGCCCCAGAAGAGAGCCCCCAAGGAACCCACAACTCAAACATTGACACCCAATCAGACATAAGCCCAAAGCCTCAATAGGTCAAGTGGAACCCAGAGTTGTCAGTCCCTTACATCCCCAAGCCAGCCAGGGGACAGACTGGGGGCTGCTTGGATCCCAACACAGGGACATTAGGAAGAATCAGCAAATATCCTTATACCCACGCTGTGTAGCATTTTGCCCCTAAAAATAAAGAAGTCAACAAGAGAGTTCATTGGACTTTATTAAAAGTCAGAGAGGTTGGGAATTGGGGGGCGGGTGGTGGTATTTAGAGCCTGCTTTAGACACTTTAAAAGTTGTGTGGTCCTGGGCAGGTCCTTTTACTTCTTTTGCCTCTGTTTGCTCACCTGTAAAATGGGGGCAGTCAGGATCCCCCACCCCCAGATACACATAAGGATTGAATGAAACTGGATGTGAAGGACATACTCCACACCCACCACCCTTTTGAACTGTCAGCTCCCAAGCAAGGTGGTGACACGGTTCCCAAGGCCCTGAGTGGCCTGGGTGAGGCCACCCTCCTGCTCCCCTCCTACCACCCCTACCCTACTGCCCTTCACCTAACCCTGTTTGTTCCAGCCTCACCAGCCTCCTTTGGGGCTCCAAAATTGCCAAGCTCCTCCCTACCTCAAAGCCTTTACACATCTCTGCCTGGCTTCTTCTGGTAAGAAACTAGATGCTTTCCCACTAAGATCCAGGAACAAGGCAAAATTGTCTATTTTCACCACTCCTGTTCAACATTGTACTGAAAGTTCTAGCTAATGCAATAAGACACAAAAAGGAAATAAAAGATAGATTGTGAAGGAAGAAATAAAGCTGTCTTCATTCACAGATGACATGATTGTCTACATAGAAAATCCCGAAGAATCAACAAAAACATTCCGGAACTAATAAGCTACTAGAGCAAGGTTGTAGAATATAAAGTTAATGTACAAAAGTCAATTGCTTTCTTTCATATCAGCAATGAACAATGGACTTTAAATTGTTCTAATTGAAATTAAAAACACCATACCCTTTATGTTAGTACCATGATAAAGGTACTTAGGTATAAAGCTAACAAAATACATACAAGATCTGTATGAGGAAAACTACAAAACTCTAATGAAAGAAATCAAAGAAGATCTAAATAAATGGAGAGATATCCCATGTTCATGGATAAGAAGATTAAATATTGCCAAGATGTCAGTTCTTTCCAAATTAACTTATAGATTCAGTGAAATACCGATCAGAATCCCAGCCAGTTATTTTGTGGAAATCAACAAATCGATTCCAAAGTTTAATGTAGGAAGGCAAATGACCCAGAAAGCCAATACAATATTGAAAGAGAAGAACAAAGTTGAAGGACTGGCAATACCTAACTTCAAGTCTTATTATAAAGCTAAAATAATCAAGTGACAGTATGCTATTGATAAAAGAGTAGAGGGATAGAGGGGTGCCTGGGTGGCTCAGTTGATTGAGCATCCATCTCTTGATTTTGGCTCAGGTCATGATCTCAGGGTTGTGAGATCAAGCCCCACGTTGGCCTCTGTGCTCAGTGTGGAGTCTGCTTGGGATTCTCTCGTTCCTTCTCCCTCCGCCCTTCCCCCAGCCTGTGCTATAAATAAATAAATAAGTAAATAAATAAATAAATAAAATCTTTAAAAAAGAAAAAAGGAATAGACAAATAGATCAATAGAAGAGAGCATCCAAAAATATACCCACACAAATATAGTCAACTAATCTATGACAAAGGATCAAAGACAATTTAATGAAGAAAGTATCGTTTTTTTCAACAAATGGTGTTGGAACAACTGGACATCCACAGGCAAAAAACAGTTAATTTAGACACAGACTTTACATCTTTCACAAAAAATTAACTCAAAATGGTTCATAGACCTAAATGTAAAATGCAAAACTCTAAAACTTCTAGAAGATAGCATAAGAGAAAATCTAGATGACCTTGAGTTTTGTGAAGACTTTTTAGATAAAATAAAAACATGATCCATAAAGAAAAAATGGATAAGCTGAACTTCATTAAAATTAAAAGCTTCTGCTCTGCAAAAGACACTGTCAAGAAAATCAGAAGATAAGCCACTGACTGGGAGAAAATATTTATAAAACACATATCGGATAAAGGACTACTATCCAAAATACAAAGAACTCTTAAAATTCAACAATAAGTAACAAATAACCCAATTTAAAAATGTGCAAAAGATACGAAGAGACACATCACCAAAAAAGATATACAGATGGCAAATAAGCTATGAAAAGATGCTTCCCATTATATGTCATTAGGAAATTGCAAGCTAAGACAGCAATGAGATACCATCACATACTTACTAGAATGGTGAAAATCCAAAATCCTGACAATACCAAATGCTGGTGAGGATGTAGAGCAATAGGAACTCTCATTCATTGCTGATGGGAATGCAAAATGGTACAGTCACTTGGAAGACAGTTTGGCACTTTCTTACAAAACTAAATATGCCCTTACCATACCATACAATCTAGCCAATCATACTTCTTAGTATTTACTCAAATGAGTTGAAAACTTACGCCCACAAAAAACCTGCACATGGATGTTTATACCAGCTTTATTCATTATTGACAAAACTTGGAAGCAACCAAGATATCCTTCAGAAGGTGAATGAATAAATAGATTGTAGTACATCCAGACATTAGACTATTACTCAGCACTGAAAAGAAATGAGCTATTAAGCCATGAAAAGACACGGAGGAACTTTAAATGCATATTGCCAAATGAAGAAGCCAATTTGAAAAGGCTACGTACTGTATGATTCCAACTATATAATTCTGGAAAAGACAAAACTATGGAGACAGTAAGAAGATCAGTAATTTCCAGGGGTAAGTGGGAAGGGAGGGATGAATAGGCAGAGCATGGAGGGTTTTTAGGGCAGTGAAACTATTCTATTCAATTTTTCTATGAACCTAAAATTGCTCTAAAAAATAAAGTCTATTTTTTTCAATGGAACACTGAGTTTGGGCAACCAAGATGGGGAGGGGAGGGAATTTGAAGGATATATGTCATTTGTGGCTGCCCAAAAATATTTTAAACACCTTCCCCATGGCTTGAGCACTATAATGCTCAGTTCTTATCACTAGAACTACATTTCCCAGCCTGCCTTGCCACTGGGGGCCATGTGACTTGGACTCTGCCAATCAGATGTAACCATGTGAAACTAACCAGGCAATGAGTTAGGAGAGGAAACATACAGATCAGGAGATGTTCTTTTTGCTGCCCTGTAAAGGCAACACGTTTAGAGGTCATTAGCAAGGACAGCAGATTCCTAGCCACGGCAGAGGCAGCATGGAATGGAGTCAGCAGCTCCCTTCTGGGCCAGTCTGCCGTTCTGGAAACTGGTCCTGAAAACCCATTGTAGACCTTGTGCTGAATCCCTTCCAAAGATTCTATGAGCTCATTAGTGTCTTGTAATAAATTCTATCCTGCTTTAAACTCCCCCGGGGGGAATTCTGTTGTCTGCAACTAAAAAACCTGACTGATACAATGTAGGTTTTGTTTCAGGTTTGTTTTGCTACTAAAATTAATTTAAAATAAATATAAGCTGTTTTATATGTAGAGTCTTAAAAAAAAAAAAACCTCATAGATACAGGGAACTGATTGGTGATTGCCAGAGGTGGGGGACGGGGGGAGTGATGCAGGAGGAATAAGAAAAATGAGTAGACTGTTGACTTTTTAGTTTAAATAAATTGAATAAATAAATGAAGGAAGGAAGGAATGTACATACATACATACATAAATAGAATTTTTTGTCCCTAAATTTTTGCCTGCACTTCTGCTTAGTTCCTGGAATTACTATGAACTCCAGGAAAGAAGCTACAAATATATTTTGGTCATTGATCCACAATGTCAAATGGCTTTCCAGAGAGTTGAAACTAATTTATAGTCCTGTTAGTGATGTATGGAGACACGTCTCAACCTCACTTCTGCCCGCATTGAATGTTTTCATTTTTATAGCACGGGAGTGCAGGGCGCTATGGGACTCAGAGGCCAGAGAAGAATCTCTTTTCTTCCTAATACCCTCAGAGAAGGGTCCAACAAGCTCAGACCCTCTGTGCTACTGGTACTCGAGGTGATGCCAAGGTCTCTGCTCTGGGCTTGGTCGCAATCCAAGGAACAAAGGCCAGATGGCTGATTTGAGGTTGGAGGGAGCTCCTGTCAAGAAGCTCCAGGGTTTGAACTTGGAGGTGGCCAGTTCTTTTTGGTCCCATCTCCTGACTATGGATTTTTTTTCCCTTTACTACTGAGATTCAAATTCCCGGTTTCACAGAGATCTCTATTCATTCTGCTTCTCCACTTGGAAGATTGCATAATTTCATGTTTGTTAAAACACAAAAACAAAAATAACCTGGACCTACAGAAAAGGAAAAAAAAAAACAAGCAAAAGCCAGATTTTGGAATCAGATGGTTGTGGCTTGGGTCCAAACCCACTGAGAACGGGCTGTGTGATCTTCAGCAAGTCTCTTAACCTCTCTGAGCCTCAGTTACCTCTTCTCCACAACAGGGGAGTTATAACCCCCCACCACCCCGGGGTTGGCATCAGAAGCAAGGGCAGTCATCCGCTTAGAAGCTGGCGCAGTACCTGGCGCACAGAGACCCACGACAGGGACGCATCCTCCTTTCCCCTTCTCGCTCAAGTCCTCCAGAAACAATCCATTTCTCCACATTGTCCTGGGATCACTACCATGGTTGGCAAGGGGTGGTGAGTTCTTCTGAACATCACCTTCCTGGGAGTTGCTGGAGGAATGTGGGACTCTGGGCCCCCACTGGGTCTGTATGCTCTGAGTCACATGACTGCTTGGGATTGGTAAGGGCAGAGGGTGGAGCTGGACCAGGTCAAACTGGCTACTTTAATGATGCGTTTTTTGCTTCCCGTAGCAGAACATCCAACTCAGAGGGGCCTGAACAGTCAGGGGTCGTTATTCCCATTAACAAGAAGTTCAAAGTAGGGAGGTTTCTTGAGTTATTTCCATGGCTTAATGATATTATCAGAGACCCAGGTGTTTTCTGTCTTTTCCTTCTGCCATACATCTGTCCTCATGGTCACCAGATGGCTGCCACCGCTCCAAACTTCACACACAAGCACAATCGTGTCTACTGAAAAGGAGAGGCCTTGCTTCCTGCACATCTCTTTTTTTTTTTTCCTCCCCATCACACTGCCCCTCCTCAATCCCTCCTGGCAATAATCACCATTCTGTCTTTATGATAATGTTTTCCTTGCTTTTCTTTATCATTTTCACCATCTATGTCATCTATGTACACATCCTTTTTTATTTAATTTAATTTATTTATTTGTCAGAGAAAGCGCACAAGCAGGGGGAGCAGGAGGCTCCCCGCTGAGCAAGGGGCCCCATGGGACTCAATCCCAGGACCCTGGGATCATGATGGGAGCCAAAGGCAGCCGCTTAACCGACTGAGCCACCCAGGCATCCCTGTGTATGCATTCTTGATTAATATTTTGTTTGGCCTGCTTTCAACTTTATATGCACCGAATCATATTGAACATACTCTTCGTGCCTTACTTCTTATCTCACCGTTGTTTGTAGGATTCACGCATAGCACTGCACATAATCATGGTTTATTCTTTTTCAATCCATAGGAAGAATACACCAGAATGCATTTGCCCACTCTCCTGCTGGTGGACGCTTGGGTCCTTCAAGGGCCACTATGAACAATGCTGCTGCGAGCATCCTTCTGACACACACATGCAGCAGGAGCAGAGCTCCTGGGTCATGGGGTCCCTGCAGGGTCAGCTCTAGTACTGATTTCCCAGCGTTTGTACAATTTCCATTCTCTCCTGCACAGAGGAGAGTCCTTCCCTCTGCGTCTCTGCCGTCCCAGTACTGATGAGACTGATCTTTCTGAAAATGTGAACCAGATCTGTCATTCTCTTGCTTCAGGTCCATTTTACTTAGAATAAGATCCAAACTCTTTAACCCGGTCCTCGGGGCCCCCAGCTCCCTCTCTGCTCCCACCTGTCTCCACTGGGGATGAGCCTACCAGCTACCATGCTCTTGCCACACGGGATCACGACGCTCAAATCAGCACCTGGGATAGGAATGTGAATAGAGGAGGAGGGAGAAGGGGGCTGAGCCAGGCTCGGGAGCTATGCCGGGAACACACGGGAGCATCTACTATGCAAGACGCCACCGTGGACCCTCCACTCCACCCCTCAGGGGATCACAGGCTCCTCAGCCCTTGAAGGGGGAGCATCTCCCTGGTGTGGCTTCCGTGAATCTTCCCCACAGCACGACCCCTCCACCTAAGTCAACCATGTCACCAGAGACCAATTCGAACCCCAATGCTGGAAGAAAATCTGCTGCTTGGAGAAGAAAAGAGCAACAGGGAATAACTGAGCATATTGACGGAGCCAGAGTGAGAAGAGGAGAAGGAGTCAGTGAGGACGTTGTGAAAGTAAAACCAAAGCATAACAAACTCTAGCAACCGTTCTTCCAGAACATGTCAGAATCAACTGCTTAAATTCCAGATTTCCAGGAAATGACATTTGTCAATCCTCCGGGAGGTCTGCATTACCTGAGGAGGAAGATGAAGAGCTCTCCGCTTGGTTTTGTTTGGCTTCGGTTTTTTTCTTACCAGAGCCGAAGTGACAAATATTAAGTTGAGTTACTAAACGGCGCTTTATCTTTATGAGAATCCCGACTTGGAGATAAGAGTCCTGTCCACAGGTTTTTGTCTGACTAAAAATGGGAGCTATCCTCAAAGTGAAGTGAAATGAGTGGAAATCTGGGAGGACCTTGGCCAAACATCCAGTCCAGGGCAGGAAAAGCCAGCAGGAAGAGCCGCAGGCTTTGTCTCATTCCCTGACCATGCATAAGCAGGTGCAGAATGAGTTAGGACAGGCCTCAAGCTGATCCAGAAGGTGTGGCAGATTGCATCTCCCAAAGATGGCCACGGCGATGTCTCCCATCCCATATACCCTTCCTCAAAGTGGCCCTGCCACTCCGCCACCAGGAGGTGGGGTCCAGGTCCCCTCCCTTGAATCTCGGCAGGCTTGCGACTGCTTCTACCAAGAGAGCATGGTGGAAGTGATGAAGTCTCTCAGGCCTCGTCCAGAGAGAGTTATATAGCTGCCGCCTCGCTTTCTTGGATTGCTCACCCTGGAGGAATCCAGCTACTAGGGCAGAAGTCAACCTCCCAGAGACCAGCACACTGGAGACCCCACAGCCAATCAGCATCAACTGCCAGCCAAGTGAGTGTGCCATCTTGGACGGCCAGTCCAGTCGTGCCTTCAGATGACTACGTTCCCAGCCCACAGCAACCCCAGCCAAGTGAGCGACCCCAAGCAAGAGCTACCTTCCCAAACCCTTTCCCAATCCCTGTTCTACAAAATAGCAAGCAAAATAAAAGAGGTACTTTAAGCTGTTTTGTGTGGGGGTAATTTGTGATGCAGCAGTAATTACCCAAACCAGAAGGAGAGGAAGGGAAAGCGGAGTTGATGTGAGGGGACAAGGAAGGGAATGTTGGCCACGGTGGCTCAGAGGACATTGAAGGAGAAGGAGCTGAAGGTAAAGAAGATGCAGATGATGAGGATGGGGAAGAACAAGAGGAAGACAGATGGATAAAGCATTGATTGAGTCCAACCTTCCTTTTCTGGTTGGTTTTGCTAATTCTCTCCTGTTCTTTTCTCCTGGAGTCTCTCTTCTGACCTCATTACACCTTGATATGCAATTTATTTGGGATGGAGGTGGGGGGCGTTTTCTGTCCCAAGTTTCTTTCTACCCCTTCCTTTCTCAACAGACCCTGACAGAACGCACACACCATTGTGCTCGTGGGTAAAAGACAACCAACCCTCCCCGACCCTGTTGGCCACTGGAGGCTGCCAGGGATCTGTGGGGAGGCAGGGAGCAGCCCAGCAATCCTCCTTCTTTCCCTGCATCTATAACCACGTGAATATGGACAGCAAGCAAACACCAACACATACATGTCTACTCTCTGTATAAAACGAACACTGAAAGCAAAACGACAGCAAAAAGCAGGATTCAAGAAGGTCAGCAGAGGGTGGGGTTGAGATGTCTGGAAGGGTGAAGTGGGCATTTTGACAATATCGCTTCCCCTTGGGTGGTGCTTAATGGATGCTCTTGCCGTGTGAACTGTCACTTTAAAAATAAATTTCTCTCTCAATAATGACTGGAGCCCGGCCACTTGACAGAGAATCAGCAGAACGTAAAGGAGCTTACTTGGAAACGACATTCTGTATTGTAATTTTCCTTCTGTTTTATTTTTAAATTTTCTTTTTATGACATGTCGTTAAAATATGCCAGCCAAGAAAAAGAGGGGATGGGGAGAACTTGTGCAAGATGGGTGGCGTGGCGACCATTATTTAAGCTGGGTGATGGGTCCACGGGGGTACACTGTACTACTCGCTCTCCTTTTTGCAGATGGCTTCAAATTTTTCCATTATGAAAAGTTCATTGTTTTTCTTTTTGTCTCACTGGAAAGGAAAAAAGATGTTCCGTTTTAAATGTCAAAATGCGCAAGACATCTTCTGAGAATAAAAAGCATATGTGTACGCAGAGACTTTGTTGTTCTCTGTCTCGGAACATATACTTCGGACCCTCCCGGTTTGATTCACTTAATAAATCTACATCAGCCTTAATATCTCCCAATCTAGCACAATTCTGCCCTGTGCTCGTTGGAGGGCCATATGGTTCGATCTAAGTGCAATGTCACTCACCAGCCGTGATGTCATCAACACAACCCTGGGGCCACCGCATTCATTGCTCAACGTTTAGTTCTTGATCTTTATCTTTCGTTTTTATCTCAATTTCATTACTTAAAAAATGGGCCACCACATCCACGGAGTTGCTAAAATCAGCCACCAGCATATGGATCTTAGGGGTTCTAATGCCCAGAGATAATCAAAGTGTTTGCTGGCATGCCTTCCTCAATAAAATGTGTCCAGGAAGATGAAAAAGCTTTCAAGAGCAAGAAGTCAGTGCTGGTGGAAAGCGCTTTTTTTTTTTTTCTTTATTTATTTAGGTGCCAGCTATCAAGCACAAAGTAAAGCCAAATGGAACTCATCCCAGTGACCTGGTTGAGGGGACGGCCCCTGCTTGGTCTGCCACAGACACTACTGAGTGTGTAAGCTTTGCAGGCTATAAAATTGAGTAGCTGGAGTTCAAGGCCACTTATATTAGAGATATGCATTAACGGCAATAGGCTGAAGACTGTTATGGGCTGGGTTTACTTTCCCAAAATTTATATGTTGATTCCCTAATCCCCAATAGCTCAGAAAGTGGCTATATTTGGAGACAGGGTTTTAAGGGGTAATTAAGTTAAAAGGAGGTCCTTAGTGCCCTAACTCAGTATGACTCGTGCCCTAATAAGGATATGGGATTAAAACACAGACATGCACAGAGACGAGAGCACATGGGCACACAAGAAGACAGCCGTCTACACACAAGGAGAGAAGCCTCAGAAGAAACCAACCCTGCCAACACCTTGATCTTGAGCTTGGAGCCTCCAGAACTGAGAAAATGCATTTTTGGTGTTCGAGCCCCCCAGCCCGTGGCTTTGTTATGGCAGCCCAAGCAAACGAATACAGAGGCAAAGCCTCTTGATGTATAAAACTTAATAAATATGGATTGTATCAAATCTTTCCATAGTATTTTGAAATTGAAAATATTTTCTCTAGTAATCTGTCCATGTAACAGATCATGTGGATTAACTTCTTGAACCCTATTTGCCAGGATAAGCCTCATATGTTAACAGTGAATTATTTTCAATATATTGCTAAGTTCTGTTTGCTGATAGTTAGGAATTTTGCATCTTCATGTATGTGTGAAATTGGTATGTATTTTTCTTTCTGATACCTTATCGAGTTTTGCCATGTAAATTTCTGTGACTTCATATAATTAACTGGGGTCCTGTTCATCATATTCTTGGCCTTGGAAGAACTTCAGTAACTGTAGTTATGTGTTACTTAAATCTTAAAACTTATTCATGAAGCAAAACAGAAACAAAAAACTTAATAAACAGGACCAGTCCATCAAGAGGCAAAATACTATAACAAAACCTTCTCACGTAGACAGCATGGGACTTCTCTACATGGGTCAAGAATTTTGGAAATTAAACAATATATATAATTAATTAATTAGTTTTTAAAAAGAATTTCGGAAATTTTGAAAATCCAGGAAAGGGCTCATTTTTCAATTCAAAGCTTAAAATAAAAAAGACAGCAGATGCAGCCTTCCTTTAGCACTTGATGGCGCTCTGGGGTTGTCCCACATCCCTTATCACAGTCTGGATGACCTTATTTATTTATTTAAACATTTCTGTCTCCATGACAGCGAGGATCTTGCCTGTCTTACCCACTGTTGAAGCCCTAGTGCCTAAAAAGGCAGCAAGTTGGCTCCCAATAAATATTTGTTTAATGAACAAACCAGGCTGGGGTTAACTCTCTAAGGCGATACTGTTCCCTTTGGTGGCCGCTAGCCCCATGCAGCTGTTCACATTTAGACTGATCGAAATTAAGTTTAATTTTTTTTTAAACTGGCCATATAATTCAAGTGCTCAGAGGGCGTGGGCCACATGTGGATGGGTGGCCAGCATATTGGACATGACAGCCACAGAACCTTTCCCTCACTGCAGAAAGTTCTGGACAACACTGCTGTCAAGGATCCAAATGTGTGTGTGGAGGTGGGGGGGTCGCGGCTGGAGAATCTCTCAGAGTTAGGGAGGAGGCAGGGAGATAGGGAGCCCCATTATTAACACCAGGAATGATCACCTCCACGTCTCCCTGAGCACCTGCTGGATGCTGGGGCTGGCTTAGATGTGTTAGTAATGCTGTCCCTTCTGACGATGGTGCAGGGCGGCTAACATCACCACCATTCACGATGCGCTATTCATGATACGGTAGAACAGACAAGTGACCACAGGAAAGAAAATTCCGGCTCAGGGGCTGGTGGGAATGGGAGAGGCGCATCAGGGGCCCAGCCAAGTTGCCAGATCTCAGGGAGGATCAATAGCCCCAGTGGGGAGCTAGATCATGAGATGGGAAACCAAGGCCAGAGCTGCACTCTGTAGTTGCAGGAACTTCACAGGGGAAGAGGACCACACATAAGTGGGCCCACGGGTACCCAGGGCTCTGCCACCCACTGGGACCAGGCCTGAGGTCATGAGACCAAGGCCAGCCTCAATGCCCGAGGAGCAGAAACTTCTGATCCCTGCTCTGCCCAGGCCCAAAGACCCGACCCCACAGCATGCATACTCGGCGACCCCGGCTGCAAAGGGCTAAGGAACACTAGAAAGAGCAGAATGGCCAAAATGCAGGGCGCCCTTGAGACCCCAGGGTAGCGATGGCTGGACGGTTCCCGGACCTGCTGCCAGGCTTCACGGTTGGTTTGCACAGTCCTGGAGCAGATGGCCTCTGGAAACAGAGCAGGGAGGGCACCTGGGCTCCAGGGGCCTCAGTGCCCCGAAGTGGAGGGCCTCCATCTGACGGTGGAGACACCCTGCCCCGGACGGGAAGCCCCAGGGGCGTCAGCAGTCTGTTGCCAGACTTGCAAGACAGACAGAGCTCTGGCTCCCAGCACCGCTCCCTTCCAGCAGGGCGGGGGGCAGGGGGGGGGCACCATGCTGCCCTCAGAGTGGCCCCCCGGGACCGACCCTCTCCTCTTCTCTGGGGCCCCAGAAGCCAGGCAGAGAGGCAGAGGCCCTTTATGTGCCAGACAGGACCGCTGTCAAGGGACTGCAAATCTGCTTGAGGTGTCACAGGTCTGTTTTTAGAACAAGAATGTCACATCAGCAGGAACCAGTGGACAGAGATGGTTGGGGGGGAGGGGCAGTGGCAAAGCAAAGGACATGAACGTCTGTCTCAGAGCCCACCACCCCACCCCCGTATCTAGGGCACATTTGCACAGCACAGAGGGCTACCCTGTGCATGGGTTAAGTTGCAATGTGCTCACTACAAAGCGACAGGCGGGTGGCATTGTCCCTGCTCGGCAGGTGGTGAAAGAGGATCTGCAGCTTCGGGGGCTGGGCTGAGAGGGTCCCCCAGGTTCCCTACTCCAGGGCCCGGATACAGCATCTGCAGCACTTTGCCGAGCGGTTTCTCTCGTCTCTGACTCTGTTCTGCCCCAGCGGGGCAGGGACAAGTGCCCGGAGGTGACCCTTCACCGGCGACGGATGGGAGTTGGTACTGAAACCCGTCAGCAGCCTCACCTTGCAGGAGGGACAGCTCTGAGAGAGGCCCCCGCGGGATTCGGCTCAGCGGCCACCATGGCAACTTGCTTGCTAATGTCCCTTTGTTGGCTGCCTTCCTGTCCCTGTTTGGTTTCCCCTACTGGGGCTTCTGTGATGCCTTGTATTTGAATCCTTGTCTCAGGGCCTGCTTCCGAGGTCACTCAAACCAAGCAGAGAAAAAGAGGAGAAGGCTGGCCACTGGGGGCCACTGGGGCTCACTGGGGGCCTGGATGGAGGTGGTCCAGGGGTGGGGGAGCCTGGCTCAAGCAGGCTGGCCATCAGGGTGTGTGGCCCAGCGGCAGAGTCTCCAGGGAGGGAAGCTGCTCAAATTGGTGTTGGCACAGGATTCTATTCTGGGTCGCCTGTCCAGATGACAGTAGGACCTGGGAGACATGGAATCAGGACCCAGTCCGGGGAAAGGAAACTGGCCAGTCCTGGGCGGCTGGTCCAAAGCTTGAGGACCTCAGTGGGTAGCCACAGTGCTCCTCCCAGCTGAGGCAGACGCCTGGAAGGGTGGACTCAACACACCCTGTGGGTCAGAGGTGAGGCTAGCTCTGGGTAGAGATAGGATTCTTGGTCTTGGGAGCCACAGGACGGCTGACCCACTCAAGACTCCATCCCCAGGAGTCAGTGTGCATTGGTTCAGACAAAGGGCAGGTGAGTTCTGGGCAGAAAGGTCTCATCTGGACAAGGCTAAGCAAGACAAGGGCTTGCATCCAAACCTCTGTGCCCCCCTCACCGCCAGTAGCCTACTGCCGTGCAATCCATCACATCTGGCTGGGCCCTAAATGTGTCTCCCTTCGTCCTCTCTTCCTCGTCTCTTTCCATCCCCACTGCCACCTCTCTGGTCCTGGCCACCACCACTCTCTCACCCAGCCTGGGGTAGCCTCTGGGCTGGTCTCCTCTCTCCAGCACTTGCCCTTCCCCTTCCCCTTCCTCTGCTCCACAGAGCCCCCAGAAGGAACTGCCAGTGGATCAAGTTTTTTCTTTTTTAAAATATTTTATTTATTTATTTGAGAGAGAGAGAATGAGAGAGAGAGAGAGAGAGAGCATGAGTGGAGGGAGGGTCAGAGGGAGAAGCAGACACCTCGCTGAGCAGGGAGCCTGATGCGGGACTGGATCCTGGGACTCCAGGATCATGACCTGAGCCAAAGTCAGTCGTTTAACCAACTGAGCCACCCAGGCACCCAGATCAAGTCTTTTCTTGACCTAAAGCCTTTGGTGGCCTCCAATTTCCAAGCCTCCTTTCCTCCTTGCGTCCTGCACCTTCTCACCCTGGGAAACTTAGAAGCCCTGGACCAGTTCCCGCTGCATCCCACATTCCCTTGTCCCTAAATGACATCCTGCCACCCTTCAGATCTCAACACAGACATCACTTTCTGAGAGAAACCTTACACAAAGCTCCTTTCAGAGAACCATTCTGTTACCGAAGGTGTCCTGACCACCATGAGGGCACCTAGAGCCAAAGGGAGCAATGCACAAAGGAGCAGTTAAGAGATCTGGAGGAGAGATGGAGGGGCTTCCACATTCCTCTAAGAGAAGTCCCAGAGAAAGAAAAGGAGGAAACAATGGAGAAGCAATATATAATGGGACAATTGATGAGAATTTTCAAGAGCTAAAGATAGATTGTGATTTGGGACCTCAAATCAAAAATACACTCCAAGAAGAGACAACATAAATTAAGATAAATCTGTATGTGACTCTATGTTAATTGAACCACAGACTATGGGGGGGCCTGGGTGGCTCAGTCAGTTAAGTGTCTGCCTTCGACTCAGGTCATGATCCCAGGGTCCTGGGATGGAGTCCGGCGTCGGGCTCCCTGCTCAGCAGGGAGTCTGCTTCTTCCTCTACCCTTCCCCCCCTGCCTGTGATCTCTCTCTCTCTTTCTCTCTCTCTCTCTCTCAAATAAATAAATAAAATCTTTTTAAAAAGGGACTCACACATGTATATGTATGTTTGTGTGTATATGTATGTGTGTGTGTGTGTATTTAAAACTGCACTCAACAAATTGGGAATATTCATGATTTTCACATACACATTCACACAAACACTAATCATGTATTAGGTCATAGAGAGAGTTTTGACAAATTAAAAAAGGAAATATATAGCCTGTGGACCACATCCTCTGACCACAATTCAATTAAAATGGGACTCAAGAAAAAATCAATTTTTTTAAAATTTGGAAATCTAAAAACTCATCCTAAATACCTCCTGAATAAAGAGGAAATTGTACTTAAAACTACAAATGTTCAGTAACTCATGAAATTAGAGTAATACTTGTAAGATGCAAATAAAATTGCTGTCAGAAGTAAAGGTTTAGCCTTATATCATATGTTAAAAAATTAAGAAAGATTCAAAATATGCTTTTTTAAGAAGTTTTTCCTCTAATCTCTACCCCCAACGTGGGTCTCAAACTCACAACCCCAAGATCAAGCATCGCACACTCCACCGACTGAGCCAGCCAGGGGTGCAAGAAAGATCCAAAATAAATGATCAAATAAAGGAGCCAAGAAAAGGACACCAGAGCAAAGCTAGAGAAAGTACAAAGATAGAAATAACAAAAATAGATCAGAAATAATGAGCTAGAAAATAAAGAAGAGAAAGGAATTTGAAAAAGAAGTTTACAGCAGAGACTGCCCTTTCCCCCAATCCCTATTGTCTATTCCCTACAAAGTAGTAGATTCTTGAGGAGGTGCACGGACACCCCAACCTTTGTAGCTACATATGACCCATGGCCACAACATCTGCTCATCACCTCTGGGCCGCCCTTTCCATCTCGCTCTCTTGGCTGCCTGAAATGCAGGAGTGATGGCAGATCATACTGAGGAATGCAGAGCAACAAGATAGAAAGAGCTTGGGCCTCCAACGGCCTCCATAAAATATAGAATTTCATGCAAACTCTTGTAGTCACTTGCAGGGGCTGCTGTAAAAAAAAAAATACCCAGACTGCATGCCTGGGTGTGAGAAATTAATTTCCTCACCGTTCTGGAGGCTGGAAGTCCAAAATCAAGGTATTGGCAGGGTTGGGTTTTTTTGAGGCCTCTCTCCTTGGCTTATAGATGGCCGCCTTCTTGCTGTGTCTTCACGTGGTCTTTCCTCCGGGTGCACATATGTCTGGTGTCTCTGTGTGTCCAGATTTCCTCTTATAAGGACACCAGTCAGGTTGGATTAGGGCCCAACCATCATCAGGGCTTCATTTTAATTTAATTGCTTCTTTAAAGGCCCCATCTTCAAATACACTCTGAGGTACTGGGAGTTAGAGCTAGAATACATTATTTTTAATTCCATTTATCACAGCAAGAAATAAAAAAAGAAATTAAAAACTACCAGACACCTAAAATAAACCCAGCAAAAGTTGTGCAAGACCTTCACAGTGCAAATTACAAAACATTATTGAAAGACTCAAAAGAATAGCTGAGCGAATAAAGAAATATATGCCACATTCATGGATGGGAAGAGTCAATATCATAAAGGTGCAAATTCTACCCAAATTTATCTATAGATTAAAAAGAATTTCAAAAAAAAAAAATCCAAAGGCTCTTCTGGGAACTTGCCAAGACGCTTCTAAAATATATAGAGAAGAGTAAAGGGCCAGATTTATTAGATAGAAAGATGTGTTATATAATTAAGGTGGTATATAGGTGCGAAGACAGACAAGGAGACCAATCAAATTGAATGGAGAGCACAAAAGCATGTATAAATCAGTGGGGGAAGGGTGGATTCTTCAGTAAATGGTATAGAGTTACGCACATGGAAACATTAAAATTATATCTCTATTTTACATCATACAAAAAGATCCATTCCAGGGAAAGTAAAGATTTAGATGTGAAAAGTAAAACTTTTCAAAGTTTACAGGAAAATATCCTTTGTGACCTTGAGGTAGAGAAGGATTTCTTAGGATCCAAAAAGCATGAACCATAAAGAAAAAAAGACTAAAGAAATTTGATCATGTTAAAATTACAAATTTCTATCAATAAAAGATACTATTAAGATTGTTAAAAGACAATCCATAGACTGAGAAGATATTTGCTACCCATACAAGGGATTATAATCCAGAAGAGGATGGGGAAAAACTCTTCATACAAATCAAGAAGAAAAGGACAACAATAAAACAGTAGAAAGGGAAAAAAGAAACAAAGAATATGAAGAGACAAGCTACCAAAGAAAAAACCCAAATGACCAACGAACCCATTAATCCATCTCACTAGTAATCACGTGAGAAATTGCAAAATAAAACAACAATGAGATACCATTTTACATTCATCAGCTAAGCCGAAGTTAAAGTCTGATAACACAGTTACTGATGGAGATGTAGAAAAATGAAACTCATACACCCTGGTAATAAAGTGTCAATTGATATAAGCTCTTGGAAACCAAAGTGAAGATGTTCATAGACTTTGCCCCACCTGTTCTATTTACTATCTTAAGTAAATATCCTAGAGAGAAATCTCAGCACCTACCTGTCCTCCAGAATACATTTATGAGAATATTTATTGCAACATTGTTTAAAACAGAAGAAAAAAGCAGACACAAAATAATGTTTAGCAAAGGAGACTACATAAACAAATCAAGGTAGAATGTATAATGGAATATGATTTAGCAGTTAAAATGAATGAACAAGAGCTTCGGGTATCATTGTATACATCGTGTCAATTTGCATAAATCTCAAAAATCATTAATGGTGAGCAAAAAAATAAGTTGCAGAAGTATACATATAGTACCATACCACTTACTTAAAATGCTTTTAGGTTCAATATTTTTAGCCTAGTTTACTGAGATATAATTTACATCCAGTAAAATTTACTCTTTTTGGCATACAATTCCGTAAGTTGAATACAGAGGCATACAGTATGTGATCACCATTCACAATCAAGATATAGAATAGTTTCATCACCCCCCAAAATTCCTAGGTGCTCCTTTGTAGGTACCAAATCCTGTCCCCCTGCCCCCAAACCCTGTAATCATACTGTATGTAGCCTTTTGAGACTGGCTTCATCCACTTTCCATAATGTGTTTGAGATTCATCCATGTTATTGTGTGTATCAAGGGTTTTTGTTGCTAAATAGTATTCCATTGTATGGATGTACCAATGTATTCATCCATTCACCAGTTAGAGTGCAATTGGATTGTTTCCAGTATGGGCAATTGTGAATAACCTTTCTGTAAACACTTGTGGACTGGTTTTTTTGCATATATAAGTTCTCGTTTCTCCTAAATAAACACCCAGGAGTGGACTTGCTGGATCATCTGGTGAGTATATATTTAGTTTTATAAGAAGCTGTAGAACCATTTTCCCACTTCTCTGTACAATTTTGTATGAGAGTTCTAGAGCATCCTCACCAGCACTTGGTATTGTCAAGTTCATTTGCTTTTCAAGTCATTCTAACAGGTGTCTTGTGGTAGTTCATTGTGTTTTTAATTGCCTTTCTCTATTAGCTGAACATCATTTCATGTGGTTGTTTGCCATCCCTATATCTTCTTGGCTGCACGGTGTGTTCAAGTCTTTTGACCATTTTTAATTGGGTTATTTGTTTACTTATAGAGTCTCAAGGGTTCTTTATATTCTGGATACAAGTTCTTTATCGCGTGTATTTTGCAAATATTTTTCTCCCCGTCTGTAGCTTGTCTTTCCATTTTCGTAAGTGTCTTTTGAAACTCAGATGTTTTTAGGGTACCTGCCTAGCTCAGTCGGAAGAGCATGCAATTCTTGATCTTGAGGTCATGAGTTTGAGCCCCACGTTGGGTGTAGAGATTACTAAAAAAAAATAAACTTAAAAAAAAGATAATCAGGGGCATCTGGGTGGCTCGGTCGGTTAAGCATCCAACTCTTGATTTCAGCTCAGGTCATCACCTCAGGGTCATGAGGTCAAGCCCCTTTTTGGGCTCCCTCTCCCTCTGCCCCTCCCTCCCTCTAAAATAAATAAATAAATAAAATCTTTTTTAAAAATCAGATGCGGGCGCCTGGGTGGCTCAGTCGTTAAGCATCTGCCTTCGGTTCAGGTCATGATCCCAGGGTCCTGGGATCGAGCCCTGCATCGGGCTCCCTGCTCAGCAAGGAGCCTGCTTCTCCCTCTCCCACTCCCCCTGCTTGTGCTCTCTCTGTCAAATAAATAAAATCTTTGAAAACAAATAAATAAATAAAAAATCAGATGCTTTTAATTTTGATGAAGTCTAATTTAGCATATTTTTCTCCAATACCCCATGGATATAGAAATTATATCTAAGGGGCACCTGACTGGCTCAGTTGGTGGAACGTGGGACTCTTGATCTCAGAGTTGTGGGTCCAAGCCCCACGTTGGATGCAGAGATTACTTAAAAATAAAATTTAAAAAAAAGAAACTATACCTAAAAATTTTTGCCTAACCAAAAGTCACAAAGATTGACTCCTTTGTTTCCTTCTGGAAATATCTTAATTTTAGGTTTTGCCTTTAGGTCTGGGATCCATTTCGAGTTAATCTTTGTGTAAGTTGTGAGACATAGGTTATCATGGTTATTTTTATTGCTTCTTACATTTTTTTATATGGATGTCGTTGTTCCAGCACCGTTTGTTGACATGATGACCATTCCTCCAGTGAACTGGAGAGTCTGAGTCTGGAGAACTCCAAGTTTTCTTTCCCATCTTGCAAGATGGTGGGCGAAAAAGCTGAGAAGCCGGATACTGAGGAGAAGAAACCTGAAGCTAAGAAGGCTGATGCCAGTGGCAAGGCTAACAAGGGTAACCCCAAGGCTAAAAAGCCAAAGAAGGGGAAGACCCACTGCAGCCGAAACCCTGTCCTTGTCAGAGGAATGGGCAGATATTCCCAATCAGCTATGTATTCCAGAAAGGCCTTGTACAAGAGAAAGTATCCGGCAGCTAAATCCAGGGTTGAAAAGAAAAAGTAGGAGAAAGTTCTTGCTACTGTCACAAAACCAGTTGGTGTGACAAGAACAGTGGTAACCGAGTGGTTAAACTTCGCAAAATGCCCAGGTATTACCCTACTGAAGATGTGCCTCGAAAGCAGTTGAGCCACGGCAAAAATCCTTTCAGTCAGCACGTGAGAAAGCTGCGAGCTAGTATCACTCCCGGGACCATTTTGATCATCCTCACTGGGCGCCACAGAGGCGAGAGGGTAGTTTTCCTGAAGCAACTGAGCAGTGGCTTGCTGCTTGTGACCGGACCTCTGTCCCTCAATCGAGTTCCTCTGCGTAGAACACACCGGAAATTCGTCATTGCTACTTCTACCAAAATTGACATCAGCAGTGTGAAAATCCCCAAACATCTCACTGATGCTTCCTTCAAGAAGAAGAAGCTGCGTAAGACCAGACACCAGGAGGGTGAGATCTTCGACACCGAGAAAGAGAAATACGAGATTACAGAGCTGCGCAAGGTTGATCAGAAAGCTGTGGACTCGAAAATTCGGCCAAAAATCAAAGCTGTTCCTCAGCTTCAGGGCTACCTCCGCTCTGTGTTTTCTCTCACAAATGAAGTTTACCCTCACAAATTGGTGTTCTAAATTTCTTACAAAGAACGTAATTAAATAACTGAAAAAAAAATCAACTGACCATATTATGTGCATGATCTAGTTCCGGTTTATAAAGTTTCAAAACGTGTTTTCACGTTTTGAATAGGATAGGGCTTTACCTGTTGGGGAGAACAAGTGAGCAATTTAGATAGATAAAATAGTGTGATTTTTTTTCAAAGTATTTTAGCCATTCTAGCGGAGCTGTGGTTGTCAGAGGTGAGGTTCCCCAGGAAACAGACTCAGAAATGGTGTTCAGCACACAGAATGTTCATTAACGAGTGCTCTTGAGATCAACACCTGTTGGAAGGAAGGAAGCAGGAGCAAAAGAGGGAGGACATGTGCCTCCCCTAGCCTCAGAGGGAGCATCAGAGCCGGAATGGCCCATCACACTTGTCCCCAGTTAGCCAAAATGGCAGGTGGGACCACATACACTGAGGCCACGAATGCATGGAAGGTGGTCTGAACAGCACGCCTTTGCAGATAATCATAGCTGGGGGATGCTTGGGGTTTTAACTTGCATCTCCCTGCTAAAAATGAGGTTGAGCCCCTTTTCATATGCTTACTGATCATTTTGGATGTACAGTCTGTGAAAAGGTGATGAAGTGACTTGGGGCCTTACTGAGACACAGAGGGACCTCTCTGGAGCATCGGCCTCTGCACGTAGCACCTGGAAAGCACTGGAAAATCCAAAACCCAGTCTCCCATTTCCATGCTTTTCCCGCTCATAAAATAACTGGGATTCTGGCCAGGGGTGGAGGCTAAGAATCGAGGAGAGGGTGTCCTGGCTTTAATCTAAACCCTGGCCCTCCAAAAATGAAGGATATCTAGTCCATTCCAGAGGACTGGTGAAGTGGCCCCCAGGGGGCTGTCAGGGAGAAAGACCCAAGAGCTTCCCAGGATGAGACTCCCGCTGCAGGAAGAGAAGTGTCAGACCCAAGTAGATAGTGCCAGATCAGTCCCTCCGGTTGATCCTGGGCCCAGCCCCAGGGATCCAGGTCTGAGTCCCAGGGAAGGAGAATGCGTGAGAACACGGGAAGAACTCTGTATCCGTTGTCTACTGCAGTGAAACACACCGTGCCAAACTCAATGGTTTCAAACAACAAAACATTTCATTTACCTATGAACTTAGGGTTTGGGCAAGGCTCCATGGGGACAACTCACCTCTGCTACAGGTAGCAACAGCAGGGGGACGTTCCCTGGGACCAGCAGCAGGTACAATTTCCTCTGAGAACTTTGGGTCTTGGGGCTCCATTTCACTACCCAATGACAACTTCCAATTATTGATCATCTACCTGGTGCCAGGCGCTGTCCTTAATCTTACCACACCCCAGCCACGGTGGTGTTATCATCCCCATTCTGCAGATGATGGAATGGAGGCTTCAGGAGAGTAAGTGATCTGCTTGGGGATACACATGAAGGAAGCCACAAGATTGGGGCTGCCCAGAGCTGCATGCCACCTCCCACTGGGGGCTGGGCAGCTCCAGTGGAGAAGTTCATGACAACACGCTGGGTGCACGGGGCCTCCTGAGCCTTCCCCCTCTGCGGGCCTGGGGCAGGGAGGATGCCTGACCCGCTCACTCTGTTGCGGAGTTGAACAGTAAATTAAAGGGCTTCATTATCTCATTTGAGAGTGCCATAAAACACTCTGGAAAGGTTGGAGCATTAACCGCAATCAAGTTCTGAAAGGCTCTGGATCCCTGGAAGGAACATCCCCTGATAAATTGCTCTTTTCACTGCAACGTGGCTAATGTGTCACCAGCCAGCCCAGCATCTTTGCAAAGGATTTTAAAGAGAGCAGATTCCCTCCCAAGAGAGAAAATCCTCCTTGCAATGTCCAAAAGGGTGCCCTGGACCCAGCTCCCTCTCCCACGATCTGCGGAGAAGGATCTCGGGGGCTGCTTTGGATCTGGAGTCACCCGGGAACCCCCAGGACCCACCACCCACATGCCAGTTGCCAGTCATCCCACAAGCCTTGAATGAACGTCACTGTGAGGAAAGGCACACGCCGTCCTAACCCTGCCCTCCCTGACTTTACAATCCAAACTTGGCTCTGTGTGAGATCCCCGGGATTCGGTTATGATTTTTCCGACAGCCATCCTGGGCCAGGCAGCCATCCAGAGACTTGCAATTTAGTGATCGTGAAATCGAGGCACAATTTACTCAAAAATCACACCTTCAGAATCTCAGGCCCTAACCCTTTCCAGGTTCAGTTCCCAGGACACTAAAGAGCTGGAGTAAGGCCAGCCTCAGAAACAGGCAAAATGATAATCATAATCACAAGTGATACCTGCTGGGCATTTCCCATTGGTCAGGCCTGGCCTCAGCACCCGCCCACACCACCCCAAATCCTTGCAACAAGCCCTGTTTACAGATAAGGAAACTGAGGTCCAGGAGTGTGAGTGATAAGGACATGGAGGCCCCTCCTCCTCTGTCTTCCACAGTGTCGACCTTCGGTTTCTTAGAGGCTACACAGGCTGTCCTCAGTCACAGATTATGACAAAAAAGGACAAAAGCTGGAGGGGCACAGGCTGAGGAGTTTGTAGGAAGGGGGAGGAGGCAGGAGGAGGCCATGAGAGGAAATGATGCGTGATGGGGGGAGAGAGAGAAGGAAAGACTTGGTGGCCCCCTGCCCTGCCCTAGCCCTGCCCAATGACGGCACAAGGGGATGGTGTCCCTGCTGTCACCACGGTGACTTCAATCAGTGAGTGTTCCTTAGGTACCTCTAGGAGCTCGGTCCTGGCATTGGCCCTTGTGAGACCCAAGGAAAGCTGTATCCAGAGCTTCCTCTTCTCCTAACCTCCCCTAGCCTCTGCCTTGCCGTCTGCAGAATGGTCGTATGAATCCCTGCCTCTCCGGAGGATCCGATGTAACAACACACATACAGGCACCAAGGAGAAGCCCTGGACACACCCATTTCTTTCCTCTCCTCCTTCGCCGAGGGGAGCCATCAGATGGGGAGCCGTAGAGAGTAGGGGCCACAGGCTGCCAAAGGGCTGTTCCTCCGTGCATTCATGCATTCGACAAATATTTACTGAGCATCTCCTGTGTGTCAGGAACAGCACTGGGTGCCTTCTTAAAGGCATTCTTTCATTTAATCCCCCACACATGCACACACTCACACTCTGTGAGAGAGACACCATTATGCCCATTTTACAGATAAGGAAACCAAAGCAGAGAAAAAAGATGTAACTAGCACAGCACAAAAGGGAGTAGAGGCCAAAATCCAGCTCAGCCTGGCTCTCTAGGATGCAATGTTGGTTGGTTGGTTGGTTGGTTGGTTGGTTGGTTGGTTGGTTGGTTAGTTCATTGGTTGGTTGGTTGATTGGTTGGTTGTTTGGTTGGTTGGTTGGTTGGTTTGGTTGGTTGGTTGGTTCGTTGGTTGGTTTGTTGGTTGGTTGGTTAGTTCATTGTTTGGTTGGTTGCTTGGTTGGTTGGTTGGTTGATTGGTTGGTTTTCTGTATCCTATACTCTACTATGGTGGAGCTGAGTCATGCCTGGTGTCTAAGTACAGATTTGCAGCTGAGAGGCTGGCATCTGATCCCTCAGTCTCCTGGCCCTGGGAGCAACAGGGAAAGAAGACCCTGCCCCAAGATCAGGATAATGGCTTGTGAGGATTAAGCTATGACTGTTTACATTAAGCCAGTCTACTGCACTTTGGGGACTGGTAATCCTTTGTTATGGGGGTGCGAGGGAGTGCGTGGGAAGGGCATCTCCAGCAAAGAATCAGAGCAATCTCTTCTTCCTGCAGCCCTGTGGAAAGTGTGAGAAAGGGAGGTGGCTGAGGCCTGGCCCCCCTCAGAATAGGCCAAGGGGACAGCCATTTGATTGGGCTCCTTCTCTGCTCAAGAACCTTAGTGACTCCCCATGGTCCTCAGCGTTGTTTGTCAAACACAGGGGAGGAGATTCAAGGTCAGCTCACCTAGGGACTAGAGAAAGATCTAGAAAGAACCTGAGCCCCAGAAAAAGATACCTCTTGCCCACATTAAGTTCTCTTGACCCTCCCTCTCTTCTTTTTTCCACCCCCACCACACTTAAGCAGCCCAGAGCCTCCACACCCAGGACTCACCCCTTCCTGGGACCCTGAGTAGGTTGGGGGTCTCTGGGCTCCAGGGAAAGTCTAAACCCAGACTTTAAGGAGCCCCCACACTTGGCTCTTACCCCCAACTTCCCAAATCTAACCTCCCACCAGACACCTCTCTACGACTCCTGACCATCACTTAACTCCTGTGGCCTTTTTCCCACTGTGGGGAACTGTGGGAAAAGTGGGAAACTCACTGCCTCCGAAAGTAGCCCATCACCCACCTCTAGTTCCTGTGTTCACCCTGCATTCTTCCCGTGGGCTCTTCTTCCAGATCTTTACCGGCAGGCTGCTTGGTCCTGACCTCAGAGCGTCCAATCCCCATCAAATCACACTGGTTTATTGTCTTCAGAGCGTGTGCACATCTTTACTTGTTTCTTGACAATAACCTCCCCCACCTCCCAACTAGAACGTGTGTCTCGCTCATCTGTGAGTCCCCAGCAGGGCCCCTCCGTCCCTCAGCTCAGAACTTGCCCTTGACAGCAGCCTTCTGAGTCAGAGGAACAGACACACGTGAAGAAGGTCTTATCAGCCGGTCACTCCTCATGTGACTACCCGGGGTGGTCACATGCCTTTGCACTTACCGGGTGCCACACGGGTTACAAAGGGCTCCTGCCAGCACCCTTTCCAGCTCTTTGGGGTGACACTATTGTCCCCATTTTACAGACATAGAAACTGAGGCCCTGAAGGGGCCCCTCTGGCAAAGGGGGGGACTCCAGTCCAGAGGTGCAGATTTGCCTCCCAGCCCAGATTCTCCCTACCACACCAGCAGACTTACAGAACATTCTGTCGTCTGTTTCGCAAATCCAAGCCACGGGCGTGGAAAAGTCAGAGCCTGTTTCCCCCTCTGAGGACAAATCCCCAAAGGGGATCTCAGGTCTCTTTTGAGCAATGGCGGCATGGGATCGTAGACTTGAAAGGAGGGCTCAAGATCTTCCAGGCCACTCCCTTCCATTTTACCAATGGAGAAACTGAGTCTTGCCCCACCAGCAATGCTTCCCCCTGCCTCCATTCATTCATGCCATTGTTCATTCAATAAACACTTAGTGGGACCAGACCTAGTGTTCCAGGCTCTGAGGCTACAGCCCCGAGCCGGGCAGACAGAACCCACATCCCTGGCCCCAAGCCAGTGATAAAGAAATATGGTGAATGGGCTGATGGGCAATGGAAAGACCACCTTCTTTCCCCTCTGCAGACCTGGGCACATGTGAAAGGAAGGGGACAGGGAGAAGGCAAAGCTGGATGACCCAAGTGCAGCCCAGGGCCCCAGTGGCTTGTGACCTATGCAGTCACTCGCTTGGTGGCAGGCTCTGCTCCGGCCATTTCGAAATCCTTCATGATTTCCGAAACAAGGGCCCTGCACTTTCATCTTGCATTGGGTCCCACAAGTTACGTAGCTGGTCCCAAACTGGCAGATGAGGAAATGAGGCACAGAGAGGTCAGTCACTTGCCCGAGGTCCACACAGCTTGTGAGCAACAGAACTCGGATCGAAACCCAGGCCCTCCGGCCCCAGATACCAGGGCCTCACGTCAAACATGGCGCCGCCACATTGTCACAGAAAAGAGATCCCTTCAGACAGGCTGTTCTTATTGTCCAGAGAAGTCTTAGCTGACCTTGAGAGAGAGCAAAGCTTTCCTAGCAGGTCGTTCTGAAGGAAGAAGGGCCTCACGTGGGCCCATGAGGTGGGAGCCACGAGACATGGAGCGAGCCATCCTTTTAGGCCGCTTGAGCAAACAGCTGGTGTGAGGCCAACCCTGAGAAGAGAAAGGTAAAAGCGAAGTGGCCTCTGTCCTCGCAGAACTAACAAAGTGCCCAGCTCCCGTGGGCATGGGACAACTTGAACCTCAGGGAGGGGCGTGGGGGAGGGGCTGCAGGGAGGGTCACAGCTACATATACTTGGAGGGGGTACTCTGTGTCTGGCACTGTGCTGTGTGCTTTCCAGCATTATCTTGGGTCCTCACTGCAACCCACAAGAAAGGATTTCTTATCCAGTTCTGCACACAAGGAACGGAGTGTGTGCCCAGAGACTGAGAAA
>NC_138373.1:9812432-9821220 GCF_054177405.1 Leptonychotes weddellii | reverse complement strand
AAAATGAAGAGTATGATCTTAAACTGGATGAAGGAGATCCAAGCGGACAAACTTCCAGTTATAACATAACTCACTACTAGGGACATAATGTACAACATGATACACGGGGAAGTTAAGAGCCAACCCTAAGAGTTCTGATCACAAGGGAAAAGACATTCTTTTTCCTTTTCTTTTTTTCTATCTATAGGAGATGATGCATGCTAACTAAACTTACTGGGGCAATCATTTCACAACGTATGTAAGTCAAATTATTATGCTGTACATCTTTTTTTTTTTATTCTTATGTTAATCCCCATACATTACATCATTAGTTTTAGATGAAGTGTTCCATGATTCATTGTTTGTGCATAACACCCAGTGCTCCATGCAGAACGTGCCCTCCTCAATACCCATCACCAGGCTAACCCATCCTCCCACCCCCCTCCCCTCTAGAACCCTGTTTGTTTTTCAGAGTCCATCGTCTCTCATGGTTCGTCTACCCCTCCGATTTCCCCTTATGCTGTACATCTTAAACATATATACCTCTGTACATGAACTATAGCTCAATAAAACTGGGGTGGTGGGGCGCCTGGGTGGCTCAGTCAGTTGAGTGTCCAACTCTTGATCTCAGCTCAGATCTTGACCTCAGGGTCGTGAGTTCAAGCCCTGCATTGGGCTCCACCCTAGGCATGGAGCCTACTTAAAAAAAATCTTCAGTGGAAAAGAGTACATTTTCAAAATATTGAGTAAGTTGCCTAGAACTAAATACACACATACCACACACATGATCACATGTAAAATTGTGGAAATCCAAATAAGCTGAGTGGATTGTATCAGCGTCAATTTCCTGGGTGTGGGATTGTACTGTTATTTTTATAAGATATGACTATGGGTGGAAACTGGGTGGAGGGTACAGGGGACCTCCCTGTATTATTTCTTTTCTTTTCTTTTTTTTTTTTAAGATTTATTTATTTATTTTGGAGAGAGAGAGTGAGCACGGTGGGGAGGGGCAGAGGGAGAAGGAGAGAGACTCTCAAGCAGACTCCCCGCTGAGCTCCGAGCTCAAACCAGGGCTCGATCTCACAACCCTGAATTTAACTGCCTGAGCCCCCCAGGCGCTCCCTCCCCATATTATTTCTTACAACTGCATATGCATCTACCATTCTCTCAAGATAAAAAACTTAATTTAAAAAGATTAAGAACAGGGGTCCCTGACTGGTTCTGACTGAAGAGCATGCGACTCTTGAACTTGGGGTTGTGAGTTCAAGCCCCACGTGGGGTGTAGAGACTACTTAAAAATAAAATCTTCAAAAAAAGAAAAGATTAAGAACAGAATCTTTGGGGGAGCTGGAGAAACAGGGTTTAGGCTGAACCTGCAGACCCTTGTCTGTACCATGGGGCAGAACTTCCACAAGCCACACCTTCTCCTAGGGACCTCACCTTTCTAAGTGGTGGGTGTTTCCAAAAATGACTACACAGGGGCGCCAGGGTGGCTCAGTCAGTTAAGCGTCTGACTCTTGGTTTCTGCTCAGGGCATGACCTCAGGGTCATGGGATCGAGCCCCATGTCAGGCTTTTCGCTCAGCATGGAGTCGGCTTGGGATCCTCTCTTTCCTTCTCCCTCTGCCCCTCCCCCCAGCTCATCCTCTAAATAAACAAATAAAGAAATGGATAAAATCTTTTTTAAAAAATGGCTAACTAAGAATTCCATCTAACTCACTCTTCAGGGTGACTTTGTCACTCCTCCACCAAGTGGTGAAGCCTAGGACCCCTCCCCTCTTCTTGACTCAAGCCGGGCTTGTGCCTGTTTTGACCAAGAGGATACCACAAAAGCGACCCCATGTGGCATCTGAGGTTAAAAAAAGGCCATATGGTTTCTACCTGACTCTCGTGGAACACTGCCTCTGGAGTTGCTCCCTCTGGGAGTCCAGCCTCCACGCTGTGAGAAGCCCAGGCCACGCAAAGGAGGGCTCTGGTTGACAATCCCAGCTCAGCCTATCCAGGCACTAGACATGTGAGGGCACAGACCTCCAGATGATTCCAGCCCCCAGGCCCTCAAGTCACTCCCAGGATCCAAGGTCTCCAGGTGAAGTCCAGCTCGATACCTTGGAGCCAAGCCTAACTGTGCCCACATTCCCCATCTGCATTCCCAACCTGCAGAATTTGTGAGTTCGGAGCAAATCGCTGTTCTACTCTGCTAAGGGTGGGCTGTGTGTTACACAGCGGTAATCACCAGGACGAATCCTGCCGCCTTCCTACAGCTGCACGTGCCCCTGCTGGGCTTCCGAGCCCGGGTCTGTGCCCGAGTCTGCGCCCGTCTTGCGCTGGTCTGATAGGCCTGCCCACAGCCATGAGGAAGGCTGTAGAAGCTTCTACTTTTTGAAGGCAGGACTCATAACGTGGGAAATTGCCCAAAATATAAATTGTCCATGGTGGTCGATAAAGGCCACCGTGGACAGACGACCGCTAGGTCCAGCCCAAGAGCTTTGGCTCCACATGTGGGCTAAGGGTATAGCCAGTGACAGAAATGACCTCACCCATCCCCCAGAACTTCTACGAGACTCCAGACCCTACCATCTTGCTCATGTGCTGACTTCTCTTCTTTGAAGGCAACGGCTGTCCAGCTCGAGGTTTTGCCATCATCTCCTGGAGGGCTTTTTACACAGAGACCCGAGGGCCCCAGCCCCGGAGTTTCTGACTGAGCAGGTCCTGGACGGGGCCCAAGAGTTTGCATTTCTTTTTTTTTTTTTAAAGATTTTATTTATTTATTTGAGAGAGAGAGAGACAGCAAGAGAGGGAACACAAGCAGGGGGAGTTGGAGAGGGAGAAGCAGGCTTCCCGCGGAGTGGGGAGCCCTATGCGGGGCTCGATCCCAGGACCCTGGGATCATGACCTGAGCCAAAGGCAGACGTTTAACTACTGAGCCACCCAGGCGCCCCAAGAGTTTGCATTTCTAACAAGCACCCAGGTGCTGCTTTTTCTCAGATGGAGTTTGAGAAGTGGGTGCAGAGGCTTCGGGGTGATGGTTTTCAACCCTGGCTGCACACTGGTAATCACAGGGGAACTGGGGGGCGGGGGGCGGGAATGCCCGATCCCCCTCCAGATCAATAGAATCAAAAGCAGCCCAAGTGAGAGCACTTCTCAACCTGTGGAGAGGGGCCAGAACCTTCTCTGAAGGGGGTGGACATTGTAGGTGCTCATCTTCTGGAGAGGACGTGGGTTCTTAAGCTTAGGAACTCAAGGTAAAGGCTACGCTAGGCCCCAGCCAGGCAGAATGAGAAGTCCTGCCTATATTTGGGCATCGCTTTCTTGGGTGTGGAGACTCTAGACTTAAGTGGAAAAGGGGTTCCTGGCATCCACACTCTCTCACTCCACCCCACCACAGCAGGACGATTGAGGCCTGGGGGTCGATAAAGAACAGAGGCCCAGAGCGCCTGGGTGGCCCAGTTGGTTAAGCGACTGCCTTCAGCTCAGGTCATGATCCTGGAGTCCCGGGATCGAGTCCCACATCGGGCTCCCAGCTCAGCGGGGGGTCTGCTTCTCCCTCTGACCCTCTTCCTACTCGTGCTCTCTGTCTCTCATTCTCTCTCTCTCAAATAAATAAATAAATAATCTTTAAAAAAAAAAAAAAAAGAAAGAACAGAGGCCCAGGCTCGTCAAAGCAGGAGACGGCCTGGGCCTGGGTGTTTCTACCTCCAGTGATTCCGACACCAACCACAGCCCAAGAACTAACTGCTCTAGAAAAGCGCCGTCCAAGAAAATATAATGCAAGCCATATGGCCTTTGGAAGTTTTAAAAAGTAAAAAGAAACAGATGAAATCAATTTAATAATATATTTTATTTAACCCAATATCTAAAATATTATCATTTCGACATGCAATCAATATAAAAAAATTATTGGGATATTTTGCATTCTTTCTCCTATGCCAAGCCTTTGAAAGTCAGGGTATACTTTACATTTATTGCACATCACTGTTTGGATGCTTAACTTTCACCTACAATACTTGATCTGGGTTTTAGATTTCATAGATTTCCATAACCAAGTTGTTTCAAAGTCGTGTGATCAACGTGTCCCGGTTTACTCCTGGTTTTAAAACTAAAAGCCCCAAGTCCTGAAATCCTCCTCAGTCCCAGAAAAAAGAGGAGTTAATCAGGCTATTCCAAACATACTTGAACTTTTTTTTTTTTAATGTTTATTTATTTAAGTCATCTCTACACCCAAGATCTACACGCTCAAAATCACGACCCAAAGATCAAGAGTTGCACTCTCTTCCCACTGAGCCAGCCAGGAGCCCCTTGAATGCTTTCTAATAATGGAATCGAGTAGCATTTTTTATTTTTTATTTTTTAATTTTATTTTATTTTATTTATTTATTTTTTTTTTTAAAGATTTTATTTATTTATTTGACAGAGAAAGACACAGCGAGAGAGGGAACACAAGCAGGGGGAGAGGGAGAGGGAGAAGCAGGCTTCCCGCGGAGCAGGGAGCCCGATGCGGGGCTCGATCCCAGGACCCTGGGATCATGACCTGAGCCGAAGGCAGACGCTGAACGACTGAGCCACCCAGGTGCCCCATTTTATTTTATTTTATTATGTTATGTTAGTCACCATACAGTACGAGTAGCAGTTTTAAAATTTAAATTAAAATGAAGTGAAATTCAGACTTCAGTGTCTCATGGCACTAGCCACATTTCAAAGGCCCAATAGCCATATGTGGTTAATGGCCACCATATTGAAAATGGTGCATCTAGGAACCAGGAAGTGCCTTCCCTTTTACATATGACCAGCTGTGGAGGATCTGAGCTTGGTTTTCTTAAGAGAGCTGTGGTTTCCTCCTGGCCCTTAAAGGGCGTTAGGCAGAGGAGTTACAGGGGAGTAGGGTCACAGAGTAGAACAGCTACCCTGGGAACATTATGTGGACAGAATGGGCATTAGGACCTTTAGGACAGGGGAATTATGATCTGACATGGGATCGTGATGGTCAGTGTGGAGAGAGATGCTGGATTAGAGATATATGGTATATAATAAAATCATTAGGACTTGGTGATTGATCAGATATAGGGGTTGGGGAGTGGGGAGGTGCCTGGGTGGCTCATCAGTTAAGCGTTCAACTCTGGATTTCGTCTCCGATAATGATCTCAGCTCCAGTCATGATCTCAGCGTCATGAGATGGAGCCCCACGTCAGGTGCCCACACTGGAGTCTGCTTAAGATTCTCTCTCCCTCTCCCTCTGCCCCTCCCCACCTTAAAAAAATCTATCTATCGATCGATCGATCGATCGATCGGGTTGGGGGAACAGGAAGCGAGAGGTAGCAATCTAGGATGATTCCCCAATCAACTTCCTCCGTTCTCCACCCCCACGTTGATTCCAGGGTGTTCCAGTTACCAATTGCTGCTTACCCAACCATCTCAAAATGGTTGGCTTAAAACAACAATACATATTTTATTATTACCTCTCAGAGTTCTAGAGGCTGGTCTCAGCAGGGTGGTTCTTGCTTGGGGGGGGGGTCTCTCATGCATTGTGTCATACAAAGACTTCCTTACACATCTGGTAGTGATGCTGGCTTCCAGCTGGAAACTCAGTGGGTCTGTTGGCTGGAGTACTGCTATGGGCCAAATTGTGTCTAGTATCCCCAAAGTTCAAATGTTGAAGTCCTAACCCCCAGTACCTCAGAATGTGACCATATTTGGAGGCAAGCCCTTGAAAGGGGTGATTAAGTGGGGTCATTAGGGTGGGCCCTAATCAATATAACAGGTGTCCTTATAAGAAGAGGAGATTAGGATACAGATACACACATAGAGGAAGACCATGTGAAGACACAGGGAGAAGACAGACCTCTACAAGCCAAGGAGAGAAGCCTCAGAAGGAACCAACTCTGCCAACATCCTGATCTCGGACTTTGAGCCTTCAGGTTTGTGAAACAATACATTTTTGCTGTGTAAGTCCCAGCCCAGTCTGTGGTAGTTTGTTACACAGCCCTACCCAACCAATGCCAATGCCTACCTGTGGTCTGTGTGGCCCATGCTTCCACACATCATGGCAAAATGGTTCCAAGGGAGAGCATCCCAAGAGGACCAGGTGTAAACAGTATCACCTGTCAGGACTTAGTTTCAGAAGTCACAGTCCTGCTCAAATTCAAGGGGAGGGAACATAGACTCACCTCCTAACGGGATGATTAGCATGTCGCAGGAAAAACATGGAGGATGGAAGATCTTATTGCTGCCATCTTGGAAAATACAGCGTGCCACACCAGGCTGGTAACTCGAGGAAAGAGGCCTGGTGTCCTTCACCAAGACAGGGATTCCAGGAGGAAGGGGAGAAGGTCGGAGGTGAGTCAGACAGTGAGGTCAGGTTCAAACAGGTTGGGTTGGCAGAGCCTGTCAACATTTAGATGGAGGTAGCCAACTCCTAGGAAGCTAGATACATGAATCAGGGCCTCAAGAACATATTCTGACCGGGAACTGTCAATTTGGGGACCATCGACATATTAGAAGCCAGAGACTAAGTCCACCCATAGAGTGAGAGAAGATGAGGGTTGAATTATCTATTGCTATATAATAAACCACTCCAAATCTTAGTGGCTATAAACGACTATTTGTTATTTTTCTACAGGTTGGCTGGGTAATTGCTCTTCTGGTTTTTCACCTGTCTCACTCAGGAGGCTGCATTCATCCGGGACAGTGAGCTGGAAGGTCCAAGAGGGTCTCACTCTCATGTCAGGTAGTTGAGGCGAGCTGTCCGCAGGGAACAGCAGAACACTCGGGCCCCTCCTTCCCTGTGGTCTTTCATCCGGACTTCTCCACAGTGCAGTGGTTCTCAGGGCAGCATTCTAAGTGGGTGAGTCCCAGTGTACAGGACTTATCAGGCACATTGGCCAAAAAGGTCCTATAGCCAAACCAAAGTCAGCGCGGGACGCCTTACCAGGGGGCACGATTCACTGGCAGCCATTACGGTAAAAATGCACTACAGGAAGGAACACCAACTGGGCCTCCATTCGTTTTAGGGTTGGGCAGAGAAGAAACCACAGATGGCAAGTTGGAAGAACCAGAGGGGGACCAGAAGGGTACGGCGCTAAGGAATTGAGGGAGAGGAGTGAATTCCACTGGGAAAATGCCACGCCAGCACTTAACTTGCATGACGTCGAGGTGCATGTCTCACCCTACTCCCAGCCTGAAAATATCCCCTGGATTTGGCAACCCACAGGGCCGACTCTGTAACACCTCAACTTTGATTTCTGGAGTTGTTTCACAAAAATCGGAAGCACCAATTGTGCAAGACAAAGCCATACCGTCAAATTTGCAAACGTTATGATGGTCTGGCTTGACCAGCAGAAAACCCACAGGGTTATCAAATGCTTTCGACCGAGACCACAGTAAGAAACACCTTTGTATGAAGATCCACCACGTGGGCACACGTGGACACACAGGCCAAAATTCAAGTTTCCTGCAACTTAGAAAACATAGTGGTAACCTACCCTTGCGACGTGCAAAGCTCTGTGCCATTTTCTATTCTTGTTTTGTTTTGTCTTTAATGCTAGTCGGCCCTGCTAAATTGATTTCACCATCTGCTCATGGGGCATGGACTACAGATTAAAAAATACTGACTGAGGCCATCCAGTGCAGAAGTCAGAATGCGGACCGAGTCCTACCTTTAGTCTTGTTTGCTTGGTTTCTTGTTTGCTTGGTTTGGTGGTTTCTGTGATTGTTTTTTTGTTTTTTGTTTTTTTTTAATAACTGTCTGATACCCAAATGGTTCACACATCGCTGTTACTTGCCTGGGCCCTGAATGCATTTCTGTTTGGGCCTTCTAGACCCCTAGACTCTAAAAGAATAGGGTTTGTATTTATGCACTCCATGAATATTGAAACGCCTGTCTCTCACAGGTTAGTCACACCGCAAGCACTGGGAATACAGCAGAGAACAGACAAAAATCATGGAGCTGAGATTCTGCAAGAGGGAGACAGACATGGAGCCTTCATGGAGCTGAGATTCTACAAGAGGGAGACAGACAAACCAAAACAAACAAACCAAAAAAGTAAATATATTCTTTATTAGAGGGTGATAAATTCTTTAGTGAAAACAAAGCAGTAAGGGGATCAGCCTGCTCTAAGAGCTACCAGATTGCAGGCTTCACACCCCTTTGTGGAAATGAGGGAGCCTCATATGTTCCTACCTAACAGAGGCGGTCTCAGAAAGAGAATGTGGGAGGGCATCGCTGGAGTTTTCCCCCCAAAAGAGCCTTCCCGGACTGCCCCAGCAGGTAAACCTGACCCACCCTGTCCCCAGATTACTCTGCCGAAGAGCGAGGCACCAGCAACTTTAACCTAGACCATTTCAAACCAGCCAGCCACTAAGGGGATCCGTTGCTAGGCCATGGTCACGGCACACTGGACCCGGGGTGGGAAGCCCTTCGGATTATTTCGGATTGTTCACTAATTCGGCCGTCGCAGTCCCCGTCACCCAATCTCGCGCGGGCTAAATGGCCACCTCATTAGATCTGCACACATGACCCCTCTCGACCGGACTCCTGGTGACTACGCCTGCCTTATCTCTTGCGTCTCCTCCCTCACATTTTCCGCTCCAGCAAAGCCAAACACAGCACAGTGGGGGCTTTCACGCTTCTGTGCTTTGGACACGCTGTTCCTTCTGCCTGGAAGGCCTCGGGCCTCCAGCCCCGCGCCCCGCCCCCCTCCCCGGCGAGCTCCCATTCATCCTTCAGAACCCAGCCTGGATGACCCTTCCTCCAGGAAACCCCCCCCTCCCCGCCCAGATCCCCTCGGCCCCACCTCTGTCCGCAGCACCCATGTCTG
>NC_138373.1:9802502-9812332 GCF_054177405.1 Leptonychotes weddellii | reverse complement strand
CGCCGCCCCCCTCCCTGCGGCCCGGGCAGGCGCCCGCGTTCCTGCTTTCCGCGGGCGCCCGGCCGGCCCCTCGCGCGGCCGCCCAGCCCCCGACAGCCCCGGCCGGCGGCTCCCGGGCCGCGCGCGACTACAAGTCCCGGCACGCCCCGCAGCGGCCGCGCATGCCCAGCGGGCCGGCGTTTGAGTGGCAAGTTGTTTGTTACAGCGAACACCAGCTGCTCTCCGCGCCGGGCGCCGCGCGCCGCCGCTCCACCAGCGCTGCCGCCCTCGCCCGCCGCCCGCCCGCCGCCCGCCCGCCGCCCGCGGCCCCTCGCGGCTCGGCGGGCCTCCCCTTTGTCCGTCCCGGGCCGCCCGGCGCCGAGCTCCCGGTCCCTGGGCCGGCCGCCCGCGGCGCTCGGTGCCGGCTGGGCGCGCAGGGGGCGGGGGCCGCGGCTCGCCCCCCGCCGATGAGCCGCCGCGGAGCGCGGGCGGACGATGGAACTCCACATTCTGGAGCACCGGCTGCAAGTTGCCAGCGTCGCCAAGGAGAGCATCCCGCTCTTCACCTACGGCCTGATCAAACTTGCCTTCCTGTCCTCCAAGACCAGGTGAGCGCGCGGGGACGCGGCGCCGGCCGGGGAGAGACAAAGAGGCGCACCCGGGCGGCTGTCCTCGCCGCGGCGGCTCGGAAAACAACTTCGAGCCCCGGGGAGCGCCCCCGCCCCGCCGCCCGCCTTATTTTCGACAAAGCCACCCGATCTGCCCTCGAACGGGGTCCTTCCACCCCGAGCACCCCCCCGCGGTGCAGCCCCACCGCTGTCTTTCTCCCCCCACCCCCATCTCGGTCCCCTCCCTCCCATCCCCTCCCCGAGATCCGGAGGGCCGGGGAAGCTGCAGTGACGAAACCGTGAATGAATGAACGAACGAATGAATGAATGAAAACCAGGTGTGGGGACGCGACAGTGGAAAAAACAAACTAACACCCCCATCCCCCAATCCCTCGATTGGGCCGACCCCAGTCGCCGGGGCCGGGGGAGGGATTCTGCTGAGCGCGGCTACCCAGAGCAGAAAAGCATAAAATCATTAGTGGGTGTTTATCTCAAGGTGCTTGCGAGGGTTGCGGACGGCGCGGGAGGCTGCGGGAGGGCCCGGGAGGGGCTGCGGGTGAGGGTCGCGGTGCTTCTTTCTCCTCCAGGTCCGGGAAGGTGGAAGGTGCGGGGGGGCGGGGGGCGGTGTTGCCGAACCGTGGAAGGGGGAGGAGCAGGCGTGTTTATGGCTCAGCCTCGAGGCTGGGCTTGGATGCTGCAGGGGCAAAAAATAGTTGAAGGCCTTGGGAGATTGGGGAAGAAACAACAACAACAAAAAAAACCAAGTTGGGTTTTCCCACTGCCAGGTCAGGGTCTGACTTTGTGAGCCCCGGTGGATGCTTGGATTGGGGTGTGTTTTTTAAGGAGCCCGAGCCCAGTGGAGTGTGAGCGCGAGCTAGCCGCTGTAACTTAAATCCCTTGTTTGTCCACCATTGTGACTGTTCAAAGCGATGAAGTTGTTGCTGGTTGGGTTTTTCGGGGTTGGGGCCGAGCTGGTTCTCCCTCGCTGCAAAATGAATGAATACATTACAGGTCAAGGTTAAGGTTGAAATGACGGGCCCCTAAGGCTGCCCCCTTGGGCTCCGAGCGCAGGGAAGCTCTGGGGATGCAGGGAAAGAATTCGGTCCGAGCCTCTTATCTGCCTGTTAAAGTTCTTGCCTGGAAATATCACTTTGATGTGTGTGCCTGAGCGGGCAGCTCAGTCCCGCCATTGTTTGCAAGATGGGGTGAGATCCGCTGGTGGCATCTTGTTTACTTTCTTCTCAGGCTGCTGGGCTGCTCGGTGGGGTATGGAGGGTTGAAATCCTCTCCTCCCCGAGCTGTGGCTCCTTCGATTGCACAGGTAATTATTAAACAGGTCATTTGAAAACAAAAGCCAACAGCTCAAATTCTGAACCTTTCCCTCCCCCCCGCCCCCCCTCTGGCTGTTGACACCCCCCCATCCCGCCTCAGCCTGCCCTCTGCCCCCCACCCCCTAGCCTGTCTTGAGCTTCCAAGGCTGGAGGTAAGAGAAACCGGCCTTGTTTTTCCAACCCTTGGCCCTCAGCCCCAGGCAGCCCCCTGGCTGATTTGTCGGCTACCATTCAAACCAGGATGATGACTCAGGCTGCGGCTGAGCGGGGCCTGGGTGGGTGCTGGGAGGAGGGGGCATTTGGGGGCTTCTTAGAAAGGCAGCAAAGAGCCACTCCCTCTGCCCCTCACCCTTTGTGTAGGGACTGGCCCTCTTCCAGCCTCCACCCCAGGGTCCAGTTTAGAAGACTCACAGACAGATAGACATGGGGGGGGAGTTGGGGGGGGTGAGCCCCTGCTGACCTGTCTGACCACGAAAACCTACCCCTCATTGAGTTCCCCCTTCTCTCTCCCCTACTGGAGGCCGCTGGTCTGTGGCCCAGGTGTCCAGTCCAAGCTCAAGACGACTCAGAGGTCAAAGGTCACCTCCTTGTCTGCAGGGTCTGGCTCTAGAAGGTGCTGAGCACATTTGTCAGACAGCTGAAGGCCTGCCTCCCCTGCACTCTGGGCCGGGATGCTGGCTTCAGGTTGTGGCCAGCCCCGCGCTGCCTGCATGCCTGTGGCAGGGTCCCTTTCCTCGTCGGACCCTCACTCTGTCCCCCTGTAATGAAGGACCCCCCCCCCCCATTCTCACAGAGCTGCTGTGTGTAGCATGCAATGATTGTGGACGCTGGCTTTTTAGCGAGGGGTAGTTGGGTGTGGATATATTCCTGAAATATTTTGAATAATCAGTCCTCCAGGGCAAACTTTTGCTCCTTTTTGGTTCTCCCACCAGCACCTGCCCCCCAGTGGTGGCCCATAGCCCTATCACTTTCCCCACCCCACCCCCAACCTAAGTTTAGCTCAAACTGTTGCAGTGGCCAGGCGCGTGTACACACACACACACACACACACACGCACACACACGCACACACACACACACCAGGGTCGCTACGCTGCTCAGTCACAAGTTTTTGGCCTCTTCCTATAGGGTTGGGCACTTGGCTTGGCATTTGAGGCCCGTGGGATCTAGATCCAGAATCCTCATCTTTAGCCACTCAGGGCAGATACTCTGGTGAGCCACAATTTACTTACCCTATCCTTCACACCCCTGTGCTTTTATACTTCTGATTCTGCCTGGAAACATGCCCCTTTCCCAGTAAATTTCTCTTCACCCCTCTAAGATCTAGCGATATCACCCCTGAACCTTTCCTGAACCCCTCCCCTTCTCCGCACCCCCAGCAGACTTAATCACTTTTCCCCTCTTGTTTCCACCTTCGTGGAGCCTCGGGGAAGGACTTGGCATTGGTAGATACTCCCTGTGTGTGGGGGGGTGCAGCTGGGTCCAAGAGATGCTAAGATACCCTGCCCCTCCCTGTTCCAAGCCCAGAGCCTGATGGCGGGAGAAGGAAGACACAATAGAGCAAGGTGGAGTCAGGGAAGGGGGTCAGCTGGGGTAGTAGACCGGTCTGGGGGATTTCCTGAGGGAGCCTGGAAGGCTCCCTGTAGGAGGCGGCACTGGATCTTAGGGCTTTAAAATAGGAATTAGCTAGGTGGGAAAGGGAATCCTGGTCCTAGACCCTGCACACACCACCATACAGCTCCGTGAACTGGGTTTTACGCCCCCTTTGCAAAGAAGGAGTCTGAAGCTCAAAGGCGAAGTGACTTGCTCAAGGTCACGTGGTAAGCAGGAGAGGCGAGATTTTTGAATCTGCATCTTCTGGCTTAAGCGCAGAGATTTGCTATTACAGGTTCAAACGACGCCCATATTCAACAGTAACGTCCAGCACTTCCGCGGGCAGCACACGGTTCTAAAGGCTTCGGGGGCACAGAACGGAAGCTGTAGGCTTCCTGTATCCTTTCCGCCCTGCCTCTGTGGACCTTTTCTCTCTGGGAACACTCGGCCCGCCTCACCTACCGGCTCCGTTTTGTACTTCCTCACCGCCCCCCTTAGATGCTCCCTCCCCAGAAGCTCTCATCCTGGCTCAAATGTCCATCACAGCATATTGTGGGCCTCTTGTAGTCCCACCCAGATGAGAAACCTTATCCCCAGGAAGCTTTCTGAGCATTGTTTTACCCACTGCTTACCCCCCCACCCCCGCCAGTACCAGAGAGAAGTGAGCTAACCACTGATTTCACCTGAGGTCTCTCACAAAGAGGTAAAGATGCTGGGTTTGGAGAGGGAAAGTGGCTTACTCAAGGTCACCCAGCTGGGAAGAGACAGAATTGGGATTTGAACCAGGTCCTTTCTCCGCTGTGCTTAGCACACTGCTTTGTAGGCACTTAGTAACTGCCTGTTTGATGGATGTCCGACTCGTGCGTGGAGTGACCCAGATTTCAGCCCTAGTCTCTTATGAGCGCTCTGGGGGCTGGAAGAGGCCCAGCAGGCAGGAACACACCTGGGGCAGCCAGGCCCAGCACCCCTGCCCCTTCCCAGGTTCAGGGCAGCATCTGGGTGCGGCTGGACCCGCTGAGTGCACTTATTCTAGCCACAAAGCCCGGGGCCGAGACCCCGGGGGAACAAAATCAAGGCCATCCACAGAACCTCTCCTCTGCCCTTTTGATAGCCTGAGGTTATGTAGCCTGGCTGAGGGCCCACTGCAGCCCACCCCACCTCTGACTCTGCAGCCTCACCTCTCCCAGCCACACAGACTGTTTCTCCTGCATGCACACGCGCATACACACACACACACACACACACACACACTATGGCGTCTCCAACCTCAGGCCTTTGTTCTGCTTGGAATGTTACCCTTTGCCCTACTCCCTTTATCTGCCCGCTCATTCTTTTGGATTCCATTTCACCTCCTCCAGGAAGTCTTCCCTGAGTGCACAGGCTGAGCTTAGACCCTTCCTCTGGTATGATGGGCTTAATCTCAAGAAGAGGAGATGTGACCAACCTTGGGATATCGGCAGGATGCTTTGGGTTGCAAATAACAAGAAGCCTTTACTCAGCTGGCCTAAGTTTGATAGGTTTGTGTGATAAGAGGTTGTGAGTCGGGTACTCCAAGGGTGGTAACTTAAAGGCTTGATGATGTCCTCAAGGACCCCGGTCTTCCTGTCTGTATTTGGCCATCCTTGGCATGGTGGTGTGGCTCGCTCTGGAATGGGCGGGGCAGCTGTAGCTTTATTGGCAGTCAGGAAGAAACCCAACATTGGGAAAGGCTCCCGGCCTCCAGAGTGTCTCAGAAACCTCTCCAGGAAGACACCCCACTCCTGCACAGATTTCTTCATCTCGTTGAGCAGAACTGGGTCACATGAACAGGCCTGCACCAATCACTGGCATAGGGAATGAGACCATCACAGACCAATCAGGATCCACCGCTGCGGGAGGGGGGCTCCGGGGCGCCCCGGGGAAGGCAGAAGCTCCTGCTGCCCTTGTGAGACTCAGATTTGCTCTCTGCGACCCTCCAAGGCAAAACTGGGGTCAACTAATAAGTATATAGCAAAAACGATGCCAAGGCCAAGTCGGAGTTGGAATATTCCCATTTTACAGATAAGGAAAGCAAGGTACTTGAGTGCCCCAGGACACACAGAAGTGGCAGAGCTGGGATTTGAACCCAGGAAGTAAGGCAGTAAGACCTGTCCTGATAAGGCGCCTGGGTGGCTCAGATGGTTAAGTGTCTGCCTTCTGCTCAGGCCATGATCTCAGGGTCCTGGGATCGAGCCCCGCGTTGGGCTCCCTGCTCAGCAGGGAGTCTGCTTCTCCCTCTGCCTCTCCCCCTGCTTGTGCTCTCTCTGTCTTTCTCTCTCCCAGATGAATAAATAAAATCTTAAAAAAAAACAAAAACAAAACCTTGTCCCAATGAGCACTCAGCCAGGCCTAGGAGCCCGCCGGCTTGGTTGCCCCATCCCCAGGGGCCCCTTAGCAGAGGTGTTGCTGAGAGGCCATCGCCAGAAAGAGGGGACAGCGGCAAGGTCATTATCCCGAAGTGCGTTCAGGTGGCAGGAAGCTGCAACACACTCTTTTGTGTGTGTGTGCCAGTGAAATGCCCTTTAAAGTCCACCCTAGAAAGAAAGTCCATCTCATTTGATTGGCCAAGAAAGCACCTTGCTGAGTATGAGGTCAGCACGTGCCCACAGGGACCCGCGCTGCCCACCTGGGCCAGATCCGCAGCCTGCCAGTGTCTGGTGCATCGTGGCCCGCGGGCGTTCATGCGTGTTGCCGCCTGCAGGAAATCTTGCCAACAAGCCGTAGCGAGCGCTCAAGACGTGAGAGACGTTCATAGGACAAAAGCTCAAAATCGCAAACAGTCCATCCAGAGCCCTCCTTGGTTTCCTGAGTGCATTGGGCTGAGGCCCCCGCTTGATTGCAGTTTGGGGAAAGACAGGCCGGCCGCGGTGGGAGGGCCTGGGACCCGGCCCCTCGGAGGGAATCCCAGCGCCCGGCTTCCTGGCAGTGTGACCTGGGGCCAGTTGCTTGACTTAGCTGGGCTGTCACTTTCTTACCTCTGAAGCAGAGACAACGACCATGCCTACTACCTGGCCTCTTGTGAGGACTTCATCAGGACAGCACTTCCATTGAGCCTGATCCACTATAAGCTCCAGTTGGTGTTCGCTGAGGACGAGTCCTGGTTCAGCTGGCCAGTGCCAGGGCCGAGTTTAAAAAGCCCACGGTTAGGAGACTTTTCCATACTCTCTGATTCTAACAAGGGGAGATTCTTTTTTTGCCCTCCAGGAACCTTACCTGGGGACACGGGTCACTTAGGGCCTCGGCAGTAGGCAACCCAAATGCTCTGGGACCCCAGAGCTGCAAACAAGTAAGGCTTCCCAGAGGAGGTGGCTCCATTTGAGCCGAGTCTGGGTGGAATGGGAAGACGTCAGGAGGCGGAGGTGCTGGGGATGAAGGAAGACAGGTCGGGCAGGCAGCAGGAGTGGGTGGGCACAGATGGGGCAGGGGAGGGTGTGGGTGGAGAGCACCAGGGTGAGCCCCAGAGTCATTTCACACACCCGCCCGGGGCGGCCGTGTCCACGGCCTCTGCCATGGCCAGTCCCCGTCATCTCTCCACTGAATCTACCAAACGGCTTCCCCCACCTGGGTCCCTCTGCCTCCGGGGCAGTGCATATGGTAAGCACAGCCCCAGCGCTCTGGGCAGGGGACACAGCATGAGCAAAGGCCCGGAGACAGGAAGGACGGGTGCGCACAGGTCACAGGCTGTGACTTGGGGCCGGTGTGACCAAGCTTGGGCTTGGTGCACTTTGGTATTTTGTTCACGCAGAAACCCTGCAGCATGCACCTGTTCTGTGCAGGGCCCAGCGGGAAACACACACGGAGCCTCCGCCCAGTGGGAAGAAAAGGTGCGTTCTCCACCAAAAACAGAGGGCGAGGGGTCCAAAGACCCAGAGGAAGGGGACAGCTGGGGCGGATGACACGGTTCACTCTGCTCAAAACCCTTCTCAGACTACCCCCTGCTTCTCACCTGGCATTGTGAATATTCCTTAATCTGATTTCTTCTCTCCTCCCTGGTTCTGTCCCATGTCCACACCACACATGCCCGATTTTAGAAGTGGGAGTTGTTAACTATCCCCAATCCTTTGACACCCTTCCCTCCAGAAGCTAGGGCTCCCCCCACCTTCCAGTGGGGTCTGGATTGTCGCGAGGACACAGAAGCGGCCGTGCGGAGAGGGATCGAGGCCTCCCACCCACAGCCAGCCTGTGAGTGAGCCACCTGGAAAACAGGGCCTGCCACCCTGGGCAAGCCTTCCAGTGACCTCAGCCTTAGCCAGCACCTTGACTGTGACCTCGTAAGAGATCCTCAGCCACAAGTGCCCAGTGGAGCCGCGCCCAAATTCCTCACCCATAAGAACTGTGAGAGAGAGAGAAAAGTTTGTTGTTCTTTCAAGCCACTGAGTTTTGGGGTGATTTGTTATGCAATAGGTAACTAATACGGTGACTGTGTAATTTATCCTTCACATGGGGACACTTTTCAGAATAACAGGGAGCCCTAAAAATAATAATAATTACCCTGGACAACAGGGCAAACCAGAACGTGTGATCACCACTACCTGAGAGCCCTCACAGGTGTTCAGACCTAACACAGATGACTCTTGGAGTTGGCTCAAGCGTCACCTCCTCCAGGAAGCCCCCCTGGGGCTGAGTGAGTAGTTTCCTGGGATCACTCATGCCCCGGGGTGTAGGCTAGGAGGACTGGTCCCCTCTGTCCTCACTCCACGTGCGTGTCCAGGCCCTAGGACCAATGCTCTGTGCACCGATTTGTCTCCCATGGGACCAGAGAGGCCGTCGGAAAGGACTGAACTGGTCTTTCCAGAGCCTGCACACGGCTAACAAGTTTTTTTTTTTCCTTATAAAGACCTCTGGTACAAGGAACCAGCCCCCCCAGTGCCTGGAGCCGTCGGATTCTGGTTGTCCAGCAACCAGACAAGCCCCGGGAAATGTCCAGCAGCTAACAATGCCCAAGTTTGCTGAGAGTGTGTTTGTTGGGAGTGTGTTCAGTTTAAGGGGAAGCTTGCCTCTAGATGCCTTATGCTCATCCTTGCCTTAAATAGACTCTATTAGATGTACTCCAGCCTCTGAGATCTGTGCTCACAAGCCTGGAGTCTTACCTGTCCACTCATGTGTATGGCCGTGGTATTCACAATAGCCCAAAGGTGAAAGCACCTCTCGTGTCCATCCACGAGCCAAACGTGGTACGTACGTACAGTGGACTATTACTTGGCCTTCAAAAGGAAGTCGATTCTGATCCCTGCTACATCGCGGATGAACCTTGAGGACATTACACCAGTCACAAAAGGACAAATACTTTATGATTCCACTCACATGGGGTACTTCGAGTAGGCGGATTTCTAGACACAGAGAGTAGAATGGCTGTTGCCAGGGGCCGGGGAAAGGGGGGTACTGAGTGGAGGCGTTGTTGTTTAGTGGGTACTGAGTGTCTGTTTTGCAAAAGGGAAAGAGTTCTGGAAATCAGCTGCATGACAACGTGTGACATACTTAATACCACTGAACTGTACCCTTAGAAATGGTTAAGGTCGGTGGGGGGCGCGCCTGGGTGGCCCAGTCAGTTTAGCGTCTGCTTTCAGCTCAGGTTATGATCTCGGGCTCCTGGGATTGAGCTCTGCATTGGGTTCCCTGCTCAGCAGGGAGTCTGCTTCTCCCTCTCCCTCTGCCCATCCCTCCCCCATTTGTGCTCTCACGCACTTTCTCAAATAAATAAATGAAATCTTTTTTTAAAAAAATGGTTAAGATGGTAAGTTTTATATTATGTATGTTTTACCAAAAAAAAAAAAAAAAAAGGCCCTAGGAACTTAGAGAGCATGTGGAAACCAAAGGGCGATGTGGCAGCCGGAAGGCAGTGAGCTGCGGCAGCTCGCTTGGTCCTCACCACAACCCACGTGTGTACAGTGACTGGCCCCATTTCACAGGTAGAACATCGAGGCACCACCACACAGTTCACTTCCTTGTCCAAGATCCCAAAAACCCAGTAGGGGAAGAGTAAGGTTTTTATAAGAGCTTTCTTGAGATATAATTCACATACCATACAGTTGGCTCTCCCCAAGTTTACACTTCAGAAGCACCTGGTATATTCACAGAGTTTTGCAACCATCGCCCCTGTCTAATTCCAGAACATTCTCATCACCCGCAAGAAACCATACCCACCAAGCAGTCACCCCCGGCCCCTGGCAACAGCAGTCTGCCTTCTGTCTCTGTGGATTTGCCTCTCCTGGACATTTTCATTTAAATGCAGGCAGACCATATGGTTCTTTGTGTGACTGGCCTCTTTCACTTCGCATCATGTTCTCAAGGTTCCTTCAAGT